>NC_092373.1:30333769-30642369 GCF_030028105.1 Mobula birostris
GCTAAAGTGAGACTGTTTCTTCACACCCTTCGCTTTATTATGTTTTCATGAAAGCTTGTTGAAGTGCAACGTTAACTCTCCACTGATTCTCCTTCGCAATCTGTGAAAGATATTTGCACAGATACATAGATAGGAAACGTTATAGAGAGAGGTATAGTCCAAATGCTGGGAAGTGGAGCTTACTCAGGTCGGCAAGAGTGAGTTGGACTAAAAGCTCTGTTTCCATCTCATATAACTCTGAGTGTAATTTCTGTTTAGTTTCATATTATCACTGGTTTAGTTAAATTTTCCTCTAGCAAATATAAGATAATTTTTAATTAGCAATACAGCATGGAAACAAACCCTCTGGCCCACGGAATCCACTCCAACCAACAGCCACTCATTTACTCGAGCACCTACGCTCCGACTGCCAGAAAAAGCAGGATCTCCCAGTGGCCACTGACTTTAATACCACTTTCCATTCCCATTCCAACATGTCAGTCCATGGCCTCCTCTGCTGTCACGATAAGGCCACACTCAGGTTGGAGGAGTATATTCTATTTGGGTAGCCTCCAGCCTGATGACATGAACATCAATTTCATGAACTTCCAGTAATCACCCCCCCCCCGCCTTCACCATTCCCCATTCCATTTCCCCCTCTTACCTTATCTCCTTACCCGCCCATCACCTCCCTCTGGAGCTCCTCCCCCTCTTCTTTCTTCCATGGCCTTTTGCCCTCTCCTATCAGCTTCCCCCTTCTCCAGCCCTGTATCTCTTTCACCAATCAACTTCCCAGCTCTTTACTTCACCCCTCTCCCTCTCCACCTCCCAGTTTGGCCTACCACCTTGTGTTTCTTCTTCCTCTCCCCCCACCTTCTTACTCTGACTCCTTATCTTTTTTTCTCCCGTTCTGCTGAAAGGTCTCGGCCCGAAATGTCGGCTGTGCACTCTTTTCCAGAGATGCTGCCCAGCCTGCTGAGTTCCTCCAGCATTTTGTGTGTGTTACTCAAATCCATTTTATTCTCCCCGTATTCCCGTCAACTTTTCCCAGATTCAACCACCCACACACTCAGTAGCAGTCGTCAGTAGAGGACAATTAACATAACGTTCTGCATGTTCTTGGGTTGCGAGTGGAAACCAGAGCAAAACCACATG
The DNA here is from genome assembly GCF_030028105.1 of Mobula birostris. Lineage (NCBI taxonomy): Eukaryota > Metazoa > Chordata > Chondrichthyes > Myliobatiformes > Myliobatidae > Mobula > Mobula birostris. The sequence goes on from NC_092373.1 coordinate 30,334,904, forward strand.
GTCACAGGGGATTTGTGCAAATGCCACACAGGCAGTGTGGTGGGTCGGCATTGAGCATGGATCACTGGACATGGGACCATGGGACAGTAACTCTGGTAGCTGAACTACAGTCTCAAAAGAATTATGGAACAATGACATTTCTTACCAGTTTTCTTCTTCCTCTGGATCTCAATATCCAAAACTGAACCAGGAATAACTTCCAAGAACATAAGAAGTAGTCACAGGAGTAGGCCATTTGGTCCATCGAACCTCTTCTACATTCAATAAGATCATGGCTGATCTGGCTGCGGACTGAACTCCACCTACCTGGCCTTTCCCCATAACCTTTAACTTCCCTGTTATGGAAAAAAATCTATTCATTTCTTAAATACATATACTTCTATGTGCAGAGAATTTCAAAGATTGAGTACTCTCTGGGAAAAGCATTTTCTTCTTATTTCCATCCTAAATCTATCCTCAAATCTTGAGGCTATGTCCCCTGGTACTAATCTCACTTACCAGTGGAAATAACTTCCCTGCCTCTAATCCTATCTATCCCTTTCATAATTTTATTGGTTTCTATAAGATTCCTTCTCGTTCTACTGAATTCCAGTGAGTATAATCCGAGGCAATTTGGTCTCTCCTCACCTTCATCCAAGGAATTATCCTTTTTTTTCCTTTTTTTTAAAGAAGCTTGCTGGAGACGCCTCAGCTCCACGTCGCCCCTTTTGTCCACAACCTCTGAACAATGATCGTTGGGTGTGTGCACCCCTCTTCCCCGCCCCCCTCCCAATCCCTCCATGGAATTATCCTCTGAATCTCCTCTGCACTGCTTCCAAAACAAATGAATCTTTCCTCAAGAACTGGATGAATACTCCAGGTGAAACCTCACCAGTCCTGTAGAGTTGCAACATAACCTCCCTGCTCTAAGGTTCAAACCCACTAGCATTTGCCTTGTTCGATTACCTTGATTCCATACGTTGGCTTGTGACAATCTTGTCTCATACTTTGATAAGCACAAGAGAGTGAACAAGCTGAAAAACTGTGTTGTTGACTAGTCGTGAATAATATATGGACTCAAAACTGAGGAAGTTTGCTTTATTATATCTGTCTGAAGTTTCACTGTTTCATTTTCAAAGAGAAAATGCGCTAAAAGTTGTTCTGCTATGACCGTGATTAAGTATGTCATCTGGAATCTGGCAAGAAATGTTTTAAATCTGCCAGTGATCAAGCAAAATAATACTGAAAATACAATAGGGCAGGCAGCATCTGTGGAGAGAGAAACAGAATTTAATGTTTCAGGTTGCATGTTCTAAGTTGCAAAGAAGTGGGAGCACGGAGAGAATTAAGGTAATTCCAGAAAGTGACTGAATGATACAAGGTGCTGGCTGTGAGAAGGGATGAAGCCTTAACAAGTTAACTGTCTCCAGTAGACTCAAGTGGGAGGAGATGAATGAAAAAGGAGAAGGAGAGAGAAGGAAGGAAAGGAAAAAGCAATGCTGGAACAGTATAGCACAAAGCAATGTATTTGGGTGAGTAGATTTAGGATGGAGATGAGGAGGAACTGCTTTTCCCAGAGTGTGGTGAATCCGTGGAATTTTCTGCCAAGTGAAGCAGTGGACACTACCTCAGTAAATATATTTAAGACAAAGTTGGATAGATTTTGGCATAGTAGGGGAATTAGGGGTTATGGGGAAAAGGCAGGTGGGTGGAGATGAGTCCATGGCCAGATCAGCCATGATCTTATTGAACGGCAGAGCAGGCTCATCGGGCCTACTCCTGCTCCTATTTCTTATATTCTGAAATGTTTGAAAGCAGTGGAGATGCTGAAAATCTGAAATAGAAGTAAAGTATTCTAGAAAATGACAGTTTACACATTTTAGATTAGGCAGCATCTATGGAGACAGCCAGTTTTTTGGGATGATGATCTTTCACCTGAATTAGCCAGTACTAAAAAGCTGGTTATTTAAATTCAGTGTTAAACTCTGAGAGCTGAAATGTACAAGGTGGAAAATGATATGCTCTTCCTTGAGCTTGCAATGAATTTTATAGGAGTGGAGTAAAAGTTCAAAGAGAGAGAGATGAGAGTGGGAGTGACAGACAGTAAAGTGAAGCTCAGGTCACCCTGAGAACTGAACTGAGGTGACTGTAAACCACTGATAACTCTGCATTCGGATTCCCCTCTATCAAGGAGATCACATTGTGAGCAGCAGATGCAGCAGACTCAATCAACAGAGGTACTTCACATGTTTGAATCCCCAGATGGGGGAAAAGGAAGCAGAGAAAGCACAAGTGTAGTACTCCGTTTTATACATGAATTACTCCGAAGCTGGGTGAACTCTGTATAAACGCAGGATGTCTGCCTTGCAAGAGCACTTGTTGATTTTTCTGCCTTTGACATGACCTGATCTTTTCTCATAACCAGAGCTGCATAGCTACCATTCTACACAAATGTCCAATGTAAACAAGAACTAAGGACAGAAATGAAGAGAAATCGCTTTACGTAGGCTGTTAAACCAACAAACTTCTCTCTTTGGAGGATGCACTGTCATTGAGAACATTCCAAATGTGATTGATATGTCTTTGAATACCACAGATCATGTGTAAATAGCCTGGAAAAATGAACATGATTAGCTGCAATCTTACAGAATTGCAGAGACGAAGTATGCCAAGAGGCCATTAGCCATACAAAATATTCTGCAGATGCTGAGAATCCGCAGTAACATACAAAAAATGCAAGAGGTACCACACAATGCAGGTCAGGCAGCATCTATAGGGAGGAATAAACAGTCAATGTTTTGGGCTGAGATGTTTCATCAGGACTGGAAAGGAAGGAGGAAGAAGCCCAATGCTCTTTGGCAAACTTCTGCATCCATACTTTATGTTCTCAGTCTATACTTTGGCCTCAGGATATGGACCTGTTTCCCATTACAGTATTTAGGATTCCCTAAAGGTTAATTTGTAGTTTGAGTCCGTGGTGAAGAGGGCAAATGCAATGTTAGCATTCATTTCAAAAGGACTAGAATATAAAAGCAAGGATGTAATGTTGAGACTTTATAAAGAACTGGTGAGGCCTCACTTAGAGTATTTTGAGCAGTTTTGTGCCCCTTATCTTAGAAAGGATGTGCTGAAACTGGAGAGAGTTCAAAGGAGCTTCATGAAAATGATTCCAGGTCTGAACAGCTTGTCACATGGAGAGTGTTTGATGGCTTTGAGCTTGTATTCACTAGAATTCAGAAGAATGAGGGGTGACCTCATTGAAACCTATCAAATGGTGAATGGCCTTGATAGAGTGGATGTTTCCTATGGTAGAAGACTCTAAGACCAGAGAATACAGCCTCAGAATAGAGGGGTGTCCTTTTAGAATGGAGATGATGAGGAATTTCTTGAGCCAGAGAGTGGTGAATCTGTGGAATTCGTTGCCACAGGCAGCTCTGGAGGCCAAGTCTTTATGTATATTTAAGGCAGATGTTGATCGATTCTTGATTGGTCAGGGCACGAAGAGATATGGGGAGAAGGCAGGAGATTGGGGCCGAGGGGAAAATTGGATCAGCCGTGATGAAATGGCAGAAGAGACTGGATGGGCCAAATGGCCTACTTCTGCTCCTAAATCTTATGGTCTTATTTTCTCTTATTATACGGAGCTGGACGTTGGTCTGAGGAAGAGGACCAGATTAGCCAATGAGCCTACGTTTCAGGATATCTGTGAGCAATGCCACAAGGAATCAGTTGGTAGGTGAAACCTATATAAAAGCTCACACATTTTTTAGAATGGCTTTAATACTGCAATCACAATTTTTTCTTTGGTAGACAATGTTCATTACGCTAGTGTCTCAGGCATCATTATTTCTTAAACAAACTGTTGGTGATTCTGGCATCACTGAAATACAGCCAAATGATCCAGATAAACTGCAGCCTGGAGAATGACACTGACGTGGAACTCTACAAACTCCTTCTGTGTGCTGGGAACTGCCCTGACTTCTGTCTATAGTTGTAAATTGCTCCTCACAGTTGTGTTTACATGTTCCTCTGCTAACTTTTTTTTAACCGAGAGCCATAATTAACAACACTTCTAGTTATGATAAAAAGAGGAAGCAAGAAGTCTTGAGGATTAAATGAGTTTTGATGTGGGTCGATACATCATTGCCAACACAACATCTCTACTTAGTGGGCTTTACGGTTTTTAGAAAGGAACTGGAGTCTTACCAAACCCACTGCAAGTCCTAGCCCTCCTACAATGGGAAGAACTGGGGCCTCCATTCCTGAACAGAGCCACTTTGCAAATGGTATTTTCAGGTCACGTCCCACTTACTATTGCTTGCCAACAAATAGAACATAACATTAGTTAAGAAACAAAAGAAGTGATTATTTGTGTCAAACGCCTTTACATGATTCAAGTTCTGAGTGAACTGAACTTCCTTCTTAAGGATGAATACTGTAATTAAACCTTCATTGAAAGAAGTGCAGGAAGATTAGCTGGGCTTTCACTGCCCCCGTCTGGAGTGTAGAAAGTCCACAAAGGGGATGTATTTTGACATCTCCAGCTACAGGTGATAATTCGTGACGTTGGCAGTTCAGAATCAGAATCAAGTTTATTGTCATTAACATGCGTCATGAAATTTGTTGTTTTGCAGCAGCTGTATAGTGCAATATGTAAGAATACAATAAGAAATAAATAAAACATTTTTGAAAATGCAATAAGAGACCAAGATTGTCAAATAGTATTCACGGGTTCATTGTCTGTTCAGGAATCTGGTGACAGAGGGGAAGAAACTTTTCCTAAAATGCTGTGTGTGAATCCTTATGTTCCTGCACCTCTTCCCTGATGGTATGAAGAGAAGAGATCCTGGATGGTGAGGATTTTAATGATGGAGTCCACCTTCTGTGGACACTGCATTTTAAAGATGTCCTCGGCAGAGGGGAGGCTAGCAGCTATGATGGAGCTGGCTGCGTCTGAAACCCTCTGCAGCTTTTTTTCTGATCCTGTGCCTTGGAGCCTCCATACCAAGCGGTGATGCAATCAGTCAGAATGCTCCCCACCGTACTGCTGTAGGAATTTGCGAGAGTCTTTGGAGAGATAGAAACCCATTTCAATCTCCTAATGAAGTAGAGCTGCTGGTGTGCCTTCTTCGTGATTGCATCAATATGTTGGAGCTAGGACAGATTCTCCATAATGCTGACAGTATAGCCATTGGTATGCTTTCTTTGTGATTCCATCAATATGTTGGGGCCAGGATAAATCCCGAGATGTTGATGCACAGGAAATTGAAGCAGCTCACACTTTCCACTGCTGACTCCTCAGTGAGGATTGGTGTGTCCCCTCCTGACTTCCCCTTCCTGAAGTCCACAATGAATTCCTTGTTGTTACTGACCCAGAAGAAACCCGTGCAGTTGTGGGGAGAACATACAAACTCCTTATGTACCATGGCAGGAAGTGACCCTGATCTTACAGCTGGCACTGTAACAGCATTCTGCAAACTGCTTTGCTGCCATGCCACCCCCATACCTGTGTAATTGGCAAAGTTATAGGTGTTTGAACTGTATCTAGTCAACAAGGTTTGCTGCTTGGGCAGCATAATAAGATGGTAAGCTTCTCTGGATGTAGAGATTGAGTCAAGAACCAGAAAAGCCTGCTTTGCCTTTAGTCAGCTGAAAGATCGAGTTTAGTCATGGAACATCAGGTTGGCCACCAAGTGCAAGGTTGTCATATCAACCTTCTTATACGGATGTGAGACATGGTGCCCATATCAGAGACACTTACGCCAGCTTGTCCAACTGCAGCAGCGTCACCTACGTTCTCTGATGAAGATCACCTGGCGAGACAAGGTCTCCAATACCAAGGTCCTCTCTCAAGCCGGAATGCCAGCAGTTTCAACCTTGGTGATGTCAGCCCAGCTGCGCTGGGCAGGACATGTTGTCAGAATGTCTGACGGAAGACTGCCCAAGGACATCTTGTACAGCCAACTGTCCAATGGTACCCGAGAACGAGGAGGCCAGCGGCTACAGTACAAGGATACAGCACAGGAGCCTCAAGAAAGCTGACATTGCCCCCGTCAACATGGGAGGATCTGGCTCAAGATCGCTCACAGTGGAGGGATGCCATCAGAAAAGGTGTGGACGCTGCTGAGAATAAGCTCACCGAGGCAACAGAGGCTTCTGCCCCTGCTGCCCCTCGGGGCCTCACCTGCCAAGTGTGTGGCAAGCAGTGCCTGTCAAGGATCGGCCTGTACAGCCACTCCAGGACGCGCATATCAAACCCCACTAACTGACTGAAAGGAACCATCATCATCCTATGGGATGGATAGCCAGAGAGAGGGAGTGATGCTGTCTTGAGTGTAGAGAGAGATGAGCAGTGGATCAAGCATCTATCCTTGAGCCATAACTATTCTCAACTTTTATGAATGACTACAGCTGTCTTTTGCTGATCTTCTGTACAAGTATGGAAACCGGAATGTAAACTTAAGGAAGAACCACATTTCAAGATTTTTTGAACAATTTTCTTACAAAAAAAAGGAAATGTATATATTTAAATGCTGTGCCTAAACTCAAAGTGAATGGACATAGATCCATGTTTCTTTTCGTTTTTACAATTTGTAACTGCTGAAACATCTGGTTTCAGTTGTTGGGAAGTTAGGCATGAAAGACGTATTCACAGTAGAACTTAGTTAATTTGTTGCCTCATCTCAAGCATCCATGAATATCCAAAATATATCACTGGGTAGACTTACTGAGTGAGACAAGCTCGCAGTGTTATATGATAAATCATGACTGTTAGAGGAAGATGGCTGGTTATATTGGCAGGATGTCAGCTAGTGACTGAATGGGGAGATTGAATGGATCACCCATGCAGTTTCAGCGTTCAGAAGTAATAACAAGAGTGATATACCAATGTCCAAGGTTAGTTGGTACACTGCAGCCTTAGAAGGGAGAGTTGATACATGACAGAAATCTCATTCATTTCGAACAGTCAGTTTGCAATAGAAGGGTGAATGGAGAGATCTAGCTCAATAGCAGTGCAATGTGTTCCTTGCTCTTATTATAAGAAACAGTTTGAAGTTTGGAGCGAATCAACATTTGCAACATTCTCTTCTCGGGCTTCCAGCTGGGTACAGGTATCAATTATAACTGACGTCTCGATAACAAACTCTGTTATCTTCGTCAATGATGATGCCTAGGCATGTCAAGTCTGGTGGTATTTATATCCCTGTAGTCCGTCCCTTCGGAATGGTTAATCCTCATCCAATAAAGTTTCCGCTGTCCCACCTTGTTTGCAATCGAATTCCTGTTCTTACTTAGAGCAAGACCTTCATCTTTTTTAAAATTCTTTTCCTATAGTTTTACTTCAGTAGACTCCCTTACCAGGTGGTCCCAAAAGCCACTGTCACAGCACAGTAGGTTTGTGCCGTCAAAGTCAGTCCTATGGCCATTGTGAATGCAATGTTCTGCTACCACTGATTTCTCCGGGCAGGTCAAATGTAGGCGGGAGGAGAAGATGGCGGTGCGACGCAGCGCGCGCAGCTCTCCGGTGAAATGATATCGTATTTGTTAAATAGGGGCCGTGCACAATTATGATTTGGTGGCGACAGCTGTGAGAGCATGGAGGAAAATCTGGAGTAACTTCTGAAATGCCCGGTTCGCTACTGTGCGATCAAGATTCTCCGGAGGGAAGGCCCCAGCTGCAACCAACAGGATGGACAAATAACCAATGTGCAAAAGACAACAAACCATGCAAAGATAACAGCAATAATAAATAACTACTACTACTACGTCAAATCAGGCCTAGGGGGCCGGCGTCGGGCACGATGACAGACTCTCCACTTCTCCCTCTCCCTCATCAGTGTGTTCAGTTCATCTACATTAACCGCACCGCTGTCTTCCAGGAGCGTGTTGACCATAGTCTTGAGAGGGCGCCCAGGGTTCATCCTCCCGTGCTTGAGCTCCCATATGATGACGGGGCAGGCAGGTAGCTCGGGGTGGCATAGACAGTGCCCCACTAGTTGCAGTCTTCTCGCCTCGATTTTAGTGGTGAGCATTGGTAGGTTGTTATAGAGATTGACTTTCATCATGTGCTGTTGCCAACTCACGTCAAGAGCCATCTGGAGCATTCGTGTATAGCAACCATCTAGAGACTTTTGCATCGTCTTTGTGAGTGTCCACGTCTCGCATCCGTTCATGAGAATGGACTCTATGACTGCTATGAAAATCCTCTTTTTAAGCCCTCTGGTCAGGTTCGACTTCCAGATTTCCTTCATGTCATTCATAGCCCTCCACGCCAGTGCCTTCCATATCTTTATGTCCTTCTCCGAACTCATCTTTCTTGACCTGAGGTACTTGTAGTCAAAGACTTCCTTAATGGTAGCATTCTTTACGGTCTTGAGAGTACCTCCATCGCAGTTAAATGCCATGTACTCTGTCTTTTTAGCGTTTAGGCAATAAATAAGCAATAGATATTAAGAATCTGAGAGAAAGGTCCATGAAAGTGAGTCCATAGGTTGTGGGAATGGTTCGGTGATGGGGTGAGTGAAGTTGGGTGGTTATTCCCATTGGTTCAAGGGCCTGATGGTAGAGGGGCAATAACTGTTCCTGAACCGGGTGGCATGGGTCATAAGACTCCTATACCTTCTTCCTCATGTTAACAGTGAGAAGAGAGCATGGCTTGATTGGTGGGGATCCTTAACGATGGATGGTGCTTTCCTACGACAGCACTCCGTGTAGATGTGCTCAATGGTGGGGGAGGGCTTTACCTGTGATTGACAGGGCTGTATCCACTACCTTTTGTAGGTTTCCCATTCAAGGGCATTGGGGTTTCCATACTAGGCTGTGATGCAACCAGACAGTGTATAGTACTTTCCACCATACATCTAGAAGAGTTTGTCAGAGTATTAGATGTCATGCCAAATTTCTGCAAACTTCTAAGGAAGTAGAGGCGATGCCATGCTTTCTTCGTAATGCTCTTACCTGCTATGACCAGGACAGTGATAACAGCCGGGAATTTAAAGTTGCTGACCCTCTCCACCTCTGACCCCCGATGGGGACTGGCTTATGATCCTCCAGTTTCCTTCTACTGAAGTCAATAATCATCTCTTTTGTCTTGTTGATATTGAGTGAGAGGCTGTTGTGACACCACTCAGTGCGATTTTCAATCTCACTGCTACATGCTGGTCCTTCACATTTAATTTGGCCAACGCCAGGGCTGTCATCAGCAAATTTAAATACAGCACTGGAGCTGTGCTAGCCTCACAGTCATCAGTATAAAGCAAATAGAGCAGGGGGTTAATCATACAGACTCCTGGTGCACCAGTGCTGATGGAGACTGTGGAGGAGATGCTGTTGCCAATCGGAACTGATTGGGATTTGCAAGTGAGGAAATCGAGGATCCAATTGCACAAGGAGGCATTGAGGCCAAGGTCTTGAATCTCACTGATTAGTTTTGATGGGATGATTGTATTGAATGCCAAGCTGTAGTCAATAAAGAGCATCCTGTTGTATGCACCTTTGTTGTCCAGATGTTACAGTGTTTACTGAAGAGGCAATAAAATGGCATCTGCTTTGGCCTGATGTAATGGGAACAAAGACGTTCAGGTCGAAAGATTGGTTGCTGAAGTTAATATTTTGCTAAACACCCTAAGTCCTGAATATGCCTTAACAGTCCCACCTCTTGGCTGCCCTGAACAAAAATAAATATGTACCAGGAAATGCCATCCTTAAGGAGGATCTACTCAAACAGGGCAGCAGGAACGCCCTGCTTCAGAACTGCTCCTAATTACTCTATGTGCATCTACATCTAAGCTATCATCCCTAATGGCTACCTACAAGATGCTAAGCAGAGAGTTGTTCCAGAAATTTGACCAGCAGTCTTTATAATGCAGCTTTGTCATGCCTGTTGCTTCCTTCCTTGCTGGCTGATTGCAGCTTAATCACATTCTTTATCTTTACCCCTTCATTCTCTGATAGCTAAAACGCCACAGTGGCTATCAGTGGTTGCTCTCCGGTCAGGGGCACCAGCAAGGTATATGCATCAGGCTCACAGCCCCTCTCATCGATGTACAGGAGGGGTTGGAGTGGTCTCTGTTTGAATGGCTGCAAAGATCTAACCCCAGTGGCATCCCCTTCCGACTGTCCAGTCGATCACTGGCCCAACCACTGGAAGCTATTCATTCCCCATTCAGTCTGAGGGTGGAGGTGAATGCTTTCAGATGCCATGTGCAAATTCTTCACTTTCTCAGTCTACCATGCCATCGAAGTTGTGGAACCTGATGTCCCTGCTGTAACTCGGATCCCTTCCCATCTATTTTCCTCAATATTCTTCTATTCTACATTGTACAACTAATCAGCTGCCTTCAGCAACCAGCTTTCATTACAGAGTACCGTTACTGTTATACTTTAACACATTGTTCACGGCTTGGTGTTGCGCTCTCTCGGTGTCCTCTGCCTTCGCGTTTGCTTCCATCGGCTGTGGTCAGGTCTGGTGCAGTCGGCTGGTGTTCATCACTTGGGTTCTCTGCAATGATGCCATTACCGGGTACACTTGAAACTTTGCTCTGTCTGAGAGGGTGACAGGAAGGTGGGTCATACAATTTAACCTGAGTCCAGTGTTTCCACTGGCTGCCTCGTTGGGACTATACACCAACACAGACGTTAATTGTCCAGAGCACCGCCTGTAGTTCCAACCACCTGGGGGTGAAACCTGTTCTTTCAACCGGGTCCCTTACCGTGACTTGGTCAGCTGTCTGTGGGAGGACTACCATCTCTCACTCTGGTCATCAATATGTCACTGTTGCTTTCTTGATCCCTCAATGTGTTACCCTGGTTCCAGTGGTTCTTTGCATCTCCAAGTTACCTTTCTAACCTGGCATTTGTATTTCTTCCTGTACACTTGTATTTTCTGTTGTTCTTCTGCTGCCCTCCTCACACTGATGTCTGCCCACTCATTCCCTTTCTGCTCTGCACTATCCCCTTTCTGGCAAGCCCTTATTTTAATCACTGCTACCTCCTCAGGCAGCTCCACTACTTTTAATAGCTTCTGACTGTGCTTGGCCCTGACCCTTGGGACTTCCTAACATGATACCCACACATCGCCCTGCTTGAGGCTGCTGTCTCTCTGTGGGCCATGCCAGCTGTTTTGCTGGTCACACAAGTTCACTGTCCCTGTTATTTCTCCTTTTTCTGAGTCTATGATCACACCTGCCTTACTCAGTGTGTCTATTCCCAGGATAGTACCCTCATTGTTTGGGCACACCCAAAAAACCTACAGGAAGCTGCACTCGTCCCTCAATCTCAAGTAACGGGGGCTGACTTCTCTCTACCCTCATTGTTTCACATCCTGCTCTGGTAACATAAATCACCTCTCCAGTCACGGGCAAGGGTAGATCGATTATCAATATCATGTCCACAAACATTTCACATTGCCGGTCCCATTACTGGCCTTATGAACATCTGTGTATGACCACTGCTGGCAGTCGAGGCTGCCATCAATATTTGTCTGACCTCACCAGCTCTCTAATCTGGTCAGCAGCCAAATTGGAAAGAAAGAGCACTGTTGTGGATTCTGTCTCCAACCATGGCTTGAGAAGCCACAGCTGTAACAAATCACCTCCTTTACCTTCCCATGTCTATTCTAGCAGTTCTTTGCTACGTGCCCCAGCTGTTGACACCCCAAAGCAGGTTCTCTGTGACATCACAGGAGCTACATTCACTACAGCCACTTCACTACTTCTCATTCCTCTCTGGTCTATCTCATCGGCCTATGACACTTTCACGGTTCCATCCCACCACTGTCCCCAGATCTAAAACTTCCTGGTGGGATGAGGTCAGGCCTTCCTTCAGCACTTTCAGGAAGACTGGGCCACCTGTCCTTGGATTATCCAACCCTGAAAACTCCTCATATGCTCGATATTTATGTTCTGCATAATCTCTGTCTGGCTCATCAGCTCTCTGAACCACTGACATTATCGATCCCCAGCCACTTTCACCTCTCCCTAGTCACTCACTCACTTTCCTTTTAAAGAAGTGATAACTCTCTTCATTGCTAGCATCCCTGGTAGTTGCCCATATATCACCCTGCACTCCCTGGGCCATACTGTCCCACATGTTGCTTGGGCACTTCACTTTTACTAACACACAGATATCTTTAGGGTGCATCTGGTGAATTTCATTCATTTCCTCGAGCCTACACCAGAATTATGCATTCCGGGAGAAGACCTTAAGTGAGCGCAACTCTGACAAAATGCTCTGGTTCTCCTCGGATTGAAGGGTTTATGGCTGATCATAATCAAAGTCAAGGGCTAGCTTGGGTCATCAGGGTTCTCAGCCTGATGTTGCTTGACCTGAATCGGAGCCATACCAACAGATATATCTGGGGATAAGACCATAAGATAAAGGAGCAGAATTAGGCCATTTCACCTAACAAGTCTGTTCTGCCACTTCATCATAGCTGATCAATTTTCCTCTGAGCCCCAATCTCCTGCCTTCTCCCAGTAAAACTTCATGCCCTAACCAATCAAGAATCTATGAACATCAGCCTTAACCATACATAAAGACTTGGCCTCCACTGCTGCCTGTGGCAAAGAATTCCACGGATTCGCCATCCTCTGGCTAAAGAAATTCCTCCTCATCTCCTTTCTAAAAGTTCACCCCTCTATTCTGAGGATGTGTCATTTTGTCTTAGACTCTCCTGCCATATGAAACCTCCTCATCTACTCTATCAAGACCTTTCACCATTTGATAGGTTTCAATGAGGTCCTCCTCATTCTTCTGAATTCGAGTGAATACAGGCCCAGAATCATTAGATGCTCTTCATATGGTAAGCCACTCAATCCTGGAATTATTTTTGTGAACCTCCTTTGAACCCTCTCCAGTTTCAGCAAATCCTTTCTAAGATAAGGGGCCAAAACCTGCTCGCAACACTCTAAGTGAGGTCTCACCAGTGCTTTATAAAGTTTCAACATTGCATCCTTGCTTTTATATTCTGGTCCTCTTGAACTGAATGCTTTCATTGCACTTCCCTTCCTCACCACAGATTCAACCTTCAAATTAACCTTTAGGGAATCCTGCACAAGCACTCTCAAGTCCCTTTGTGTCTCAGTTTTTGTATTTTCGCTCCATTTAGAAAATAGTCAATTCTTTCACTTCTTCTACCAAAGTGCATTACCATACACTTTCTGACACTGTATTCCATCTGCCACTTCTGTGCCCATTCTCCTAATCTAAGTCCTTCTGTAGCCTCTCTACTTCTTCAGAACGAACTGTCCCTCCAACTATCTTCATATTGTCTGCAAACGTTGCAAAAAAACCATCAATTCTATCATCCAAATCATTGAAATATAATATAAAAATAATCGGTCCCAATACAGACCCCTGTGAAACACCACTAATGGCTAGCAGCCAACCAGGAACGGCTCCCTTTATTCCCACGCGTTGCCTCCTGCCAATCAGTCACTGCTTTACCATGCTAGAACCTTTCCTGTAATACCATGGGCTCGTAGTTTGTTAAGCAGCCTCATGAGTGACACCTTGTCAAAAACTTTCTGAAAGTCCAAGTACACAACGTCAACCAATTCTCAATAACCTCTCCCTCAAATAGATTTCCATTCTAATTCCCATTTTAGGCAAAATATAAATGATACATAAAAATTAAACAGTACAAACTGTATACCCTGCAATCTGCCACTTATGTGCATCTGATCTGTCAATGGCTGTTGTCTTCCCTTGCATCTAACCGTTACACCAAGGGTACAGATGTTAAAACATACATTCGCAAAAACACCTGACAAAATACAATCCCTGGAGATGAGCATACACACCTCGCTCTGGTGTCTCAAACCATTGGTAACTATGCTTCGCAACTGGTGGTCCTGTCTCACACATGCATGCACACACATACCACACGACTGCTATATCTACCAGTTCAACTCTCTGCTGTGTTCGTGATACCTCACCATCCCGTAGCCACTGACCCGAACCGGTCCAAGGGTGAGTGTCAAATTAGAAAATACCCATTCACTTAGACTGCTCAGATTGCATGCCACACAATGGGTCACAAAGACATCCGGAATGAAGCCCTCAAAAGTTGTAATGTGATCAAAGTCACCAGAGAGATGCAGCTGGTAGATATGAAATAGTCTTTTATTCGACAAAACTTAGCCACTCTTTGAAGGAAGAGGCCTGTTCATCCCAATATTACGTGACATTTTATATGCTAAAAGATCAAAGGACAATTCTGTATTTACAATGTATCTGCAATGCCTTTCTTTGAATTACACACTTTCACACCTCCATCATCACACCCACACTCCGGACACCCATTATTTGTTTTTATTTAATTAACTGCTGTTGTCCAGGGCTGCATTGTTAATTTAATTTACAGTCCATGTTCAGGTCTAAAGTATGTTGCTGAAGTTAGTTACTGAAGTTAATATTTTGCTGTACACCCTAAGTCCAGAATATGCCCTAATATGGATTTGTTGTGCCAGTAGGCAAATTGGAACAGGTTCAAGTTGCTTCTCAGGCAGGAGTTGTTACGTTTCATCACCAACCTCTTAAAGCACTACATCACAGTGCTACTTGACGATAGTTATTGAAGCAAGTTACCATATTCTTCTTAGCCACTGGTATAATCTTGAAGCCGACTTGAAGCAAGTGGATACCTCAGAATGCCCACCTAGATGGCTCACCTAGTTCTTGCCTCGGGCTCCAGAACTCATATTTGTGGGTCAGATGATCCAATTTTGCCCAAGCTATGTGCTGAATATTTTGAAAACTTTGATAGAAATTTTAGTTTTTAAATTGCCTTGTTCTTCAGCTGTTGGAAAATTCAAAGCCTTTCTCTCCTATCCAGAAAATCTGAATCAGAAAAAAGGGGGTATGTCATGGATGTTGAAGCTTCTTAATGATGGATGCCGTCTTCTTGGGGCAATGGCTCTGGAGGCTGTCCTCAATGGTGGGAAGGTTTATGCTTGTAATGGAGATGGCTGATTCTACAACAGTCTTCAGACTCTTGTGATCCTGTCCAATAGAGGCTGCATACTAGGCTGTGATGCCACCAATTAGAATGTTCTTCATTATACAATGATAGGAACTTGCATGAGTTCTTGGTGACATATCAAATCTCCTTAAACTCCTAATGAAGTTGTGTTTCTGGCATGGCCCCTTGATGATTGCAATGATGTGTTGGGCCCTGGTGAGATCCACTGAGATGGTGTCGCCCAGGAACTTGAAGCTGCTCACCCTTTCTACTGCCGAACCCTCAGTGAGGACCGGTGCGTCTTCTCCCACCCTCCCCTTCCAAAAGTCTACAATCAATTCCTTGGTAGGAACATGCACCAAGCAGGAGGTCTCATTCACCTTTATGTTGCTGAATTTCTCTTGCCTTTTAGACAACTATTGAATGTCAATTTATAATCTTGGTTAAATATTCCAAGTGACTTCACAATGTTAACCCCTGTCAAGTTCATATTGGACTAGGGTTGTGCATTCACAGCTGGTACATGCAATCACCAAAAGTCAATATGGTATATGTTTCTTTTTAAGATCAGTATTCAAATTATTCATGTAATAAGGGATTTTATTCACTGGATTACAGTTTGAGATTCAAGTATGTGGTTTGGATCATGTTCATCCTCGGATCACAGCCCATGTATTACTAAGAGACACAATCTATAACTCCAATAAAGAATGCCCTTCACTAATTAGTATAATGGGACAATATACATCCATATTAATATTGTTTCGCACCTTTCCTAGGGACAGACTTTCCTGATATTGTGCACTCAGAGGTCTACCTTTCAGATATTCCACCATTGGAGAATGTTCATGTGAGAACTGATAAACCATTCAGCCTGTTTCTGAGTTATATGGGAAAGAAGGCCAAGGTTAGACTTAAGGATGATGAAATGGTGTCTGCTGGCAAAAGTCAAGATCTCACGCATTGTATTGCTTGGGAGTGTACGGGGTTGCAAATAGTGACTGAGGGCTGATGAGAACAACATACACAAAATGCCGGAGGAAATCAGCAGGCCAGGCAGTATGGAAAAGAGTAAACAGGTGATATTTCAGGCTGAGACTCTTCATTAGGACTGTTTACTCTTTTCCATAGATGCTGCCTGGCCTGCTGAGTTCCTCCAGCATTTTGTGTGCATTGCTTTGATTCCGAGCATCTGCAGATTTTCTCTTGTGAGGGGTAATGAGAGTTGTCTTGTAATCATGGGTAAGGTGCTAGATGTTACTCCAAGAGATCAGTGGACGGGGGGGGGGGGTTGGAATAGTGAGGCAACTCACTCAAAATGCAGCAGGACAGGTAGCATCTATGGAAAAGAATAAATAAGCAACGTTTCAGGCCAAGACCTTTCATCAGGACAGGAAAGGAAGGGGAGAGTCAGAATAAGAAGGTGGGGGGAGGGGAGGAAGGTGGCAGATGATGGATGAAACCGGGAGAGGGGGTGAAGTAAAAATCTGGGAAGTTGAAAGGTGAAAGAGATAAAGGGGCGGAAAAGGGTGAATCTGATAGGAGAGGACAGGAGACCATTGAAGAAAGTGGAAGAAGTACTAGAGGGAGGTGATGGGTAGGTAGGAGATAAGGTGAGAGAGGGAAATAGGAATGGGGAACAGTGAAGGAGAGGGGAGGATAATTATCAGAGGTTTGAGAAATCGATGTTCATGCCATCACATTGGAGCCTACCCAGATGGAATATAAGGTGTTGCTCCTCCAACTTGAGTGTGGCCTCATCCTGGCAGCAGAGGAGGCCATGGACTGACATGTAGGAATGGGAAAGGGAAGTGGAAGTAAAATAGGTGACCACTGGGAGATCCTGCTTTTTATGGGGGATGGAGCTAAGGTGCTGGACAAAGCAGTATCCCAATCTACATCAGGTCTCACCGATATACAGGAGGCCACACTGGGAGTACCGGATACAGTAGATGACCCCAACAAACTTGCAGGTGAAGTGTCCTGTTAGTGTGGGAGGACTGTTTGGGGCTCTGAATGTTAGTGTGTGGGGAGGTGGAGGGGCACGTGTGCCACTTGTTCCACTTGCAAGGATAAGTACCAGGAGGGAGATTGGTAGGGAGGGACGAGTGGACAAGGGGGTCACATAGGGAGTGATCTTTGTAGAAGGTGGAAAATAGGGGGAGGGAAAGATGTGCTTGGTGGTGGGATCCCGCTGAAGACAGCATTGGACGTGGAGGCTATTAGGATAGTAGGTGAGGAACAAGAGGAACTCTATCCCTGGTGTGGCAGCGGAAGGATGGGGTGAGGGAAGATGTGTGTGAAATGTAAGATATACAGATGAGGGCAGCAGTGATTGGGGAGGAGGGAAACCCTTTTCTTTGAAGAAGGAGGACATCTCAGTTGTCTTGAGAGCAGATGTGGCAGAGACAGGGGAACTGAGAGAAGGGGATGACATTTTTACAAGTGACAGGGTGGGATGAGGTACAGTCCAGCTAGCTGTAAGAATTAGTGGGTTTGTAAAATATATCAGTAGAAAGAGATCGAGAAAGAGGAGAGAATTGTTGGAAATGGACCAAATAAATTTGAGGACAGGGTGAAAGTTGAAGGCGAAGTTAGTGAAATCAACAAGCCCAGCATGGGGGCAGGAAGCAGCACCAATGCAGTCACCAATGTAGTATAGGAAGAGTTCGGGGTGATGTCAGTGTAGGGTTGGAGCGTAGACTGTTCCAGGTAGCCAGTGAAAAGACAGCCATAGCTGGGACCCTTGTGAATGCCCATGGCTACACCTTTGGTTTGAAGGAAGTGGGAGGAGCCGAAGGAGAAATTATTGAGGTTGAGGACCAATTCCGTCAGAAGGAGGAGAGTGGTGGTGGAGGTTGGCCAGTATAGCGAGTCTGGATGTGCACATGGGTCGAAGAGTGGGAGGGCAGCAGAAATCACAGCAGAGGAGCAGTGAGAGAGGGTTTCACTGAACTCTTCCATCAGAGGGAAGATTTAAACTCCTTGAAGAGACTGAGAGGGAGGGAGGACTTGGTCATTAGGTGGTATGGAGCAGTGATGGTTGATAGCAAGGTCTCCGTTAGATGTTGGGATGAGGCTTAGACTCAAAGTGCACAGACAGATCCCACATTAATGAGTAACACATCTTCCCTCATGAGCTTTGTGAAGATCAATGGTAAGTCACATGCGAATGGACCAAAATCCAGGGTTGCACTGTCTGGCCTCCTCCCTGCACTAATGCACCAGATACATGGAGGAGCCAGAGAACAGATTATGGACATTATGGAATTTGCACCATTTTCAATTTCCTTTTACAATTATTTGATACTGAAATTGAAGAGGGTAGCAGAAAAATATTGTGCTACTTGGCATAATCTCAAGTTGCAAGTCTTTTTGACATACAGAGAAATATCAATGGTAGATGTACTGATGTTGTGGTCTGTCGCATATGGTTCAGATCTGTTGTGTAAAGCAATGTCTCCCACCCACCAACAAACTGAATTTGTTCCTTCTGGTTAGAATCTGTGCCAGTTGAGAACTATGTGAATTTTCAACAATCATCATCCATTCCAACCACATTGCAATGCTCATTCAAATTGTGATCCTTGATCCCGTTTATTTGTCTCCTGCCACGTCTCTCAAATTGCACAAATGTCTTCCTGTTGGCTGTTCCGTTATGTGTAATTTAGATCTTCACATTCTACATTAAATATAATTCAGTAATGAAACAAAACCTGCACTGCATAATTCTACAGAAGAGGTCTTACTCCAACTTCTACCCTGCCCTTAAATTCATTTAATCTGACTCCGACCCTTCCTTCTCCTTTTTCGATCTCTCTGTATCCATCCCTGGAGGCAAATTGTCTACCAACATCTTTTATAAACCTACCGAGCCCCACCAATATTTTGACTCTGCCTCTTTCACCCTACTTCCCATAAAAATGCTATTCCCTTTTCTATTTCCTTCATCTCTGCCACATCTGTTCCTAGGTTGAGGCTTTCCTTTCCAGGACATCAATGACATCCACATTCAAAGAATAAGGTTTCCCTTCATCCACCATTGATGCTGACCTCACCCTCATCTGCTCCATTGTCTGTACGTCCACAGTCACACCATCGTCACACTGCCTTAATTGGGATTGAGTTCCTTTTGTTCTCACATATCACCCCATGAGCCTTCTGCATCCAACAGATAATTTTCTGTATCTTTCCTTATCTTCATTGGGATCCTACCACCAAACACATCTTTATCTCCCCAGCACTGTCCACTTTCTGCACAGGTCGCTTCCCCCATGATTCCGTTGTCCATTTGTCTCTCTCCACTAATGATCCCCTGGCCTTAACCCTGCAAATGACAGAAATTCTACACTTGCCCATTTAACCTCCTCCCTTACTTCCATTCAGGGCTCCAAACAGTCCATCCAGGTGAGACAACACTTCAGTTACAAACATGTTGAGGTTGTCTATTGTATCCGGTGCTCCCGATGCAGCCTCCTCTACATTGATGAGATCTGATGTAAAATTGGGGATTGCTTTGTTGAGCACCACTGCTCCATCCATCAAAAGCATAATTTTCCATGGCCAACCATTTTAAATCCTTTCCCAATTTCCATGCTGACATGTCAGTCCATGGCTTCCTCTTTTGCCATGATGAGACCATTCTCAGAGTGGAGGAGCAACACCTCATATTCCACCTAGGTAGTCTCCAAGCTGATGGCACGAACATCAATTTCTCCTTCCAGTAGTTTTTTTCCCTTCCCCTTCTCTCTTCTATTCCCCACTTTAGCCTCTCACCTTTTCTCCTCGTGTGCCTTGGGTGCCCCTCCTTCTTCCCTTTCTCCTATGGTCCATGCTCCTCTCCTATCAGATTCCCTCTTCTCTTGCCCTTTATGCTTCCCATCCACCAGGCTTCACCTAGCTAGTCCACCTTCCCTCCTCGCACCTTTTTATTCAGGTGTCTTCCTCATCCTTTTCCAGTCCTGAAGAAGGGTCTCAGCTTGAAACTTTGACTGCTTATTAATTTCCATAAACGCTGTCTGATCTGCTGAGTTCCACCAGCATTTTGTGAGTGAAATCTCCAAACTGTTGCATTGACATTGAAGATACATAATGAAATTCTGTTTAATGTGTTCACTCTGGGCAGTCTGCTTACTTCTTCATTTCAGTATATTTCTTTCCATCTTCCTCAATATTTCATTCTGTTGCCAGAAGTTGGAATTGGTGCCTTACATCTTACATTCTGCTTTCAGAAAATTCCATGTGTTCGGTGCCCTTTTCCTAATTCCAATGGGGAATTTCATTATGAGAGGAATTTCCAAGATGTAAATCAACCCAGACCAGCAGTGTGCAGATGTTTTAAAAGATCTGCTCTCCATTTATTCATGAAATCCACAGACCATAGAACAAGGAGACCAGTGCATCTATGCAAGCTGGTCTCATATCCTCTAAATTCCTGTCCATGTACCTGTTCGAATGACATTTAAAGAATATAATCATACCACCTCTACCACTTCCTCTGGTAGCTTGTTCCATATCCTCATCAACTTTTGTGTGAAAAACCTACCCCTCTGGTCCCCTTTATGTATTTCCTCTCTCTCTCCTTAAACCAATGCCCTCTATTTTAGACTCCCCTACCATGGAAAGATGTCTGTGACTATCTACCTTATCTATATGCCCCTTAAAACTTTCTAAACTCTTATAAGGTCAGTCTTCAGCTTGCTTTGCTTTAGGGAAAACAGTCTCAGTCTATCTGAACTCTCTTTATAACCCAAGCCCTCCAGTCTAGACAACATTCCTGTGGATTATTTCTGTACCCTCTCCAGCTTAATCACACCCTCTTTACAGCATAGTGACTAGTACTGCACACAATACTCCATCTGCAGCTTAATGAATGATTTGTACAACTGTAACATGATGCCCCAACTCTTATATTCAATGACTCGGCCAATGAATATAACATTGGCCTTCTTCACTACTCTGTCTACCTCTGAGACTTTCAGGGAACTATGTACCTGTACTCCTATATCTTGGTGTTTACAATTCATGCCCAGGGCTCTCTGTTCCCTGGCCTGGTTTAACTTCCCAATGGCATCTTTTTGAACTTGATTTGCTTAAATTCTATCAGCCATTTCCTTAACCACTTTCCTAGTTGATATAGATCCTGTAGTAACCTTCTTTACTGTCCACCATATCACCATATTTATGTCAACTGCAAACTTACTAAACATGCCACCTACATTCTCCTCCTAATTATTAATATATATGATGAAAAGTGAAGGGCCCAATACTGATCCTGCGGCTCATAACTGTTTACAGGTCAGAACTGGACGGAAACACTTCTCTGACAACATCTGCCTCCTACCTCCAAGCCAATTATGTATCCAATTTGCTATCTCATCCTGGGTCCCATGTAGTCCATCCTCCTGGAATAGCCAGCAGGCAGATCTTGTCAAAAGCTTTGCTAAAATCCATGTAGACAATGGCCATAGCTCTGCTCTCATTCATCCTCTCGGTCAACTCCTCAAAATTCCTATGAACAGAACAATACCAACTATTCCTATTGAACCCTTGCCTTTCCAAATACAAGGAATCCTGTCTCTCAGAACCCTTTCTAGTGACTTTCCAATTTCTACTCATATAATCTCGCTAAACATTCCATAAGACCGTAAGACATACGAGCAAAATGAGTCCGTTCGGCTCATCGAGTCTGCTCTGTCATCCCATCAGACTGATTGCCTTTGTTACCACTAACTCAATCTGTAAGAAAAGTCCTCTCTACGCCCCTCTATCTAGGCTTTTCAAAATTTCTTAGGCTTCAATAAAATTCCCACTCATTCTTCTAAACTCTAGCTAGTACAGGTGCAAAGCCATCAAACGCTCCTCATACATTAACCCTTTCTGTGAACCCACACTTCCATCTTGTGTCATTTTCTATCACATCACAAAATTCTACTTGAGCAAATCTAAGATGTAAATGATTATGTGCATTGCCGGATTTCACTCCTTTTAAAGGGAGCTGTCCAAGAAAATCAAGATTTACAAATCTTTGGTGCTGATGCAAGTGGAGAGAATTTCCTTCATCAGGTGTAGCAAAATCATGGGTACTTTCATGGGAAACAAGTTTAGAACTTAATTACCCATAACACAATAAGAGTTGTTCTTGGAAGGCAGAGGTGAAGTGACACCTGATGGATTTTCGAGAGAGTTCAAAGATTATTTTCTCTTTATTTGCTGGCAGTAAACACAACACAATTGAGCAGAAATTCTTAATACTGGTGATATGGCCTACTCAAACATTAACATCTGTGAGTTAATATGTGCATATTAGAAAGGGATAGAAGGGCACTTCAGCAGAAAACATTCATGGAAATGAGTATGATCCAAAGTTGAAATGAATAAGTGTTGAAGACAGGCAGAGGCAGGGAAGGGAGTGAGGATGGTCTGATAAATTAAATTGCATTTGTTAATGAAAGAAGCTTGATAAGTAAGGCAGATGAACTCAGTGAATTTAGGCACTTTGGAATTGTGATATCACAGCTATTTCTAAAACATGATTGAAGATAGGCAGGACTGACATCTCTGTGCATTGGGTTACAGATACTACCAGCATGATAGAGGTGACAGAGGAACAGAAGTTGCAAGATTTATAAAGCAGTATTTAGAGGGGATAATACATGGGAACACGTGATGCTGGAGAGAGGTAGTAATGGGGTACAAAGAAGAGCTTAATAAGTATTGTGTGTCAGTCTTCACTGTTGAAGACACTAGCAATATGCCAGAAATTCAAAAGTGTCAGGGTCAAGGGCATCTTTGCCATTACTAAGGAGAAAGTGCTTAGGAAACTGAAAGGTCTGAAGGTAGATAAGTCACCTGAACCAGATGGACTGCACCCCAGGTTCTGAAAGAGGTAGCTGAGGAAATTGTGGAGGCATTAGTAATGATCTTTTAAGAATCGTGAGATTCTGGAATGGTTCCAGAGGACTGCAAAATTGCAAATGTCGCTCCACACTTTAAGAAGGCAGGGAGGGAGAAGAAAGGAAATTATAGTCCATTTATTCTGACTTTGGTGGTTGGGAAGATGCTGGAGTCCATTATTAAGGATGAAGTTTCGGGGTACTTGCAGGTACATGATAAAGTTGGCCGAAGTCAGCATGATTGCTTCAAGAGGAAATTTTACCTGACAAAATCTGTTGGAAATTTTTGAGGATGGAGAAAAGAGAAACAGTGGATTTGTGTACTTGGATTATCAGAAGGCCTTTGACAAGGTGCTGCTTATGAGGTTGCTTAAGAAGCTACAAACCCAAGGTATTACAGGAAAGCATGGACAGAGAAGTGGCTGAATGGCAGGAGGCAAAGAGTGGGAATAAATGGAGTCTTTTCTGGTTGTCTGCCAGTGACTAGTGGTCTTCTACAGGAGTCTCTGCTGGAACCACTTCTTTGTACTTTATGTGTCAACAATTTTGATGATGGAATTAATGGCTTTGTGGCCAAGTTCACAGACGATACAAGGATAGGTGGAGGAAGCAGGAAGTCTGTAGAAGGATTTGGACAGATTGGGAGAATGGGCAAAGATGTGGCAGTTGGAATATAGTCTCGGGAATTGTATGGTCATGCTCTTTGGTAGAAGGAAAAACAGTTTAGACCCTTTTCTAATGGGGAAAAATTCAAATATTTGCGGTACGAAGGGATTTAGGGATCCTTGTGCAGGATTCCCTAATGGATAACTTGCAGGCTGAGTTGGTGGTAAGGAAGACAAATGCAATATTAGCATTCAATTCCAGAAAACTAGGATGTAAGAGCAAGGGTGCGATGCCTAGGTTTCATACGGTATAGGCATGACCACACTTGGAGTATTGAGAACAGTGTTAGGCCCCTTATCTAAGAAAAGATGTGTTGACATTGGAGGAGGTCCAGAGGAGTTTCAATAGAATGATTCTGGGAATGAAAGGGTTAACATATAGGAGCATTTGATGCCTCTGTACCTGTACTCATTGGAGTTTAGAAGAATGAGGAGGGACCACTTTGAAACCTGTTGAATATTGAAAGGCCTAGACAGCATGGATGTGGTGAGAATGTTTCCTGTAGTGGGAGAGTCCAGGAACAGAGGGCACAGCTTCAGCATGGAGGGATGTCCAATTAGAACAGGGATGAGAGGTAATTTCTTCAGCCAGAGGGTGGCGAATCTGTGGAATTCACTGCCACAGGAGGCTGTGGAGGCCAAATCAATGAGTATATTTAAAGGACAGTTTGAGAGGGTCTTGATCAGTCATGGTGTTAAACATTACGGGGAGAAGACGGGAGAACGGAGTTGAAGGGGATAGTTAATCAGTGATGACGGAATGACAGATGAGACTCAATTAGCCCAATGGCCTAGTTTGCCTCCTATATCTTAATGGTCTTATGGTCTTATGTATGGTCAGAAAATTTGGACACTGTGCCAGAAGAATCAATATGGGTGTAATGGATTTTGACAAGAATTTTGAGAGAACAGCAAATGCATCAATATTGAGGCAAATGCAAGAAACAATGCAGACGTCAAATTCAGCAGAAAATGGCTTGCTTTTATCAGAATCAGAATCAGGTTTATTATCACCAGCATGTGATGTGAAATTTGTTAACTTAGCAGCAGCAGTTCAATGCAATACATAATATGAAAGACGAAGAAAAAGAAGTAAATCAATTACAGTATACGTTTATGGAATGGATTAAAAACCGTGCAAAAAGCAGAAGTAACATATATTAAAAAAGTGAGGCAGGTTTCACGAGTTCAATGTCCATTTAGGAATCAGATGGCAGAGGAGAAGAAGCTGTTCCTGAATCACTGAGTGTGTGCCTTCAGGCTTCTGTATCTCCTACCTGATGGTAACAGTGAGAAAAGGGCATGCCCTGGGTGCTGGAGGTCCTTAATAATGCATGCTGAGACTCCTGGGTGTCCTGGGTACTTTGTAGCCTAGTACCCAAGATGGAGCCAAGTAAATTTACGGCCTTCTGCAGCTTCTTCCGGTCCTGTGCATTAGCACCTCCCATACCAGACAGTGATGCAGCCCTTCAGAATGCTCTCCATAGTACATCTGTAGAAGTTTTTGAGTGTATTTGTTGACATGCCAAATCTCTTTAAACTCCTGATGAAGTATAGCCGCTGTCTTGCCTTCTTTATGACTACATCGATATGTTGGGACCAGGTTAGATTCTCAGAGGTCTTGACACCCAGGAACTTGAAGCTGCTCTCCCCACTTCTGATCCCTCTATGAGGACTGGTATGTGTTCCTTCATCTTACCTTTCCTGAAGTCCACAACCAGCTCTTTTGTCTTATTGACGTTGAATGTAAGGTTACTGCTGCAACACCACTCCACTAGTTGGCAAATCTCGCTCCTGTATGCCCTCTTGTCACCATCTGAGATCATACCAATATCATCAGCAAATTTATAGATGGTACTTGAGCTATGCCTAGCCACACAGTCTTGGGTATAGAAAGAGTGGAGCAGTGGGGTAAGCACACACCCTTGAGGTGCACCAGTGTTGGTTATCAGTGAGGAGGAGATGTTATAACCAATCCACACAGATTGTGGTCTCACCATTTGCAGAGGGAGGTACGGAGGCCCAGGTTCTGTAACTTCTCAATCTGGATTCGGGGAATGATGGTGTTAAATGCTGAGCTATAGCTGATGAACGGCATCCTGACGTAGGTGTTTGTGTTGTCTAGGTGGTCTAAAGCTGTGTGGAGAGCCATTGGGATTGCGTCTGCTGTTGATCTATTGTGGCGATAGGACAAACTGCAGTGGGTCCAGGTCCTTGATGAAGCAGGAGTTCAGTCCAGTCATGACCAACCTCTCACAGGTTTCATCACTGTAGATGTGAGTGCTACTGGGCAATACTCATCAAGGCAGCTCACATTATTCTTCTCAGAATTGTTTCTTTTTTGAAGGAAGTGGGAACTTCCGCCCATAGCAGTGAGAGGTTGAAAATGTCCTTGAATGCTCCTGCTGGTTGGTTGGCACAAGTTTTCACAGCCTTGCCAGGTACTTCATCAGGAGCTTCCACCTTGCGAGGGTTCACCCTCTTTAAACATCGGGCTCTGCGACAGAAATCACAGGGTCACCGGGTGCTGCAGGGTTCTTCACAGCTGTAGTTATATTCTCCCTTTCAAAGCGGGAATAGAAGATGTTGAGTTCATCTGGTAATGAAGCATTGCTGCCATTCATGCTATTGAGTTTCACTTTGTAGGAAGTAATGTCTTGCAGACCCTGCCAGAGTTGTTGTACATCTGATATTGCCTCCAACCTCATTCAAAGTTGTCGCTTCGCTCTTGAAATAGCCCTCTGCAAATTATACCTGGTTTCCTGGGTTGCCAGACTTTTCAAAGATTCAAGGATTCAAAAAACTTTATTGTCATTCTAACTGTATATCAGCTCTGCAGGGCAGAATGAGACAGCGTTTCCCAGGAGCAGTGCAATTATAACATAACAAACACAACATTAAATAATAAACATAACAATAAATAATAAAACACAACAGCCACATATCAGTTAAAATCAAGTTATAAGTGTCCAGTGCAAGTTAAAAGTTTCCAAAGCAGAGTCAGGTGGAGCAGCTATTTAGCAGTCTGACTGCCTGTGGGAGGAAGCTGTTTAGTAGCCTTGTGGTTTTAGTTTTGATACTCCTGCAATGTTTGCCTGATGGCAGAAGAACAAACAGTTCATAGAGAGGGTGTGAGGGGTCTTTAATGATGTACCGTGTCTTCTGGAGGCATCAACTCTGAAAGAGGTCTTGGACAGAAGGTAGGGAGACCCCAGTAACCTTCTCTGCTCCCCTAACCACCCTCTGCAAGGCTTTTTTGTCGACAGCACTGCAGCTGGAGTACCAGGCTGTGATACAAAAGGTCAGCACACTCTCAACCACACCTCTGTAGAATGTAGTTAAGATGTCATGATATGAAGTTATGTCAAAGTGCTTCCAGAAATAATGAAGTGTCTTTGTAGAGTAGTCATTGCTGTAATATAGCAAGTGTATGAAGCAAGGTCCAAAGCAAAAATGTGATAACTTCACCGCAAATAAAATATGTGTGAATACTATGCTTTTCAGGGGATCCACACAAAATTGTACCTGGTGCTTTGCCTATGATAATTTTATATGTTATGTCCTTTTTGCATGCAGTAATTGTGAGCACGTGGCCAAGTGGTTAAGGCATTGGACTAGTGATCTGAAGGTCGTGAGTTCGAGCCCCAGCCGAGGCAGCGTGTTGTGTCCTTGAGCAAGGCACTTAACAACACAGTGCTCTGCGACGACACTGGTGCCAAGCTGTATCGGCCCTTGCCTTTCCCTTGGACAACATCAGTGTTGTGGAGAGGGGAGTCTTGCAGCATGGGCAACTGCCGGTCTTCCATATAAACTTGCCCAGGCCTGTGCTCTGGAGAGTGAAGACTTTCCAGGCACAGATCCATGGTCTCGCAAGACTAACGGATGCCTTAATCTTAATTGGGGATAACTTTAGGAGTTTTATGATACAGATTAAAGTAATTAGTCATATTGCAACTTTTAAAAGGGAAACGTTCACTGCCTCAGACATCGCAATAAGTTACATGGCAGTTTCAGAGTGCCACGATAATATGGGAGCAGGTATTTCTTATGCTGATTCTTATAGAAGAGGTGAAAAGAATTTCCAGATGCTCGGGAGGTGGGGGAAGGCAAAGCAAGGGATCAGAATGGTGATGAAGTACCATTGCGAAGAGCTGGCAGGAGAGAAGAGACCAAGACCAAGTCACAATGTAGAAACAAGTTAAATAAACTCACACATGAAGTCAGTGATCACAGGAGTAAGTTCCCATCCATAATGACTGTGCATTCTTACCACTAATCCAACAGTTGAACATTTACATCTCACAATTTTCACAATTCCACATATCCAGTTAAGACAGTAGCAGCGTGGATATTGTAACACACTGATCACGCACAATCCTCTTTCTTGGCAAAGAAAGTGGCAAAAAGCCATTGGTAGTGGAGCAGGTTTAACAGCAAGGTCTGCAACGCTATGCTCACACGGTTAACTCAAACACATATGGTGTGTTTTATTTTTATTTTAGGAAATCACAACAATTATTATTTTTCATTTGTGGCAAGGCTTGTATGCCTATGCATTTTTTTGCATGTGACTTTAGCAGACAAACACTTGTGCAGAGTGCACCCTGGAATTGAGAGCTGGTGTGCAGACTCAGTTATAGTTTAAGTCAAACACTGGAACTCTAACTTCGCGGCTCCACCCAAACAGATCACTAGCTTAATCCACCAAAACTTACTCACCAATAAATATTGAAAAAAGCATTAGAATTATGACAAATATTTAATATCAAATTTCTGTGTTTATTATGGGGGGGCAGCAAGTCAATGCACACATATCCGTCCGTTCTATAAGTTCACAAGATATTTGTTATTAACATTGTGATGAAAACCACAGTGGATTAGAAAGGACATTCAATGCTTTAAGGTTTATTTGTAAACAGTTGAGCTGGAATGAACATGTTGCACCACTGAAACTCATTTTCGTTCACAATAATTCATAGGCCATGGAAGGATTCTCTGCAATTTTTATCCAAGAATTTGCAAAAGTACAAATGATCAAATTATTAGAATAGGTATTTCCTTTCAAACACCGTTTTCATTGAAGTTGTCTAAAATGACTATTTTGAACAAAAATAAAAACTAATACAATGGTATTTAAAATGACTAGAATACATGATCTGTGTGAATGTGTGTGTGTTTGTGTGCAAGCCTAGCAGTGCATACATCTGCGTGTGTTGTAACTGCCCTGTGTGTTGGTGTAAACAGTAGGTGAGTTACTCAGCAGTGTACTTTAGCTCTGCATGTGGGTGATATATGGGTTTTGCTGTGGCCACGGAAACAAGGGCATGCACTTATTGTTGTAACCCACCATTTTTAATCCATTTGGCATATTTGCTCTAGCTGTGATAGGTGTTGAAGTACATGACCCAAAGGTGATTGCTGTTGGGATAAATGTACAGAGGAATGAAATTTCAGTGAAATCCATTTTTGGAATGCATTAAGTACCTGTAATAATATTTAAGTTTGCTCTGGCTGTGATCCCAGTGTGCTTTCTCTGGCTCTGATAGATGTTGGGATTATGAAATTGAACTGATCAAAATTAGGATACATATACTCATGAAATTGGGGTTGTGTGTAGTGGCTCTAGCAGAAATGAAGTGTGGGAATTAATTTTGGAACAAGTCAGGGTACATAGAATGACTCATTTCAAGGTTTTAGGATATACACAGATTCAATGTGAGCACTAATGATGATCAGTACAGGAATGTGTGCATTTGACTGATGAGGTTGGGATGCAAATATTAGTATTGATTAAAGGGGCTGGGTATGTGATCACTGATTGGTGTTGGGCTCATACTGTGACTGTGGTCAGTGCTAGGGTCTATTACTTGTATTGGTTCTTGATCTGATCGTTGCTGTCTCTACAGACTATGGACAATGCTAGACATCCGCACCAAGATCATTATGGGGTGTGTAGACTCTAATGTTGGATAAAGGCACTATGAGTGATGATGGGTAGACACGGGTCTGTATAGTATGATTTGACAATCTGCAGTTTGACTGTTGTTGGATGAATGTATCTTGACTGGTGCCAGGTTTATGGGTTTTGTTGAGTCCATGCACTATGATCGACTTATGCACTATGGTCTCTTTAGAGATGCATGCACTGACTGTGATAACCTTCAGGTGTGTCTTGACTGTGCTTTTTTTTCTTTTTTTTTATTCACAGTGCGCTTTACACAAAAATACTATAAAGTTCACACTATATTCAATTATACTATTAAAATTCAAGAAAAGTGGATACAAGACAATAACATCATAATTATATATATATATATATATATATTTATATAGATATATCATAGGTCAATACACTTCAGTAAAAAATATTTGAAAGCCTTCAATTCCTCCTGTTTACTTTTCAACAGGTTTTGAACAAACAGCCTCTACTGAGATTACATTGCACAGATTCTGATCAAGGTAGGGGAGATTTTCCAGGGCTCGCACTGACCATGCTAATGTGCCCAAGCCTGACAAACCAGCTGGAACAAAAAACCACACCTGGGAAAGGATCAGTCCAAACTTCCTTCATTTAAGTGGCTAAATCAGATGGGCCCCATTATAGGTATGCATCCTGACCTAACGTCCCAGCATCCTAGCTGATCTTGGGCACAGAAAAGGAAAATCTCTCCTAGGCTTCATTGTTGAGTCGTATACAAAAATCAAACCGAAACCCAATGGTTCAGCGTTAAAAAAATTCACCCTAGTGCTTGGAGCATTTGATAATTTTTCCTTTTTAAAAACTCATCATCAATTAGTGCAGACCGGAGAGAGCAGGGCTGTGCAGTAGGAAATGGGAAAACATACCAAACTCTACTGCTGTTTGCATAGGAAAGCAACTGTCATTCTCATTACGAGAACTCTGCAGGGCAGGATGATATCCTGCGGAAACTTATCGGCAACTAAAGAGGTGGATATCTGCATTCGTCTGCAAACTGAGTCACCATTGGTTCCCTTCATTTGTGACGTAGGACTAAAAAAATGCTCATAGAACAAAAATATTTAGCACAGGCAGAGAATATCCCATATGTGCTCACTGTGCAGCACCATTGCAAATCTCTTGTTAGAGAAGAGGCCTATGGTTTTGTTACACATAGTGCACAGAGGAGAGATTCCCCTTTGGTGGCCAAGAATCAAGCTTCCTCTACTAACCACCTCCTCTCATGCCTGCCTCTGATTCATTACAATTTCTTAAAAGCTGACAATAAAATTAATTATATTAAAATCCATTCACATAACAGCACAGCTGTTTAACTATTTATTGTTATAGCAATATTACTTTTAAATATTATTTCACACGAGTGCTTCTATAAGGCAGCTAGAACCTAGGTCACTGCCTGGATGATCGGCATGGTAATTGGCTCGGCCTCTGTCATGTGACATGTTGGCTTCAGTCACAGTGAACCATGGTCTCCTCAAGGCAACTGAATCTTTTGAGTCGACAGAACTGAAGGGTTCTGGTGGGCAGACCGATGTGGACGTCAAAGGTCGAACAACAGTCATCGAGGAATTTACTCTTGGAGGGAACCTGTAGGGGTTAGAGGTCAAAACCTTGGGGGAAGCATGCTTCACAGAGGACTTTGTCAGATTGCTGTGTCCCAGAGGACAGTCTG
Organism: Mobula birostris; assembly: GCF_030028105.1. Classification (NCBI taxonomy): domain Eukaryota; kingdom Metazoa; phylum Chordata; class Chondrichthyes; order Myliobatiformes; family Myliobatidae; genus Mobula; species Mobula birostris. Next base: position 30,366,057 of record NC_092373.1, read on the forward strand.
TGGTTTTGAACAGGGTGATGCTGTCAGTTTCAGATTCTTTGTTGTGCTGTTTTTCTTCCAGCTTGGAAGGATGGGCATGCTGTCTTGTTTACAAAGACCTTTATCTGGCTTCTGGCGTGACTTGATCTCTTTACACAAACTGCGCTTCTTCTCAATCATTTCAAGTATTGTGTTGTCTCCATAGAACCACTGTTGATACAATGCCTGGGTAAAAGAGTAGACAAGCAGAAACAAAAGCATAAATCCTGCTGTTTGATTCAGAGATTCATGACACAGATTTCTCTTTTAATCCTTCTTTTGATTGTTTTTCATGAGAGGCTCCGGTATTATTTTTCATCAGCTAGTTACCGTGAAACAACAGCAAATTGGTATTAATAAAATTGACCTTGTCTCTTTATCGCCGATCATTGCGACACCTGTTAACGCCGCTTTCACAATCGTTTGTCATCCCTGTTAACTGGCGGGCAAAATATCTAAAAGCCTGGCAAAAAAGAAAGTTTCTAATTGCTGATGTATTAAATAAATTAATTTAGTAGTTCAGATTCCTTTCCCTCTCACAGTTATATGTTGTGAGAAAAAGTTCAGCATTTTGCCACTGACCTGATCCACTGTCTTGATACGTGGGGAGATGATATGCAGTAGTCCCTGGTTTTTAAGTGACAGGAGAGCACGCAAACGGAAGAGCTAAACTAAGGACTGAGTTCATGCTGCACTTTGCGACAACAGCATGCAAAGTGCAAGTATGCAGCCAGCGAATGTATTAAATATAATAAGCAGGCTTCAAGCATGCACACAGAAGCTTATAATACATGCATGCGCTGCAGAACGTCATGCCGGATGAATGTCAAACTAGTTGCACTTCACACATAGAAGGTCATGACAAATGTCTCCCCAGCTTGAGGCTTCTGGCAGCTATCTCCTGGTCCTGTCTGGAAGCACTTAGTGGAGCAAAAGTTCAATTCAGGTGCCATCCCCGCAGCTGCTGACCAGAGCTGTCGGAAAGGTTTGTTCATGCTTGTGTATAGCGTGGGCTCTGAAATAAACCCGCCATCCCCCTGGATGCCGGAGGCTTTCGACACTCTCAGCCTGAGATGTCAAAGTGCTGGGATGGACAGTAGGCTTTTGATGGACTCTGGTGGCTGGTGGGGGGGGGCTTTGCTGTTGCTTGCATGGGTGGTGGTGGTGGGGGGGAAGGCGTTGATGCTTTTGCTGGAACAAGTGGGGGGAGGTGGAGGGGGAAGGGTTGATGCTTTTGCCGCTGCTGTGTGTGGGAGCTGGGAAGGGGGCTTTGGGGTTTTAACACTTTCTGTCATTCATTCTTTGGGGTTTTCTTCTGTTTCGTGGACGTCTGTGAAGAGTAAGGATTTCAGGTTGTATTAAATTGAACCACGGAACCATTGAACATAATTGGTTGGCCCGGTACACACTGGCAACCGAACACCGCAGTGCATTCGTACCTGGTCATCTTCTGATCCTCTTGCAGTTGCTCCAAAGACCTGCAAACATAGAAGGATGTCCAGAGAGGTCCCAAACATGCAGAACATTGTGAAATAACTTTAGGGAAACAAGCGAGGGGACAGAAGGTGAGTGGGTTTATGCAGCTTGCAACATGATGGCAGAGTGGTTAGGTTACAACAATCACTTAAATGGGTGGGTTTTATTTACAATCTAACTCCTCAGAGCAAAATTCACGCTTATCAGGCCATCTTCAGAACAAAGAGTGGAAGTGATCCAGCCCTCTCCCTGATCCTTGCAGTGTCTACCTGAAGTGTACTTTGCTTTGATAAGCTGCAGTAAATCCTGCTCATAACAGGAGGAAAAGCTCAGTGCCACAGGTGGCAACTAGCCGATTTATGGCCATGACACGTGCAGCTTCCAGAACTCTACTGTGCAAAGAGGAGGAAATAGTGCAAAGGAGATTTTTTTTTAATATAATACCACAATAAAACAATATCATTAATTCTAGATGAGGAACATTGCCAAGCACTGTTTTGAAGATGAGTTTCTTTTCTGCCTGGGTGGTAAACATCTGCTTTCGAGCCTCCCTCTTCATCTTCAAGTAAACGCTAATAGGATGGGATTTATCATGGGTGGTTAACCTTCAAACTCAGCTTTACGCCTGGTGGTGGGGGCAATGGAAAATTCCACCTCAAATTCTCCAGTAAAGGCCACCGTTTTGTATCTCCCTTGTTGATTTTATCTGTTTGAATAATATGAACAAATTGCCTGTATAAAAATAACTTAGTTTTTTTCCCAGCGAATTGTCAATTGTAAATGAGGAATATGTTCCTACCAAATTACCAACTTACTATTCCGATTCACTTTAAAGGAATGAAAAGGTTGGTATTTTCTCCTCTTAGGCCTTTGAGATTTGACAAGATATAGTCTATGTACAATAGTAACTAAATATTTTGATTTTAGCTTGCTAAAACTTTGATTTTGCAGATTATTTCATTTTTTTCACCGAGGACAATGATTAAAACTCAAATTTCCTAATGTTACATGGGCCAGGAAATTGACTTGTGTTTTGTTTCCTCAACACTTTATGCCCTCATTGTTAGTTTCCCATTCAAGTATACAGTATATTTAACACCATAGAAGGTGATCCAATCAGCTAGTTGAAAAGTATCTAAAAGGCAGTCATTCGGAGGGCACACACAATCGACAGCGCACTGACGATGTTTCCTTGCATAATCATGAAAAATTTGCAAGTAAGTTGCCAAGATCGGAGAACAACTCAACCCAAGCGTAGAAGGTGATTATTCGGCCCATCAAGTCAATGGTGGTTCTCAGAAGCACCCTGTCAATGATTGCCAAATGGATCATTTTGTCTGATGTGCTCACAATCTCCACACTGATTCCCCAATAAGCCACCTGAAATAGACATTAACCTGTCTTTGGGGTGTGGGCAGAAACCGCGTCACTGGGCGAAGGCACTTTTTTTGGGGAGGCACGGTAGTGTGACAGTTAACCCAACCAGTTTGCCGCACCGGTGAGACGGTTTCGATTCCTGCCTCTGTCTGTAAGGAGGATGTGTGTTCCCCCTGTTACTGCGTGGGTGCTCTGGTCTCCTCCCACATTCCAAAGACGTGCAGGTTAGTCGGTTAATTTGTCACATGGGTGTAATTGGGCGGCATGGGCTCATCGATCCAGAAGGGCCTGCCTGCTGCATGCCTAAATAAAAACTAAAATAAATAAATAAGGACTTGTGAAGAATACAAAAACTCCACAAAGACAAAATAATAATTATGAGACTGCGGAGGGCAGAAACTGAGATGGAGATGTTGGGCAGAAGTTCTACTGTATCATCCAATAACCTATCAGTCTCATCCATTATCTTCCTTTCTCAATGCCTTCCCCAATCGTACTGGCAACATTTTATTCCACTAGTCCTCTCCTTCCTTTCGCTGGCTGAGTTCCACTCTTACTCCCATGATTCCACTCACTCCTCCAATTCTTTAGTCTTCAGACAATGCTTACTCGTTCTGGATAGCAATGTTTATTTTGCTACCTTCATCTTGGAGCAATTGTTCCAGATAATATAGGTTGTATACTATTATAAAGAGCTTAAGCTTTTGAATAAATGTAATATTTACTTTTAAACTGAATCTATTGTTTATGAGCTTGTAACTAGCATGTCTACAATGACCCCACAGGCGTACTGTAAATATGAGCATATTTTACGCTGCAGATTTATAAACAGCTTAATCACTTGCTTGTTTTTTCTCCACAAAAGTGTTTGCGCTCTGTTTATAGAGAACACTTGGAGATAACAGAAAGCAGCTGTTATCGAGATTCCCCTATGGATTACATTTAGGAACAGAAGTAGAGGGTCAGAGAGGAAGGACGTACACAGACTCTGACCACACTCAATGAACTGTGTTTACATCAAGTACCAAACAAAAAAATCACGACAATGGTTCACAGTAAATAATGGTGGAACAGCATATCAAGAGAAAAGAGGGACAAACTCTTTATTGTCCTAATGTATTTCAAATGCTTATTTTTCAATCTGCCCTACGATTGCACGTCAAAGGTTAAAGGCCAGAGTGAATGAGCCTGGCGAAAACTAGTTGTAGAAATGGCCATCAGACAGATTGAAAACCATCAAGTAGTGATGATGTTGTCACACAAAATTCCAAACACGAGTTGCTCACCTGTGACTTTAAACATGATTGATTGCTTTGTGTATGAGGGTGATAACATAATAAAAACTATAGATTCTTAGTTCCCATGTCTTGCAGCTCTGGGTTAGCGTCATACAAACCACAGGCAAGCTGGTGGGAGAGAAGTCTCTGGAAGTTAATTGCGAGACAATTTTCTGAACTAATCACATATTTGATTTTGCCTTGAAAACGTGTGATTTTATAATTTAGATTAAATGGCAAAATACAATCCAGCAACTAGAGTTAATTGAAATGCTTAAAGGAAACATATTTCTTTAAAGGAATTACATTTGTTTTCACTTGACTTAACATGAATCTGAAGAACAGTGCACAAAATTCAGGAAGATGTAAAAATAACTTTAAAATAACCTTTAATAGTAGATGACTACAAAGTGCTTTTGGGAAGTCATGGCAAATGTCATGACATGCTAGATTTAGAGAAGTTTGCCTGAAAACTATATCCATAGAGCCTGGCTCCATAAGCCTTGCAGTAATCATTTTATCTTTAAATGCTTGCTTCAGAAGTTTATATTTGCAAGTAAACCTGGAACACTCTATGGGAAATAAAAGATGCTTGTGAAAGTATTCCACATTCTCACTTTCTCTTTTACATTGTACGAAGTGGACTCCTCTCTCAGGGAAATAATCATGACATTTAATTGTGGTTTAATATATCAAAGGTATTTCTGCCTCCATGTTACCTGCACATCTTATATATGAAGTCCTGTTCTTCTGTAGTCTGCTAACTCATGTCCCAATTCACACTAGTTACTTTCACCCATTACTGCTATACTTGCTAACCTACATTGGCTCCTGATTAATTAAGATGTTCATTTTAAAATGCCTATATTTGTTTTTATATCATTCCACACCCCTAAGCCCTCCCCACTCTGTAATCTTTTCCTGTCATAAAACCTCCTCTGATATCTGCACTTTCCAAACTCCAGTCTCTTGATTGAGCCTAAATTTAATGGGTACAGGTTTTAACTTGCTTTTACTAGAGATGGCTCAACCTCCAAGAGAACCACAACCTTGTCATAGGGTTTGGAGGCTTGCATGCCTCAATGATCTGGAGAACTATGTTGGCTGGAGACAGGGCTTTATGCTTTGACTTTTGGTGGGGTCACAGGTCAAAGAGTAGAGGCTAGACTAAGAGCGGTCCACCAGCCCTCCAAGTTTGGGGTACAGCTCAGGGGTAACAATTCTTACTGGTCAAACTAAACTGTTATGGAAACAACATTGTAGAATCCTTCAACATCTGAATGCGACAGTATTCCTGAGTCTCTGCCTGGGACTTGCATGACTGACAGTAGTGAAAACTGAGCTACTAACATTGTGAAGGAAGCCCTGAACACAACCAGAGATGGAGGACTTCCATTGCTGCCCTAACGCGTAATGAGCAGTAGGTAGAGATGTCCCAAGTCCGGATACTTCTTCATAAACCTTGCCATATCTAAATCATCCTTCTTTCAAAATGTTTTTGAAAACTTAACTCATTGACCAAGCTTTGAATTATCTGTCTGAATATGTTGGTGTCAAAGTTTGGACTTAGCAGTATACCAATGAAAGATGCTGAGGTCTTTTTGCATTAAAGATACTATACAAATAGAATTTGTTCTTGTTATAAATTACAAGATTTTAACAATGAATGTTCTATGTAGAATGCACTGTATCTATTGTTATTGCGAAATGAATAATTTGCTGTGTTAATGATACATTTCAAATCTTTCCACAATTTTGTGAATATAGGTACTTAAGATCCATTGCTGTCTTCATTGCTATCAATAATAAAGATAAACACCTGAATAAAATTGAAAAGAAATGCAACTTCTGTGATGGACAAGCAATAATAACTTTGTATGTAATTATTGACGAGACCTGCCTTTTACTTCTCGAATTACGCTTCTCTTTTTGACAATCAGCAATGAATCTGACAGATTGATTGATGTATTTTTATAAAATCAAATCAGAATTTTTTATTTGCCTAGAAATAGGCATTGTGCAATTAAGAAAGAAGATAAAATGTTTGAGCTCTAAATTGGTAAATATCACATCCAAAGTTTGCAGAATGCAACAATTGCCATTCCAACAGATATGATCATAGGAACATTTACTGACACCTAGTGGTTTGTTTTTATTGGCGAACCAGTATCAAAATCAATGACTATTAAATTACTGATTTCTTTGTGATGGATTAGGAAAATTTTAGCACTTCATTTACCAAGCAGCTGAGATATGCTTTTCATGCACGGTCTATGCAAAAGAATGATGTCACAGATTGCAACACGCACTCAAAATATTCCTTATGCTTACTGACGTGATAACAGATGCTATTTGGTAAAAAAAAGTACTGTTCACTAACAATTAACTCTTGGAGCAGCTGGGCCAAGAATATGGCTTGTGTTTGAAAAAAGGATACTCCAATCCTGTCAGTAATGCAGTGCCAATTTACTATTTGCACAACTCTAAATGCTTTTGTTGTTCATTATGAAGAATGACGTAAGTACTAGCCAGACAGGCAATTTTGAAAGTCTGCTGATCTCATCAACCAAGTAAGCTAACACTGTGCATACACAATAAACAGCTTTATTCCAAGAACAACATTGATCCGTGTAAAGCAGTAATTATGTTCCAATGTAAAGGCCGCAATGGACTTCCCAAATGGCATGAACAGAGGAGGAGTCAAAATCCTGATTACAAAGCTGATCAAAGTCTTCCCTTGTTCCAGCTTCTGCAGCATTACAATGTGATTGTACTCATTACTTCAGCAGCTTCCTGTCTCTTACATTGACCAAGGTTCAACTGAATATTGATCATGTGCATATTAATGAACTTACCAAGAAAAAATGTAGTAACTGCATGTTGTTAAGTTATGAAGAGATTATGTTTGGGTTTGCATGCCTAAGTGACTAAAAACATGACGTTTGATCTCTTTTGGGATACAATTGGGCACTGTATGCCATCCAAAAACCCAAATGAGCCACTCAAAAAGAGTTGGAATATTCCCAGCAGCTACATGGCCAGGGTGGGTTTCACCCTTATTCATTTACTAAAATTCTTTTTCTGGAGCCAGTTGACTGTAGAAGTTGCAGTTGTTGCACTAATGTCACAGTGACCATTTAGATAGGATGTAGAGTGGATGCATGGTGGCTCCAGTGGAAGTGAAAGGCGGAGACGGAAGAAGAGAAGAAGAAGGAGCCTTGTGTGCTGTGCGTTGCAGATGGAAATCCACGGCCTCCATGAAACGGTCTGACCCAATGGCTCAAGTCACTGTGAGGCCCGGGGTCATCAAAGAGCCACTGATCATAGCCTATGGACAAACGTTGTGCAGATGGAGTTAACTGTCATGATTCTTTCTTCCCAAACATCGATGCACTAATGCAGGGATTCCCAAACTGGGTTCCACGGACCTCAGTTAATGGTAGGAGTCCATGGCATAAAAAGGGTTTGGAATCCCTGCTCTAAAGAGACACTTTAATTCATGTTTTATTCATAACGCTGAAAGGTTTGTTCCTTGCTTTCTTAGGTGTTAAGAAAAATTATCATAAATTCCATCACTGCTCCAACATCTGTTGACTGAGTTGAAATCTATAAACATTGATGGCATAGTTATGTTCACAGGTGATGCTGGAATGGCCCACAGTTTGGTGACTTGTGCCTGGAAATGTCCAGTATACCTTCCCTATGGATTGTGCCTGGAAATGCCCAGTATACCTTCCTCGTGGATTGTGCCTGGAAATGCCCAGTATACCTTCCCCATGGATTGTGCCTGGAAATGTCCAGTATACCTTCCTCGTGGATTGTGCCTGGAAATGTCCAGTATCGTTTCCTCAGTATAGCTTCCTCAAGTAATGGTACTCTCACTTCAGATGTGCACTAAATTGCTTTTATTAGATTAGATTAGATTAGATTCAACTTTATTGTCATTGTGCTGAGTACACATACAAAGCCAATGAAATGCAATTAGCTTCTGACCAGAAATGCAAAAGAATAACATTATTTACAAAATAACTGTGAATAAAAAGTAAGTGCTACAGCACACAAATATAAAAGTACTGAGACAGTACAATATGGCTGCAATACCGCTTAGCGCTGTGATGTGAGGTTCAGCAGGGTCACAGCCTCAGGGAAGAAGCTCTTCCTGAGGCTGCTGGTGTGGGAACGGAGACTCCTGTAGCGCCTACAAGTTACCCCTAAACGCTCATCAATTAACAGAGTAGAGAAGAAAAGACATGTATTTATAGAGGTACTGCGGATGCTGGAAATCTAAAGCAGTACACATAATGTGGTAGAGGAGATCAGCAGGCCAGGCAGCTTCGGTGGATGTCCTGATGAAGGGATTCGGCTTGAAGCATTGACTGTTTATTCCTATCCATAGACGCTGCCTGACCTGCTGAGCTCCTCCAGCATTTTGTGCGTGTATTTATATGGCATCTCCTACAACGTCCAACAATTTAAAAGCGTCTTTATGGCCAATGAAATATTTTCTGGGATATACTAACTTTTATAAAATGATGGCAAGATCACTTCAAGGGTGGCATGGTAGGGCAGCAGTTAACACCACGCTTTACATCATTGGCATAAGATTGAAGTTTGATTCTTACCACTGTCTGTAAGGAGTTTGTACAATCTCCCCACGGACCATATGGGTTTCCTGTGGTGCTCTGGTTGCAAGTGACGCATTTCACTGTATATTTCAATATGTTGTTGTTCGTGCATCGTTGACGTCGATGAGGACCTCGACACCATAATGATGGTGTCGAGACTAGCGCGTGATTTGGATTTAAGTGAGGGAGGGTTGCGCAACGTCAGCCTCACTCTCTCTTCCCAATTCCCATCTGGGTCCAGTGGCAAGTCAGTGTCTAGACAGCTGGAGATGGGACTAGGCGCAGCGGATGACCAGGACATCTTCTGTGTCTTGTCCTGCTCTACACGTTCCACGACGCTTGCAGAGACCGCCTTCTTGACCGTTGGACCTTCCATTGGTCTCGTCCGTTCAGTCCGCCGGAGTCTGTCTTCACATGCTGGGATAGACAACTCCCTATCTCACCGAGGGTTTGAGACCCGTCGGCTACCCTCAGCTGGTTTATCCGGCTTGTCAAAGCCGTTGCCCGGGGTGTGGCCGCTGTCGCATGCAAACAGCTACGGGGAGCCACAGCTGAGAGCTGAGTGCCAGGTGGGGACCAAAGGTGGACTAACCGCCCTGAAAAGGACGCGACATGTTCCCCCACCAGAGGTGCTACCCCTCCCTGACACCCCATACAATATACATGTGATGAATAAAGCCAATCTTTATCTTTACCTTTCCACACTTACCGTATTTGCTACATTGACACTAACAATTAAGTTTCAATTTACACGTTGGCTTTATTTTTATAAGTGTCCATCAAAGACCAGGAGTTCTGCATTTAAAACTTCTTAAGCTCCTACGTAGATGAAAGATACACCACTTTTATTGAGGGACATGAAAGCACAGTTACAAATAACTGACTTTCAACAAACTGTGTTATAAAACTTGAGCGGTTCCCAGAAATGTTCTTCAGCGCAAGGTCAGAGGCAAACTGACCAGCTGGAAAAATGGGCTGAAAAATGGCTGATAGAAATTAATGCAGACAAGTGTGAGGCGTTGCACTTTGGGATGACAGACCAGTGCAGGGCCTACACAGTGAACAGTTGGGCACTGAGGATTGCGGTAGGGCAGAGGGATCTGGGAATACAGATTCATAATTCTTTGAAAATGGTGTCACAGGTAGAGTGGGCCATCAATAGAGTTTTTGGCACAGTGACCTTGATTAATTAAAGTACTCAGTACAGGAATTGGTGAGGCTAATTTGGAGTACGTGTGCAGTTCTGGTTATCTACCTACAGGAAAGATATCAATAAGATTGAAAGTGTGCACAGAACCTCAGAGCCTGAGTTATAGGAAAAGGTTGAATTAGTTCGGACTTTATTCCCCAGAGCACGTAAGAGTGAGGGGACATTTTATAGAGGTAAGCAAGATTATAAGGGGTATAGATAGGGTAAATGCAAGCAGGCATTTTCCAATGAGGTTGGGTGAAACTAGAATTAGAGGTCATAGGTTAAGGGTGAAAGGTGAAATGTTTAAGAAAAACATGAGGTGGAATATCTTCACTCAGAGGGCGTTGAGAGTGTGGAATGAGCTGCCAGCAGAAGTGGTGGATGAGGGTTTGATTTCAACATTTAAGAGAAATTTGGATAAGTACAAGAATGGGGGTGGGGGGGCGCGGGTGGAATAGGTGTGGAGAGCTATGGTCCAGATGCAGGTCAATGCAAACAGGCAGAATAATAGTTTGGCACCGACTGGATGGGCTGAAGGTACTGTTTCTGTGCTGTAGTGCTCTGTGACTCTGTGTTGCCACGACTCAATTAACAGAAAGAAACAAAATAGTGATAGGCAAAAAGTGCATGGAGATCTGTTATTCAGAAAGTGGAAATAAGTGGTTGAGCTGATTAAGGCAGAATCACGTCTGGCCCTACAGAGATGACCTCACATGGAAGAGCAGAGGTGAACGTAAAGTAATTCATTTGAACCCGATCCTGCCATTGAAGACTGGAAAAAGAGATACTGAAGGAACAGATAATGCAGAAGCAATGCTGACTTTGTTGCTATAAAAGGTAAAGAAAAAGATTAGCTTTGTTTGTCACATGTACATCGAAACATACAGTGAAATGTGTCATTTGCATCAAATCAAATCAGTGAGGATTGTGCTGGGTTTCCAGTGCCAACATAGCATGCCCACAACTCACTAACCCTAGTCTTTAGACTGTGGGAAGAATTAAGCACGTGGAGGAAACTCGTGCTGTCATGGGGAGAACATACAAACTCCTTACAGAAAGCAGCAGGAATTAAACCGTGATCTTACAGCTGACACTATAAAGCATTGCATTAAACACTACACCACCATGCTGTCGTTACCTTAGAGATGAGCAGGTGGGTGGTCAAAGTTAGCTGATTAAAACTAATTCTGGTATGAAAATAAAAATAAATAATATGCTGAAAGTATTCAGCAGGTTAGGCAACACCTGCAGAATCGATAGAAAGGAATAGAGAGGCTGGGAGGTGATTGGTGGAGGTGATGAAGTTGCGCTGGTCAATGGTTTTGCTGACATATCCAATAAGGGAAGGGAGTTTGAGAACAGGTGAGTGGTCATCAGCCTGAGATATTAATTCTGTTTTTTTCCCCACAGTATTTCTAGTTTTTACTTTGAATTTTCAACATCCACAGTATTCTACAATTGTAATTTTATTATTACTTGAATGTCCTTTAATAGGTATCAGCAGAAGTTACTACTGTAGCACAAACTCTAGAGATGGCTTCAGTTCTCTTTGTAAAACTCCCATTCTAACATTTCTGAATGTCATCTTGAATGTTTTTCATTGTATTTCCACTTGTGTCATATACAGTAAAGTGGAAAGCGAAATGGAAGAATGTGGTTCAAATGGAACCTTCCTCATTTTTAAATATATTGAGCATAATATTTATGTATATGAATATAATGACTTTAGTTAAAGCTGCTCTACCATGAGCAAGCACAGAATGGCTTTCTTTTGTGCTCTAACATTTACAAGATTGGATACCAGAGGAAGACCTGCGTCGCTGAAATGGAATGCAATGGCTCCCTCTGTTGGCTATGATGAGACATGAACAAAACTCAGCATGATCATTAGTCAAGGAATGTTTTGTGGATTAGATATTGTTGCAGTTTAGAACAGCAGTTTTGTGGAAACTGACAGAAACTAGAAGGGGGATATGCAGAACAGAAGAGGGAATAATAAATTAAGGTGACTCTTACACCAAAGGGTGGAGTGTATGGTGGGCACAGCAGTGTAACGGTAGCGTCACACTTTTACAGCACCAGCTACCCAGGTGCAATTCCGGGCACTGTCGGATGGATAGGAGTTCTACCCGTGACCCTATGCATTCCCCTTGGGTGCTCCGGTTTCCTTCCACATTCCAAACACGCAAGGATCAGAAGGTTAATCAGTCACGTGGGTATAATTCGGCAGCACAGGCTCGATGGGCCAAAAGGGCCGATGACCATTCTGCATCTCTAAATAAATAAAAAAATTAAAAGCCAAATCAAGCACAGAATTCAAGTTCATGTTTAATTTTCATTCAATCATACATGAATACAGCCAAATGAAACAGCGTTACTCCAGGGCCAAGGTACAAAACACAGTACCTACAGACATACACAGCACAAAGCACATGTAGCACAGATAAGATAGCAAGCACATATAAGATATCAGTTAATTACAGTCAGGTAACAAAAATATATAGTCCAAGAGCTTGAGTCAATGAATGTTGAAAGACTCTGTAGTCAAACACAATACTGCTTGTCATCTGCGGAGCGAACACTGGGGGGCAGCACCAACTTCAGCTTGAAAGCCACACAACACCATCTCTGATGGAGTGCAACGATTCCAATGCCTCTCTCCTGGGCGGCTGTAAACAGGCAGCACCATAGCTTAAGGCCTAGTCCTTGCTACGACCGAGGCCATGCAGCTCCCATGCCGTCCGCTCCTGCTGTCCGCCAATAAATCACTAAATTGGACTTACAGCATTCCATGTTAGCAATATCCAAAGGGATCTTGCGATCACAAAAAAAGCAACTAAGGCGATCACTTGCTGTTAGACTGCACACTGCCTTCACGCACCGACTCCTCCTGCGCCTCTGTGACGTGGGCGGCAGAAACAGCACGGTCCGCACCGCGTCCAGCTCCTTCACTTTTGCTGCCTAAGAGCAACACATTGATGGGGCAGACCTGCAGTACTTTAAGTTGTTAATGTTCAGCAGGGTCTTGTGGCCATTAAGTACATGTTTGAAAAGGCTAATAACACCTTTTGGTCGACCTGGTAGAAGCCACTGCAATCGGACGCCATCTTACCAGAAGAATTGGAGAAGGACCACAGGATTGATTGACAGCTGGGCTGAGTAAAGGATTGGGGAAAAGCAAGGTTATTAGAAAGCATTCTTCTCCTTTCTTCCATGAATTTCTTCCCAGTCATAAGCCATGCTTAACTTAAAAATGGAGAACACATCTTATAAATACCTACTTCAGCCAGAAAACATATTCGATTATTTTAGTATCCAGATTCATCTTCGACTATTACTGTTGGACTTGCTTTGGTATGGCACATCAGTAAAGTAGGATAATCCAATGTACAGCTAACAGATCATCACTGCCTATTCAATGCCTTGTTGTTTGGGCAGCTTTCGGCACACAATAATTTTCCCACAGTCTGACAGAAATTGACTTCACTAATTATAACCTTTAGGTTACTTAAGTACACAATAGTCCAAATGCTTATTTATACTTCAAGGTCATTAATCCTTGGCAACTATGTTCTGCAGCTTTCGTTGGTCTTGATAGGATGTCAGTTTAGAATGGGAAGGGCTGAAAGTTTGTGAATTCATGTTTATGAGCACAGGGATTATAAGACATCCAAACTGACAACACAGGAGTTTTTTAAACCATTGTTTGTTTATAAAATAATAAGTATGGAGGGTGCATTAAAATATTCAAAAAACTTTCAGTAGAGGAGATGTGGACCAGATAGCAAAATATTTGAGAGAATTAACTGAAGGAACAGTCAAAAAGGAAGTGTTTAATGATAATGTAAACACAAGAGATTCAGCTGATGCTGGAAGCCTGGAGCAACTCTCACAAAATGCTGGAGGAACTCAGCAGGTTAGGTGGCCTCTATGGAGGGGAACGAATAGGCAAGGTTTCGGGCCGAGACTCTTCATCAGAACTGAAAAGGAAGAGGGCAAAAGCCAGAATAAGAAGGTGGGAGGAGGGGAAGGAGTACAAGTTGGCAGGTGATAGGTGAAACCCAGTGAGGGTTGGGGAAAGGAGATAAAGTAAGAAGCTGGGAAGGGATAGGCAGAAGAGGCAAAATGCTGAAGAAGGAATCTATAGGAGAGGGCAGCCGGACCATGTTACAAAGGGTGGGAGGAGGGCCGCCAGAGGACAGTGATGGGCAGATCAGGAGTAGAGAAAGAATGAGAAGGTAACCAGAATGGGGAATGGGAAAAGAGAGAAAGAAGAAGGGGAAAGGAATTACTGGAAGTTGGAGAAATCAATGTTTTACAAATAACAAGAGTTTTAAGAGAGACTTCCAGAGGGTAAATAGCCATAAATTTGCCAAATATTGAATGTTAGGAGTAGGGTGTATCCACATAACTGAGAATGAGGAGCCTGTGTGTGAAGTCATGTAACTGAGCAAAGGAAGCATGTAGACAAAATAGAGTGCAGTAGTTTGCCCTCACAGAATTCTCAGGAAACTAGTCATATGGATCAAGCATGGAAGGAATGAAATAACAAAGAAGGTAATCAAAGACAAGTGTGTGATAAGAATTGAATATAAGATTAGAAACTCATGCCTGCAACAAATCAGTACTGTCTAAATCTACATGAATAACATTAAGGGTATGTGAAGCAAAGAAAGTTTGTTGGGAGCTTGGCTCTTCTTAATAAGACCATAAGACCATAAGACATAGGAGCAGAATTGGGCCATTTGATACATTGAGTCTGCTCCACCATTCAATCATGGCTGATCGTTTTCTCCCCTCTTCAGGCCCACTCCCCGGCCTTCTCCCTGTAACCTTTGATGCCGTGTCCAATCAAGCTCTGCCTTAAATACCCCAGCGGCCTGGCCTCCACAGCTGCCTGTGGTAATATTCTCCTTCCCTTCCAAACAAAATTGCGGAGATCTTTTTTCATCAGCAATGGGTATTTATACCTGAACAAAACCACTCCTAGTTTATCTATTTAGTGATTCAGCGCAAGGTAAGCCCTTCTGGCCCTTCAAGCCACACCACTCCAGGAACGTCTGACAAACGGATTAACTCTAACCTAATCACAGGGCGATTAGCAATGTCCAATTAACCTACTGGGTACACCTTTGGACCTTGTGAGGAAATTGGAGGACCTGGAAAAAACCAATACATTCCACTAGGAGGATGTAAAGAGACTCCTTGCAGAATGGCACTGGAACAGAACTACGGTCTTTGGAATGCCCCGAGTTGTAATAACATGTCACTAATCGCTATGCTCCATCTGTCTCAGCGAACCCCATCTCTGCACTTATACAACGTGCCAGCTTCAATAATGTCTAAGAGAATTTCTAACTGTACATTCCCTTAGGCCACACAAAAGTGAAGATAGCAGCGAGATCAGATTACTCACAACAGATTGTGAAACAAACTGTTTTCTCTTAGTGGCGATGAAGAAATCTTGCCAGACAGTACAAGCAAGTCTCCCATATGATGACACATCCTCCAATCCAAGTGTAAATTGTGACAGAAAATAGCACATTTCAAATGTGCAGCAGTACAGAAAATGCAAAAGCTTGAAGCTTGCTGCTGGAAACTCTTTCTACACATTCCACTCTATCAGTCTGCAGAGTGGATGCATCTCCCAAATCTCCCATGGAGACTATTTATTGCTCTATTTATTGTTTCTCTGCCTGCATGTGGCATTTGTGGCCACATCAGCAAATAACTGTCAAACAGCTGGAAAAGCTCATTCAGGACAACGTTCAACACTTGTTGAAGCTACTCCTGCTCGCTGCCACAAGTTCAAGATAGGAATGCTGCCCTCTCTTTCGCAATGGGACACAAAAATTGATACCTACATTTCCGTCTTTTAAAATGCAAATTAAACAAGTCTAGAGCATGGAAAGTTGTAAAACGATTAATGAAGGAACAGTAGTGCTGTGGTTAGCGCAATTGGTTTACAATGCCAGCGGTCTCTGATCTGTCTGCAAGAAATGTGCACATTTTCCCTGAGGCCACATGGGGTTTCCCTGGGTGCTCTGGTTTCCTCCCACATTCCAAGGACGTACAGTTATGGTTAGGAATAATAAAATGTGTGCATGCTGCACTGGCGCCTGAAACGTGGCAACACACGCAGATTGACCCCAGCACAATCCTCACTGATTTGATTTGACGCAAACACTGCATTTCGCTGTCTTGATGTACATGTGACAAATAGAGCTAACTTTTAAAAATAAAGGAAAGGAATGTACAGGAATAAGAGTACAGGAAAGGAATGGAGGGTTATGGGCTGAGTGCAGGTCGGTGGGACTAGGTGAGAGTAAGAGTTCGGCATGGACTAGAAGGGCCAAGATGGCCTGTAATTGTTATATGGTTTTATGATCTTGTTGGCTAAGTCTGATATGAACACTAGTTCTGATACTTGTTTCGTTGAAGGCTTCTAGATGACTCAACCAGTTCACGTGCGTCCTTCAGGGAAGGAAGTCCATCACCTCAACCCATTGTACAACTAAACTTTATAGCTGCCAATGCAATTTGCCCAGTTTGGGTATCAGCCTACATATGAATAAATATTATGATCATGCCCACTTTGCAAGGACAGTTTAAAATAAATGAACCAATGTTTTAAACGCTAAAACATCATTCCACACACTGAGATCAATAGGTTTTAGATCAGCTCACTTATTTTGTGTCATGATGATATCAGTAAAAGATTTGAATGCAAGTTAAGCTTCACAAATTTGCACTGAAAAATATTCAGTTTCTTAGAGTCAGAGCGTTACTGTAGGATATTGATGGCAGGGACTTTTGCCTGCTGAGCTGAGGGTTTCTCCTTATTGCATGCTTTACAGTGATCATAGAGGCAATGATTTGATTTCCTCAGGTCAGTGTGGAAGATAGATAGAACATGAGACACCATAAGTAGCAAAGAGAGATCTGTAGTTTAAAAAGGATGATCTCATTCTCTGGATATCTAAAATTTTATCTCAAATATATATAATACAGGGAATGTTACTTTGAAAATACAGTGGATTCCAATTAATTGGGCCATTGGTTAATTGGGGCAGTTGCTTATTTAGGATAACCCTTAAAGAACTAAAATTAATAGAAAAAATTGCTGGAATTCCCTTAGTTTATTTGGGAGACTGTTACTCAATTGGGACAGGAGAATTTTTCCAAACAGGTTCCAACTTGTGTAAATCACATGCACTGTTCTTAGAGCCATCAGCTTTTAAATAGTGGCAGCTGTGTGTGTTTGTGTTCAAAAAGCAATGATTTTTGTCAGTGATAGCTAACCGGGAATAAACAGTAAGACAATTCAGAACTGTTTTGCTCACTGTTGTTTCAAACATTCAGGTCTGGAGATGCCAGAAACAGTCAGAAGTGAAAATGAAATGAAATAATTTCACTACTTCAACAAGCTAGAAAATATGAAGAAGTTGAAGATATCAACAATCATCTGGAATGTTTCAATGAAAATGAAGATTTGGAAGATACAGTCCTTGATAGAACACTATCAAGGTAGTCCACTTTCTGCACCAGTATTCATTGTGTACACTGGATGAATTCCTCTGTCTATTACTATTAGGAACGAATACACAGTTTTATAGTGCTCTAGTACTATTGGTTGTATTCTAATTTGTTCTGTATTTTACTTAAATACGTAACTTCTTACTCAGTTTGTATTTTTTATACTTTCTTAACTATGTCCATAAAACTTTGGCTAATTGAGGCAGCTGCTTAATTGGGCCAAAATGTACTATTCCTAATGTGATCCAATTAACTGGAATCCACTGTATTGTCAAAACCGCTCAATGGGAAACGTGGCAACCAAGCTGCTTTCAGCAGGTTCCATGTGACCAACTTATTTATCAAGAAGTCATATAGTATGGAAACAGGCTCTTTTCCCCGTTAGTTCTGTGCTACAGAGAACACCCAGTTACATTAATCCTGCTTTAATTTTATTTATTCTCCTGACATTCCCATTAAATCCTCCCAGATTCTACTACTTACCGACATGCTAGGAACAATTTGTGGTGGCCAGCTGATTTTTCAGCCTGCATATCTCAGAGATCTGGGAAAAATCTCGATTGCCTGGAGGTAATTCATGCAGTCACAAGGTGAATGTGCAGACTCCACACAGATTAGGCTCTCGGGCACTGGAACCATGAGGCAGTAGCCTTACCAGCTCCACTATTGCACCATCCTTTGTTGGTTTTGTGAATGTTGGGGTGAGAGAAATGTGTGGACTAAGATGCCAGGTCGTAGAATTGCTTTATTCAGCCTTGTATAACATATGAAAGACAGAACCATTGACACTTTGCCACCTTGCAAACTACACTGAAATCTTTGATGATATGCTGAAATTCTACATCATTGCTCAAATCCAAGCTTTCACAGTCAAGTTGGTGCTGGTGGACCACACTGACTTGTTGCTGGCTGCTTACAAAACTTCTAAATAAACTGTTTCTGATCTACACTCACTGCAATCTCCCCTTATCTCCAATCATACATTTGCTTAAAGGGAAGATTGTCAAGTATGCAGGCATAGCACCTTTAAGCGGATTCAAAATCAGAATCAGCTTTAATATTATTGGCATAAGTGGTAAAGCTTGTTATTATGCAGAAGCAGTACATTGCAATATATAATAATAAAAACTGTAAATTATAGTTTTATATATATATGAAAAGTTAAATTTAATAAGTAATACAAAAAAAGAAAAAATACATCGCCATAGCAGTAAGAGAGGAAGGGGGGGAAGACTCCAAGCCAGGTTAAGATGCAGAAGAATGAGCCTCTTTCTACCCAGCATCTTGATAGCAAACATACAGTCAATGGAGAACAAAATTGAGGACCCAAAGGCAATATTGCTGTATCAAAGGGAAATGAGAAACAGCTGTATTCTGTGCTTCACAGAGACATGGCTCAGTCCAAACACACCAGATTTGGTGAGCACAGCAGAGGGTTTCTTGATAACCATATGGACTGAAGTGCTGATTCGGAGAAGGTAAAAGGTTGGGGTTTGTTTTTTATGATAAATTCTCTGTGATGCTTGGATGCAGTGGTCTTGGTCCTTCAGCCTGGAACAACTACCGATTAAGTGCCAACCATTCTACTTAGCAAGAGAGTTCTCCTCCCTGATCCTGAATGCAATTTACATACTGCCCAAAGCTGATGTTAGCTAGGCACTTGGGATATTGAATGCTGCCTTGACCATACAAGAAACTGTCCACCCTGACCCACATTTCAAATCATAGTTGAGGACTTCAATCAGGCTTATTTGAAGAAATCTTTGCCCAATTACCATCAACATTTAACCAGCAGCTCCATGGATCCTAACACTCTAGACTACTGCTGTACCATGATTAGCAATGCCTCCCATTCCATGCCAAGACAGCATTTTGGGAAATCCGATCACCTGGGTGTCCTTCTCCTACCTGCATACAGGCAGAGGCTAAAGAGCAAAGATCCAGAGTTTAGGACAACAATGAAGTGGTCACAGGAGACAAAGGAGCAGTGATGGGATTACTTTGAGTTGGTGGACTGGTCGTGACTGGTCAACGCCTCATCAGCAGATAAGTACACCATGGTTGTCATGGACTTTAGTAAAACAGTCATGGTCAATTGTGTGCCTGCAATATCGTTCAGTCTTTCCCAACTAGAAGCCTCGGATGAACTATGAGACCTGCAATCTGCTGAGGGCCAGATCAGTGGCATTCAGGTCTGGTGAGTAAGCAAGATACAAAAGATCCAGGTATGATCTCCGGAAAGTCATCTCACATACAAATGGCAATTCCAGGCCAAACATGAGTCACTGGGGGATGCTCGACAGTTGTGGCAGGGCTTGAATGCTATTGCCTCTTTCAACGTGAAACCAAGCAACATAGATGACAGCAAGACTTGGTTCCTAGATGAGTTCAAAGTCTTCCATACTTGCTTTGAACTGTCCCGGGTCCAGCATGCACTGTAAGAGCCAACGTGAAGAAAGCATGGCAACACCTCTTCCTTGGAAGTTTGTGAAGATTCAGCATGTCATCTAAAACTTTGACGAACTTCGATAGATGTGTGTTGGAGAGTTTATTGACTAGTTGCAACACAGCCTGGTATGGAAATACCAATGCCCTTGAATGGGAAATCCTACAAGAATCCACTATGGCCTAGTCCATCATGGGTAAAGCCCTCCCCACCACTGAGGGTGTCAACGTGGAGCATTGTCCCAGGAAAGAAGCATCCATTGTCAAGGATCCCCACCAACTGGCCATGCTCTCTTCTTGCTCCTGCCATCAGGAAGAAGGTACAGGAGTCTCAGGACCTGTACCATCAGGTCCAGGAACAGTTATTATCTTTCATCCATCAGGCTCTTGAACCAAAGGAGTTAACTTCACTCAACTTCACTTGTCTCATCATTGAATTATTCCTACAACCTGTGGACTCACTTTCAAGGACTCCTCATCTCATGTTCTTGATATTTATTGATTATTTATTTATTATTTTATTTCTCTTTCAAACTTTCGTTCAGTTTGTTGGACCTTGCACATTGGCTGCTTGCCCGTCCTGTTGGGTGTGGTCTTTTATTGATTCTATTGAGCTTTTTGGATTTACTGAATTTGCCCACAAGAAAATGCATATGGTGACTTATATGTAGTTTGATAATAAGTTTACTTTGAACTTTGAACATTGAAATCCTCCAATAAACTTTAAATTTCACAGCAGAAACTTTATAGGTACGTGACCTTGGATACTACTGAAATTTATGTTAGAGCTGAATGGGCGTTTGTTGTATGTGCCTCTGTTGTCATTTACCACTGTACCACTTATTCAAGAACTCTACAACTCATGCTCTCAATATTATTTATTAATTTATTATTATTATTGTTTTGTTTTTCTTTTTGTATTGTACAACATGTCTTTTGCACATTGGTTGTATACCAATTGTTGTGAGTAGTTTTTCATTGATTCTATTGTGCCTCTTTGTATCCACTGAGAATGCCCACAAGAAAATGAATCTCAGAGTAGTACATGGTGACATATACATACTTTCATAATACAATTACTTTGAACAATGAACTTTCTAAATCTGAGGAAGTTCATGCTCTGTTAGGAATTATTCTAGAGTTATGAAATTAAGGATAACTTTCAAGCTACAAGGTTATGAGGGGTGATTGATAAGTTTGTGGCCTAAGGTAGGAGTCAATTTTAGAAAACCTAACACATTTATTTTTCAACATAGTCCCCTCCTACATTTACACACTTAGTCCAGCGGTCGTGGAGCTATACAGTTATATGAGTTATACAGATCTCATTACTTGCACACGCAGTTCAACTCTTTGAGTGATAATGCAGATAGTTTGAAGTTAATAACTCACCTCCTTCAACCTTAGGCCACAAACTTATCAATCATTCCTGTGGTGGGCACTTTCTGGAGGTCCAAGATCCGTATGCTACATGACCACTGGACTAAGTGTGTAAATGTAGGAGGGGACTATATTGAATATAGATGTTGTGATACTATTAAATTATCCCCAATTTCAGCATTAGTAGGTGAAATACCTTTACACATATGCAGGTTACAGTTAGCAATGGTTTATTGGGTTAATGTAAAGAGGACATAAAGTTGTTCATCCAATATTAGCAACATTGGTAAAGTGTTGGGAGAAAGGTCTTCAGTTTTCATGGATGGGAAATGATTGGACCTAAAATCTTGTATTGTTTAATGTGGATTATGATCCCAGTGTACTCCTTTCTGTCACTCCTCCATGGTTTTTCCCCTTTATCTGTTGTTGATTTTGGCCTTCAGGAAAAGATTAAGATAAAGAGTGGTTGTTTATCAGTGGCACAGGATGTTTAGCAATATTTGTAAGACAGGTATTATAGATTCTTAGATATCTACATAGAAGATTCAAAAGATCCAGTGACAGGTTCATCAGGTGTTTCTGTTTATGTTCCAAAGTTTCAGGTGACTATTAAGAAAAGATTATCAGACAAAGTATCAATGTGCATGTCTGAGATGGTTGCTATCATTTTAGTCTTGGAATGGGCCGAAGAAGTATGCCCTGATTATGTACTCCCGTGTTCTGATTCGTTCTCATTCTTGACACCTATTAAAGTAAGTACTTCAAAATGTAGGTCAGCCATTCTTCTTGAGATTGGACGATATCTGTTGAGGCTGCAGGGTCTAGGCTTTTGTATAGATTTTTTATGGGTTCCAGTAAGATGGCGACATACTAGAATGCAGCGGCCTCTCTGGGGCTGACCAAAGGTGCACTTTTCTTTTTAAAATGTATTTTTTTATGATCATAAGGCTAAACTAGATTCCAAGAACAACAGGTACAGCAGGACTACCGCACTAGTGATCTGTTTGTTGTTCAGAGCAACCAGCCAGGGTGTCGAAGGAGCCGATGGATGGGCAGAGAAGGAAAAACTGGTGCTTGGATCGGAGAAGGAGAAGTCAGAGCTTGGGTCGGAGAAGGAGATGTCGGCGCTTGGGTCGGAGAAGGAGAAGCCAAAAGGCAGGCTGGAGAAGGAGAAGCTGACAGACAGGCCAGGGAGGGTGCCAAGGAGCTGACCTGGATGTAGACTATGCTGCTGCCTGCTACTCAGGTACATCGGAGATGGTGCATGAAAGCAACGTGCAATGTAACCGTGAGTGACTATCTTGGTTGTTTCTCTTGCGATCGCAAGACCCTGTTGGTCATGGACAATGTAAGATGCTGCAGGACAGTTTCCCTTAATCGGTGGTGAGACAGGCAACGAGGCAGCAGTGTGGCCTTGGTTGTAGCGATGACAAGGGTCTAAGCCGTGGGCTTGCCCACAGGCTTGCCTGCTATTGCAGTCCACACGAGAAGACGCTGGGGGCGGTATAATGTGGCATCTGTGTCCGGTTGGGAGCTGGCCTCTCTCATAAGTGCTGTCCTCGAGTGTCTGACAGGTGGAATGACAGGTTGGATTGCCGGGAGCTGTACCATCAATTTGCATGTTGCTCAGGGACTTGGACTATACATGTGTTTTCTTTCATAATGATGTGTGTGTGTGTTTTTTGACTCTCTCTCACTTTTAAATGTATATTATGTGCCTTGGCCCCAGAGGAACGCGGTCTTGTTCAACTGATCCAAGTATGGTTTGAATGATAATTAAACTTGATTTGATTTGATTTGTAGGAAATGAAATGGCAGGCATTCTTGCCAAGCAATCATTAAAAATTAAGGATATAAACGTAATGGTGTCTTTGCATAAGGGTGAGATGAAAACCATAATTAAAAAGTCTATTCAATCACTGTGGCAACAAAGTTGGGATAAGAAAAAGAAGGGATGGCATTTTTATAAAATTCAGAGGATAGTGGGAACTCAACTGATAGATGGGTATTAAAGGAGAGAAGTTATACTTACACATTTACATACTATCAGAATCTGAATCAGAATCAGGTTTAATATCACTGGCATATGTTGTGAAATTTTTTAAATTAGCAGTAACAGTACAAAGCAATAAATAATATAGAAAAAAAGTAAATCAACTACAATAAGCATATATATATATATTTATATATATAGTTAAATTATAAATAGCGCAAAACCTGAAATAATATTTTAAAAAGTGAAGTAGTGATCATGGTTCAATGTCCATTTAGGAATCATATGGTAGAGGAGAAGAAATTGTTCCTGTATCACTGAGAGTATGCCTTCAGGCTTCTGTACCTCCTTCCTGACTGTAACAATGAGAGGAGGGCATGTCCTGGGTGATGGGGATCCCTAATGATGGATGCCACCTTTTTGAGGCCCCACTTCTTGAAGATGTCTTGAATACTAGGGAGCCTAGTACCCAAGATAGAGCCCATATTAAACAGTGATGCAGCCGGTCAGAATGCTCTTCATCGCACATCTGTAGAAGTTTTCCCATGTTTTAGGTGGCAAGCCGAATCTCCTCAAACCTCTAATGAAATATAGTTGCTGTCTTGCCTTCTGTAAAGCTGCATTGATATGTTGGGATCAGGTTAGACCCTCAGAGATCTTGACACCCAGAAACTTGAAATTGTTCACTTTCTCCACGTCTGCTCCATCTCTGAGGATTTGTTTGTGTTCCCTTGTCCTACCCTTTTTGAAGTCCACAGTCAGCTCTTTGGTCTTATTGACGTGTGCAAGGTTGTTGCTGCAACACCACTCAACTATCTGATATATCTTGCTCCTGTACACCTCCATCTCACCTCCACCTGAGATTCTGCCAACAATGGTTGTCTCATCAACAAATTTAGAGATGGCATTTGAGTTATGCCTAGACACACAGTCATGGGGATAGAGAGAATAGAGCAGTGGGCTAAGCACACACCCCTGAGGTGCACCAGTGTTGATCATCAGTGAGAAGGAGACATTATAACCAATACAGACAGATCGTGGTCCTCTGGGTTAGGACCCAATGGCAGAGGGAGGCACAGAGGTGCAGGTTTCGTAGATTATCCATCAGCACTGTAGGAATGATGGTGTTAAACGCTGAGCTATAGTCAACGAACAACATCTTGACATAGGTGTGAAGAGCCATTGAGATCGCATCCGCCATAGACCTATTATAGCGATAGGAAAACTGCAGTGGGTTCAGGACCTTGCTGAGGCAGGAGTTAATTCTGGCCATGACTAACCTCTCAAAATATTTCATCGCCATAGATGTGAGTGTTACTGGACAATAGTCATTAAGGTAAATACGAGGATTTCTGCAAATGCTGGAAATTCAAGCAGCACGCATCAAAGTTGCTGGTGGACGCAGCAGGCCAGGCAGCATCTCTAGGAAGAGGTACAGTCGACGTTTCGGGCCGAGACCCTTTGTCAGGACTAACTGAAGGAAGAGTTAGTAAGAGATTTGAAAGTGTGAGGGGGAGGGGGAGATCCAAAATAATAGGAGAAGACAGGAGGGGGAGGGATGGACAAAGGATATATGGCTGTGGTAGCGAGTCTGAGTCAAAATGTGGTCGAAAAGTTGAAGAGCCGAAGAAATTACAGATGGGGAGCAGTGAGAGATGGTTTTACTGAACTCCCGCCGAAGAGAAGATTTAAACTTCTTCAGTGTAGGCATCATAGAAGAGGCTTCGCAGTAGTGAATTTAAAAATGTGAACTCGAGGAATTCTGCAGATGCTGGAAAGATGCTCTTCAACTTTTTGACCATGTTTTGACTCAGGCTCTCCATCACAGCCATATATCCTTTCTCCACCCCCCCCCCCCCCCCCGCCGTCTTCTCCTATCATTTTGGATCTCCCCCTCCCCCTCCCACTTTCAAATCTCTTACTAGCTCTTCCTTCAGTTAGTCCTGACGAAGGGTCTCGGCCCAAAACGTCAACTGTACCTCTCCCTAGAGATGCTGCCTGGCCTGCTGCGTTCACCAGCAAATTTGATGTGTGTTGCTAGTCATTAAGGTAGTTTGCATTGCTCTTGTTGGGCACTGGTATAATTGTTGCCCTTTTGAAGCAGGGGAGGACTTCTGACCCATAGCAATGAGAGATTCAAAATATCCGTGAATACACCTGCTAGTTAGTCCTGAAAACCCTGACAGAGTTGACATGCATCCATTGTCACCTCCAACCTTTTTTGGAATTGTTTCTTCACTCTTGAAATAATCCTCCGCAAGTCATACCTGGTTTTCTTGAACAGGCCTGTGTTGCCAGACTTAAATGCCAGAGATCTAGCCCTCAGCAGAACACAAAACTCCTGGTTCATTCATAGCTTTGGGTTTGGGAATGTACAGTAAGTTTTCATAGGCACACACTCAGCCACACAGGTTTTAATGAATTTGGTAACAACTGAAGCATACTCATCCAGATTCAAAGAAAAATCCCTGAATACTGTCCAGCCCACTGATCCAAAGCACACCTGTGCTTCCCTTGTCCATACGTTTTTGGTCTTCAGTCTCTGCCTATACTAAGGGAGTAGAAGTAAAGACGTTCCAAAGTGTGGGTATGGAATAGCATGGTAAGCACTCTTGATCTTAGTGTAACAGTGGTCCAGTGTGTTGTTTCCTCTGGTACTACAAGTGATTTGTTGATGATAATTATTTAGTGATTTTTTCAGGCTGGCTTGGTTAAAATCCTCCAAAATTATGGTTTTGGGGGATAAGACCGTAAGATACAGGAGCAGAAATAGGCCATTTGGCCCATTGAGTCTGCTCTGCCGTTCAATCTTGGCGGATCCTTTTTCCCTTTCCTCAGCCCCTCTCCTCAGCTTTCTCCCTGTAACCTTTGATGCTGTGTCCATTCAAGAACCTGTCAAGCTCTGCCTTAAATACACCCTGAGACCTGGCCTCCACAGCTGCCTGTGGTAACAAATTCCACAAGTGCACCACCATCTGGCTAACGAAATTTCTCTGCATCTCTATTTTAAATAGATGTCCCTCTATGCTGAGGCTGTGCCCTCTTGTCCTAGACTGCCCCAGCATGGGAAACATCCTTTCCATATCTACTCTGTCTAAGCCTCTCAACATTCGAAAGGTTTCAACGAGATCCCCCTCATCCTTCTAAATTCCAGTGAGTACAGACCCAGAGCCATCAAATGTTCCTTGTATGATAACCATTTCATTCCCAGAATCATCCTTGTGAACCTCCTCTGAACCTTCTCCAATGCCAGCACAACTTTTCTCAGATGAGCAGCCCAAAACTGTTCACAATACTCAAGGTGAGGCCTCACCAGTGCCTTACAAGGCCTCAGCATTTCGTCCCTGCTCTTGTATTCTAGACTTCTTGAGATGAATGCTAACATTGCATTTGCCGCTTCATTATAGACTCAATCTGCAAGTTAACCTTTTTTAGGGTGTTCCGCACAAGGACTTCCAAGTCCCGTTGCATCTTAGATTTTTGGAATTTCTCCCCATTTTGAAAATAGTCTGCACATTTATTTCTACTACCAAAGTGCATGATAATATATTTTCCAACATTATATTTGATTTGCCACTTTCTTGCCCATTCTCCTAATCTGTCTAAGTCCCTCTGCAGCCTATCTGTTTCCTCAACACTACCTACCCCTCCATCAATCTTCATATCATCTTCAAACTTAGCAACAAAGCCACCTATTCCATAGAAAAACTAGGTTGAATAATTCCCAGTTCAGAATTAATATGCATGATATGGGCATCTGTATGGAGTGCACTTGTCTAGAAATAGCGCAGCATGTTGTTTGAGTGCAGTTCCTGTGAGGTGCGAAGGAAACGTCTAATTGCTAAATTGAGATCTTTTGCACAGACACAGTTGAACATGGAACGCTTGTTAAGATTTCACTGCCATTATAATGTCTATGAGTGTGTGTTTAACTTTATGGAAAGTGTTAGACCTTTTTTATATTATTTGAGTTTTTTGGGGGGTGGAATTTAGTGGGCACATTTCCTGCCTCTTTCTGCCAATTACGATTAAACGTTACGAGAAGAAGTAGTCAAGAGAGTGAGATTTGCTTATGTCTCAAAGATTTTATATTCCCCAGTTACAGATCTTTGTGTGAGTCAGTTTTAGTCAGTCACAACATGTTCCTCCTCTTCTGTACCCCTGTCAAGCCCACTGGCACTGAATCTACTGGAGCCAAGGTCAGAGTGTAAAAACCTGATAGCTTCACACCAATTATACCAGTTATCCTGAACCCACCACCCATGGCTTATAAATCCGAGGTCCTGGCCTTCACATGTGGCTTAGCTATAAACCTGGTGGAACTGTTTCTACTGACAGGAGAAGGGACAAAGGCTGGATACTGGTGACTTACAATCAGTCACTTCAGGCAGATGGGGCTTGTCAGCCAGGGTTGGCAGCTCATCCAGAAGAAGGAAAACTCTAATCTCAAACCTCAGCTGCCTTGCAGCTATACCCACTCTTGGGGAGGGCTTCGGGAGTAAACCCCAAGGGAAAAATCTGGAGCTGGAGTCCCTGAGGTAGTCCTACATTGAGTTCAGTGCTGACTGGCAACTCTTGCAATGCCACTGATGCCAAACGGTATCAGTCTCTGCTGTTCCTTTTGATTCATCAGCTGCTGGGGGTGAGGGGTGGGGGAGATACTGCTACATGGGCAACTTTGTTCTCCATATCCTACTGGCCTGCCTACTGGCTTGCATATCACTTAGACAGCTGGGTCACAACATCCATGCTTGACCCTAACCAACGGAGGGGGCCTGAGCCTGAGACTGGAGACAGCAGATTCTTGGACCTGGGACAATAAACAGTTGGCTGGAGGAATGCTGGGTCAAGTAGTATTATAGTTGTGAACATCACCTGTAGCCTTTCCTAGTCCAACCACGTTGATGTCGTGACCAAGAAAGCTCAGTAGCAACTCTTCTTCCCCAGGAAACTAAAGAAATTCAGCATGTTCCAGCTGACATTTGCCAATCTTTATTGGTGCACAATAGAAAGCATTCTGTCAGGATGCATAACAGCTTGGTATGGCAACTGCTTTGCACTTGACTGCAAGAGACTGTGGAGAGTTGTGGACACAGGTCAGCACATCACAGTAACTAGCCTCTCCTCTGCCTATACTTCTCACTCTCTCACCATATCCCTTGATGCCCCAAGCAACCAGGAATCTATCAACTTCTGCTTTAAGTATACCCACGGACTTGGCCTCCACCAGTCTGTGGCAGAGCATTCCACAGATTCACCACTCTTTGGCTAAAAAAACTCCTTCCTACTTCTGTTTTACAAAAGTTCACCCTCAATTTTGAGGCTGTGCCCTCTAGTTCTGGATACCCCCACCAGAGGGAACATCCTCTCCACATCCACCTTATCTATTCCTTTCAAGATTCAGTAGGTCTCAATGAGATCCCCCATCCCCGCATTCTTCTAAATTCCAGTGAGTACAGGCCCTAAGCTACCAAATGTTCCTCATATGTTAACCCTTTTATTCCTGGAATCATCCTCGCGAGCCTCCTCTGGAATCTCTCCAATGACAACACATCTTTTCTGAGATAGGGGGCCCAAAAATGTTCACAATACTCCTTGGCCCCTTTACACCTCCGATACCACCAGTCTCAAGGAGAGCTTCTATCCCACTGTTATTAGATTGTTGAATGGATCTCTTGTATGATATGTCGGATTCTTGGCCTCACAATCTACCTTGTCGTGACCTTGCTCTTTATTGTCTACCTGAACTGCACTTTCCCCGTAGCTTTTATACTTTATTTTGCATTCTTCTTGTTCTATTTTTATTCTATCTCAATGCACTGTGTAATGATTTGAACTATATAAACAGCATGCACGGCAGGTTTTCACTGCATCTTGGCATGTATGACAAGAATAAACAGATAACAATGCCACAACCAGTCATAATTTTCTTTCCAACTGAAATGCAGGTTTCCAACCTGAGACATCGGCTATTTGTTTACACCCATCGATGCTGCTTGACCCTGATAGTTCCTCCGGTAGCGTGTTGAACCTGAGATTGTGCTGTGTCAGTATGTGCTTTGATAATAAGTCTTACTTTGATTTCAACTTTGAACTTGATTTACTTTGACTTTGACTTTACTTTGATGATTCATTCCAATAGAGAGGACAGGGAGAAAGGAAAGTAAGCAACTTAAATGTGCTTAATTGATCAAGTTATCTATTTCATAGTTTACATGTCACAAATTAGGTATTCATAATCTTTGGTTTCTCTTAACTGCAATACATGCTTAATTAGTCTTTGAATGTTTGTAAAACAAAGGTATTCCCAAATTTTGAAACTGTTTGACAGTTTGGATAGCCAGTTCAGCCTGGGGTGCATAGGTTTATCAGCTGTCAAAGCACTTTGCAGATCATTTTGTTTGGAAGGCTCTATATTTCAAGGCAGCACTATGTCCTTGAAGGAGCTGTAAGGAGCCTAGTCAAGGTAAGAGTAGATCTAATGTGTTGGTGAATAGCCCATGTGGATAGTGAGCCATTCTTAGTGTTAATGTTAAGTTACCATATCAGAACTCATTGGTAATGTGATAAATTATCTGAATTCTGTCTTTGCATAACATAGCAAGCAATTTCAGACAGTTCCATAAAATTCAACAACCTTTGCAAATCAGGCCTTAAGACACAGTGGCAAAATTAGGTCATTCAACCCATCGAGTCTGCTCCACTATCCGTCATAGCAAATTTATTATTCTTCTCAACCCTATTCTCCTGCCTCCTTCCCATAACCTTTGGCACTCTGATTAAACAAGAATGCATCGACATCCACCTTAAATATACCCAATGACTTGGCCTGCACAGTCATCACCACCCTCTGGCTAAAGACATTTTTCCTCATCTCTGTTCTGAAAGGATGACTCTCAATTTTGAGGCTGTGCCCTCTGGGCCTAGACTCGCCAACTATAGGAAACATCCTCTCCACATCCACTCTGTTTAGCACTTTTAATATTTGATAGGTTTCAATGTGATCCTCCCCCATTACTTTAAAGTCCAGAGAGTACAGGCCTAGAGCCATCAAACACTCCTCATATGTTAACCCTTTTATTGCTGGGATCATTCTCATGAACCTCCTCTGGACTGTCTCCAATGCCAGTACATATTTTTTTAGATAAGGGGCCCACAACTACTCACAAGACTCCAAGGGCAGCCTGACTAATGCCTTATAAAGCCTCAACAACACACCCTTGTTCTTATATTCTAGTCCTATTGAAATGAATGTTAACATTGCATTTGCCTTTCTTACCAAAGTCCCAACCTGCAAGTTAACCTTTAGAGAATCATGCATGAGGGCTCCCAAGTCCCTCCGCTCCTCTTTTTCAATTTTCTCCACACTTAGAAAATAGTTCACACCTTTATTCCTTCTGCCAAAGTGCAGAATGCACTTCCTTCACTATATTCCATCTCTCACTTCTTTGCTCACTCCCCAATCTAAGTTTAAATTTGAGTCCTTTTGCAGACATTTGCTTCCTCAACACTACCTGTCCCAACAACGATCTGTGTATTGTCTGCAAACTTATTCACAATCATCGGTATATAATGTGAAAAAAGTGTTCCCAACACCAACCACAGCAGAACATCATCAGTCACCGGCTGCCTCCCAGAAAAGGCCCCCTCTCTTTTTATTCCCACTCTTTGCCTCCTGCCAGTCGGCCAATCTTCTATCCATGCTAGTATCTTTGCTGTAACGTCATGGGCTCTTATCTTGTTTAGCAGCCTCATGTGCGGCATCTTGTCAAAGGCCTTCTGAAAATCCAAGCAAACAACATCTATTTGTTGTTTATCCTACCTATTAGTTCCTTGGAGTTCCAACTTATTTGCAGCCAAGATTTTCCCTTTAGAAAATCATGTTGGCCCTGGCTTATTTTATTAAGTGCCTCCATATACTCTGAAATCTCATCCTTAATAATAGACTCCAACATACTTCCAATGTATAGGAAACAGGGAGTAAATAAGGTGCTTGAGTATAAAAAGTGCAAGAAAATACTTAAGAAAGAAATCAGGAGGGCTAAAAGAAGACATGAGTTTGCCTTGGCAGTCAAAGTGAAGGATAATCCAAAGAGCTTTTACGGGTATATTAAGAGTAAAAGGATTGTAAGGGATAAAATTGGTCCTCTTGAAGATCAGAGTGGTCAGCTATGTGCGGAACCAAAAGAAATGGGGGAGATCTTAAATGGGTTTTTTGAGTCTGTATTTACTAAGGAAACTGGCATGAAGTTTATGGAATTAAGGGAAGCAAGTAGTGAGATCATGGAAATTGTACAGATTGAAAAGGAATAGGTGCTTGCTATCTTGAGGCAAATTAAAGTGGATAAATCCCCAGGACCAGACTGGGTATTCCCTCGGACATTGAAGGAGACTAGTGTTGAAATTGCTGGGGCCCTGGCAAATATATTTGAAATGTTGATGCCTACAGGTGAGGTGCCGGAGGATTGGAGAGTGGCTCATGTAGTTCCGTTTTTTAAAAAAGGATCGAAAAGTAATCTGGGAAATTATAGGCTGGTGAATTTGACATCGGTAGTAGGTAAGTTATTGGAGGGAGTACTAAGAGACAGAATCTACAAGCATTTGGATAGACAGGGACTTATTAGGGAGAGTCAACATGGCTTTGTGCGTGGTAGGTCATGTTTGACCAATCTTTTGGAGTTTTTCGAGGAGGTTACCAGGAAAGTGGGCGAAGGGAAGGCAGTGGATGTTGTCTACATGGACTTCAGTAAGGCCTTTGACAAGGTCCCGCATGGGAGGTTAGTTAGGAAAATTCAGTCGCTAGGCATACATGGGGAGGTGATAAATTGGATTAGACATTGGCTCAATGGAAGAAGCCAAAGAGTGGTAGTAGAGAATTGCTTCTCAGAGTGGAGGTCTGTGACTAGTGGTGTGCCACAGGGATCAGTGCTGGGTCCATTGTTATTTGTCATCTATATCAATGATCTGGATGATGATGTGGTAAATTGGATCAGCAAATTTGCTGTTGATACAAAGATTGGAAGTGTAATGGACAGAGAGGAAGGTTTTCAAAGCTTGCAGAGGGACTTCGACCAGCTGAAAAAATGGGCTGAAAAATGGCAGATGGAGTTTAATACAGACATGTGTGAGGTATTGCACTTTAGAAGGATAAACCAAGGTAGAACATACAGGGTAAATGGTAAGGCACTGAGGAGTGCAGTAGAACAGAGGGATCTGGGAATACAGATACAAAATTCCCTAAAAGTGGCGTCACAGGTAGATAGGGTGGTAAAGAGAGCTTTTGGTATATTGGCCTTTATTAATCAAAGTATTGAGTATAAGTGCTGGAATGTTGTGATGAGGTTGTATAAGGCATTGATGAGGCCGAATCTGGAGTATTGTGTTCAGTTTTGGTCACCAAATTACAGGAAGGATATTAATAAGGTTGAAAGAGTGCAGAGAAGGTTTACAAGAATGCTGCTGGGACTTGAGAAACTGAGTTACAGAGAAAGGTTGAATAGGTTAGGACTTTATTCCCTGGAGCGTAGAAGAATGAGGGGAGATTTGATAGAGGTATATAAAATTATGATGGGTATAGATAGAGTGAATGCAAGCAGGCTTTTTTCCACTGAGGCAAAGGGAAAAAAAACAGAGGACATGGGTTAAAGGTGAGGGGGGAAAAGTTTAAAGGGAACATTGGGGGGGGGCTTCTTCACACAGAGAGTGGTGGGAGTGTGGAATGAGCTGCCAGGCGAGGTGGTAAATGTGGGTTCTTTTTTAACATTTAAGAATAAATTGGACAGATACATGGATGGGAGGTGTATGGAGGGATATGATCCGTCTGCAGGTCAGTGGGACCAGGCAGAAAATGGTTCGGCACAGCCAAGAAGGACCAAAAGGCCTGTTTCTGTGCTGTAATTTTTCTATGGTTTTCTTTCTATGGTTTCAACCACTGAAGTCAGGCTTATAGTTTTCTTTCTTCTGCCTCCCTCGTTTCTTAAAGATTGAAGTTACATTTGCAATATTCCAGTCCTCAGGAACCATTCCAGAATCTACTGATTCTTGAGAGATCATTATCAGTGGCTCCTTCAGAACCGCGGTGTGTAGTCCATCTGGTCCTGGTGATTTAACTACCTTCAGGCTTTTCAGCTTCCCAAGCACATTCTCCTTAGTAATAGCAACTACACTCAGTTTTGTCCCTTGCATTTCTGACATTCTAGTCGTCTTTCACGGTGAAAACTGATGCAAAATACTTATTCAGTTTGGTCTACATTTCTTTGTCCCCCATTACTACCACTCCAGTGTCATTTTCCAGTGGTCTAACATCCACCCTCATCTCTCTTTTCCTATATCTGAAAAAACTTCTGGTATGCTCTTTTACTTTATTGACCAGGTTGCATTCATATCTCATCTTTTCTCTCCTTCCGGCTTTTTTAGTTGCCTTCTGTTCGTTTTTAAAAGCTTCCCAGGTCCTCTTACTTTCCACTATATTTTGCGATATTATATGCCCTCTCTTTAGCTTTCATGCTATCTTTGACTTCTCTTGTCAACCCAGGTTGCCTCATCCTCCCTTTAGAATACTTCTTCATCTTTGGGATGTTTCTTTCCAGTGCCTTCCAAATTTCCCCAAAAACATCAGCCATTGCTATTCTGCTGTCATAACTGCTGGTGTCCCTTTCCAATCAACTTTGGCCAGCTACTTTCATATGCCTCTGTAATTCCCTTTACTCCATTGTGATATTGATACTGCTGATTTTAGCTTCTCCTTCTCAAACTGCAGGGTGAATTTTATTATATTATGATCACTGCCTCTTAAATTTGGGTCATTACATAACACCCAGTCCAGAATTGCCATTTTCCTATTGGGCTCAACCACAAGCTGCACTAAAAGGCAAAGCCATCGGCATTCTACAAATTCCTTCTCTTGGGATCCAGCACCAATCAAATTTTCTTAGTCCACCTGCATATTGAAATCTCCCATGATTATCACAACTTTGCCCTTTTGACTTGCCTTTTCTATCTCCTGTTGTAATTTGTAGCCCACATCATGGTTACTGTTCAGAAACCCTTATGTAACTCCCATCAAGTACTTTTTACCCTTACAGTTTCTTAACCTCACGCACAAGAATTCTACATCTTCCAATCCTATGTCAACTCTTTCGAAGGATTTGATTTCATTTTTTACCACAGACCCGCCCTGCCCCCTATATTTGGCACCTATATTTGAAATGTTGAACTACTGGTTAGTAAGCATCCTGGCAAAAACTCTACCACGAAGACCAAGAGCACTCCAAACAACCCCACAAAAAAGTTATTGAGAAGCACAAGTTAGAAGATGGATACAAGAAAATTTCCAAGTTGCTGAATATCCCTTGGAGTACAGTTAAGTCAGTCTCAAGTAATGGAAAGAATATGGCATAACTGTAAATCTGCCTAGCGCAGGGCATCCTCAAAATCTGAGTGATTGTGCAAGGAGACTAGGGAGGGAGACCACCAAGAGACCTTTGACAACTCTGGAGGAGTTACAAGCTTCAGTGGCTGAGATGACAGAGACTGCGCATGGAACAACTGTTGTCCGGGTGCTTCACCAGTTGCAACTTTATGGGAGAGTGGCAAAGAGAAAACCTCACATGGAATCTTGGCTAGAGTTTGCCAGAAGGCATGTGGGAGACTCTAAAATCAGCTGCAAGAAGGTTCAATGGTCTGATAAAACTGAAATTGAGCTTTATGGCCATCAGACTCAACGCTATGCTTGGCGTAAGACAAACACAGCACATAATCAAAAACACACCGTCCCTACCATGAAGCATGGTGGTGGTTGTATCATGCTGTGGTGATACTTTACTGCAGCAGGACTTGGAAGGATTGTGAAGGGAAAAGGTAAAATGATTGCAGCAAAATACGGGGGGGTCTTGGAGGTAAACCTGAGTCAGTCTGTAAGAGAATTGCCACTTGAAGGAAGATTTATTTTTCAGCAAGACAATGACCCCAAGCACAGAAGCCAAAGCTACACAGGACTGGCTTAAAGACAACAAAGTTATGTCCTGGAGTGGCCAAGTCAGAGTCTAGACCTCACTCTAATTATAAATTTGTGGCTGGACTTGAAAAGGGCGTTCACTCATGATCTCCATGCAGTCTGACAGACCTTGAGCAGTTTTATAAAGAAGAATGGGGAAGAATTGCAATGTCCAGATGTGCAAAGCCGATAGAGATCTATCCACGCAAACACGAGGAAATCTGTAGATGCTGGAAATTCAAGCAACACACATAAAAAATGCTGGTGAACGCAGCAGGCCAGGCAGCATCTATAGGAAGCGGTACAGTCGATGTTTCAGGCCGAGACCCTTCGTCCTGACATTTTTTATGTGTGTTACAGCAGCAGTCCCCAACCACTGGGCCGCAGAGCATGCGCTACCGGGCCGCGAGGAAACAATATGATTTGGCAATATGAGTCAGCTGCACCTTTCCTCATCCCCTGTCACAGCCTGGTGAGCCATTACGCGCGCGTCATCCATGTCAGCGCAGGAAGGAGATCAACTCCTCGAGCTTGCAAATGACCGCGGGCTGAAAAGTCTGTTTGACATAACATCTCTGCCGGCATTCTGGATCAAAGTCAAGGCTAAATATCCTGAGATAGCCACGGAAGCACCGAAAACGTTGCTTCCATTTCCAACGTATCTCTGCGATGAATGTAACAAAAACTAAACTGCGGAGTAGACTGGACATAAGGAACCTCCTTCG
The DNA here is from genome assembly GCF_030028105.1 of Mobula birostris. Classification (NCBI taxonomy): domain Eukaryota; kingdom Metazoa; phylum Chordata; class Chondrichthyes; order Myliobatiformes; family Myliobatidae; genus Mobula; species Mobula birostris. The sequence continues at coordinate 30,402,096 of NC_092373.1, forward strand.
AGTATCGCTGTCTCCCATCACCCCTCGATAGGACCGTCTTGTTGCAGGGAAACAAGCCCAGGGCTCCCACTGATTCAGCGATATTGGTGCATTGCAATGATTTTATAATTTCATACAGGGAAAATATGCGCTGTGTTTAATATCCAAACGTCACTTAAAATGTTATGATGTTATTGACATATAACCATATAACAATTACAGCACGGAAACAGGCCATCTCTGCCCTTCTAGTCTGTGCTGAACGCTACTCTCACCTCGTCCCACCAACCTGCACTCAGCCCATAACCCTCCATTACTTTCCTGCCCATATACCTATTCAATTTTTCTTTAAATGATAATATCGAACCTGCTTCTACCACTTCTACTAGAAGTTCGTTCAACACTTACTTCAAGCTCCCCTGTCCTCCCCTGATAATTGACTTATCACTATATTCATGCGAGGAAAATGTGCTGTGTGTTTAATATTAAATTCGTTAGATAAAGCCTTTTAGAAATGAAATTGAGTGTATTAGTCACTTATCACCGATATTTTATCGTGATTAACACCCCCCACCGAACAGAATCGCCAAAAACAATTTGTAGAAAAATAATCAGCAGGTGCGCGCATGCGCAAGTAACGCTTGCGCACTGGTGCCCGCGCAAGGCTTCAATGGTCATTGTAGTCTTTCTCTGGGTAAACGCAACGTATTTGACTGCTACTCTTGTCCGTTGGCAACCCTACCACCACCCCCCCCTCGCCCCGGTTAGCCGGTTGGCCGGTCCGCAAGAATATTGTCAACATGAAACCGGTCTGCACTGCAAAAAAGGTTGGGGACCCCTGTGTTACAGAGATCTGTCCACACAGACTCAAGGCTGTAATTGCTCCCAAAGGCGTATCTACTAAATATTGACTTGAAGGGGGGTAAATACTTAAGCAATCAATTATTTTGTGTTTTATATTTTGTAACTAATTTAGATCACTTTGTAGAAATCTGTTTTCACTTTGACGTAAGAGAGTCTTCTTCGGTTGATCAGTGTCAAAAATGCCATATTAAATCCATTGTGATTCAAGGTTGTAAAACAAGAAAACATGAAAACTTCTGGGGGGGGGGGTTGAATACTTTTCATAGACACTGTAAGATCTTCTTTCAGCCACAACTCTGAGATGCCCACGATATTATAACTGTGAATCTATAACTGTGCTAGATCAGCTTCCTTCTTCTGTTTAAAGCGTGGATTAAAATATAACATTTTCACTTCTGTGTTCATCACCTTTTTTGATTTTGGCCCCTGTTACTCTTAACACATCCCACTGACTGCAATTTTGCCCTGTGATCTACCTGACCCTTTGTGTAGTTTCACTACACATTGTAACTAGTTGTATACCAACTGCCCCATCACTCTGGTTCCCATCCCCCTGGCAAATTAGTTTAAACCTCCCCTACAGCTCTAGAAAATCTACCTGCAATGATATTGGTCCCCCTTAGACTCAGGTGTAGCCTGTCCATTTTGTCCAGTCATTCCTTTCCCAGAAGAGATCCCAATGATCCAGAAATCTGAAACTCTACCCCCCGCTCCAATTTTTCAGCCACACATTCATCTGCCAAATCATTATTTTCTTGTTTTTGGTGGCACGTGGCACGGGCAGATTACTACCCTGCAGGTCCTGCTTTTCAGCTTTCTGCCTAATTCCCTGTATTGTTTCTTCAGGACCTCCTTCCTTTTCCTACCTACATCATAGATTCCAATATGTACCATGACTTGTGGCTGTTTATCCTCCTCCTTTAAAAACCTATAGACTAAGAAATCCCTAGCACATGGGAGGCATCATACCATCTTTCACATCCACATAATCTGCTTTCTACTCCTCTAATTATAGAATCCCTATTGCTACTGCACTCCTCTTCTCCCCGCTTCCCTTCTGAGCCACAGAGCCATTCACAGTGTCAGAGACCTGGTCGCTGCAGCTTCCCCCTGGTAGGTTGTTCCCCCCCCAACAGTATCCAAAGTGGAACTATAGGACTCATTAAAGCACACTAAGCCAATACAATAAATGATACTCACAAAGTAACAGGAAAGCTGATACCAAAATTCAGAATGGGATAACAATGATGTTTTTAGCTTGATCTTGCAGCACACAGTGATGCACCATTTCAGTCTGGACTTGGGCCAAGAGAACAAGCATCATACAAGCTTTGTCTAAATGGTTAGAATTCAAAATATTTCAGGGAACTGAAGAGAATGAAATAAAATTGTAATCTTGATACCTGGCATGAAATCTGAAAGCATTTAACCCATCACTGAAATCAAGATCGAAGGCAGATGGCATATGGGGGCAAAGTCCTTTAGTGTGAAGGTATCGTGATAGTCTTGTGGGGGCTGCAATTGTTTGATGAGAGATCAAGTTTAGTGCAGGACCATAATGGACAGAATGCATCTGCAAACAATCGGGTTATGGTTTCAAGAAGCCAGGAAAAAGCATGCATCACGCAAAATTAAAGATGATCCGATTCAATAATCTTGAAACCATGATCGTGCGCTCATTTGAAGCATTCCATGCGGGCTTTAAATTATACCGCCATTCACTATATTCCCGGCACCAATTATTCTTTTTCACAGGTGAGATGTATTAGCTGTCATGTTGAGAAAACAAGGTGCAACCTTTTTGTAAGCTCAGTGGTAGAAATGTTCGTATACAATAGACAATAGACAATAGACAATAGGAGCAGGAGTAGGCCATTTGGCCCTTCGAGCCAGCACCGCCATTCACTGTGATCATGGCTGATCATCCACAATCAGTATCCAGTTCCTGCCTTATCCCCATAACCTTTGATTCCGCTATCTTTAAGAGCTCTAACCATCAGCCATGATCACAGTGAATGGCGGTGCTAGCTCGAAGGGCCAAATGGCCTACTCTTGCACCTATTGTCTATTGTCTCTTTCTTGAAAATATCCTGAGACTTGGCCTCCACTGCCTTCTGGGGCAGAGCATTCCACATATCCACCTCTCTCTGGGTGAAAAAGTTTTTCCTCAACTCCGTTCTAAACGGCCTACCCCTTATTCTTAGACTGTGGCCTCTGGTTCTGGACTCACCCATCAGCGGGAACATGCTTCCTGCCTCCAGCGTGTCCAATCTCTTAATAATCTTATATGTTTCAATAAGATCCCCTCTCAGCCTTCTAAATTCCAGAGTATACAAGCCCAGTCGCTCCAATCTTTCGACATATAACAGTCCCGCCATCCTGGGAATTAACCTTGTGAACCTACGCTGCATTCCCTCAATAGCAAGAATGTCCTTCCTCAAATTTGGAGACCAAAACTGCACACTGTACTCCAGGTGTGGTCTCACCAGGGCCCTGTATAGCTGCAGAAGGACCTCTTTGCTCTTGTACTCAATTCCCCCTGTTATGAAGGCCAGCATGCCATTAGCTTTCTTCATAGCCTGCTGTACTTGCATGCTTGCTTTCAGTGACTGATGTACAAGAACACCTAGATCTCGTTGTACTTCCCCTTTTCCTAACTTGACTCCATTTAGATAATAATCTGCCTTCTTGTTCTTACCACTAAAGTGGATAACCTCACATTTATCCACATTAAACTGTATCTGCCATGCATCTGCCCGCTCACCCAGCCTGTCCAAGTCACCCTGCATTCTCATAACACCCTCCTCACATTTCAGGCTGCCACCCAGCTTTGTGTCATCGGCAAATTTGCTAATGTTACTTTTAATTCCCTCATCTAAATCATTAACATATATTGTAAACAGCTGCGGTCCCAGCACTGAACCCTGCGGTACCCCACTGGTCACCGCCAGCCATTCCAAAAGGGACCCATTAATCGCTACTCTTTGTTTTCTTCAGCCAGCCAATTTTCAATAGTGGAGGATGAGGGCAATAATATTTATATGTGGGCAACATCAGCTGCTTTCACTTTCTAACTTGAACACTTTGCCAACCAACATTAGTCAACTCTCTTTGAACAGCGGGACCTTGGATTTTTAGAGGCGGAATTACCTGGTGAATAGTAACACCTACATCAGGCTGCTGCTTATTGATTACAGCTCAGCATTCAACACAATCATAGTGAGATAGTCTGTATGGATTCGGAATAGCATCTCCTGCTTGATGACAATCAACACTGGTGCACCTCAAGAATATATGCTTAGCCCAGTGCTCTAATCTCTCAAAACCCATGAGTGTGTGGCTAGGCACAGGCCAAACATTATCTATAAATTTGCCAATGACTCAACTAATTTCAGATGGTGATGAGAAGGTGTACAGGAGATAAATCAGCTGGTTGCGTTGTGTCACAGCAAAAACACAAGGAACACAAGTCCTCATGGACTAGAGGAAGTGGAAGTCGAGGAAACACACACCTGTCCTCGTCGAGGGATCAGTAGCAGAAAGGGTGAGCCGTTTCAGTCCCCTGGGTGTCAACATCTCTGAAGATCTATCCTGAGCCCAATATATTGATGCCATCATAAAAAAGGCACACCAGTGGCTATATTTGATTAGGAGCTTGAGAAGAATTGATATGTCACCAAGGACACTCACAAGTTTCTACAGATGTACTGTGGAGAGCATTCTAACTGGTTACATCACCATCTGGAATGGAGGGGCCACTGCACCGGATTGGAAAAAGCTACAGAAAGTTGTAAACTCAGCCAGCTCCACCATGGACACTAGCCTTCCCAATATCAAGGACACCTTCGAAAAGCAATACCGCAGAAAGGTAGCATCCATCACTGAGGAACTGATCATCCAGGACATGCCCTCTTCCCATGCTACTCTCGAGGGGCAGGTTTATGAGCCTGAAGGCACATACTCAATATTTGAGGATAAACCTCTTCGTCTCTGCCGTCGGATTTCTGAATGGACAATGAATTCATGAACACTACCTCACTTATTCCCATCTCTTTTTTGTACTACTAATTTATTTATTTTTAATATATATACTTATTGCAATCTATAGTTTTTTAAATCTTATGTACTGACATACTCCAGTCACATTAAATCTGAATCTGATTCTGATTCTAATTCATTCATCTTGGTGCTACAGAAATAGGAAGCCTTTAAAAATTACACATGATTATAGCAGTGCTGAGCCGGAGCAACTGTTTTCATTTCTGGAGAGCTCCAGAGCAGTGCAGTCTGCAAAGAGGAGGTAGAACATTTTTTAGATGGCATCTTTCATCGCTTTGAGGTGTTTATCCCAGTAAAGTATTGGTGTTGGGCATATAGTATAGCAAATGAGCCTGAAATAGACTGGCACATGATACAGCGAAGATGGGCTGATGGGTTGGAGCAGGTGCCAGGAAGTGTTCTATGTGGAAAAACTGAGCCATTATGAAAAGTGGCATGGCATGCAGGTTGGCAGGCTTCACAGTTTTCGGGATCCTGCTCTGCAGTCTTTGGTGAAGGAGGAGAAGGTTATGAGTGGTCCTGCACCAACAGTGGACTCTCCAGACAATTGTTCCAGGTAGAAGGAGGAGAGAGCTGTGGAGGATAATGGCAAGACTCAAGCCCCAAGGAATTTTATGCCATTTGGTGAGAATTTTAGTGGTCAAGGTCAGCAGAGTCAAATGCCATAACCTATCACTTGCAGCAGAGGGCATAATTACCACTCAGGTAGTCACCCCTATAAACACAAGAGCTCCTGCAGATGCTGGGAATCCAGGGCAACATGCACAAAATGCTGGAGAGACTTATCAGGTCTGGCAGCGTCTGTGGAGAGGAGTAAACTGATGTTTTGTGCGAAGCTCCTTCATCAGGAAAGGGCTAGTAGACATGGACAAGTGATTCCCTCACCCCCAGCACCCCCTTCATGGTGACTTACTTTGCAGCTGGGTGGCAAGTGCTGTGGCTTCAAGCTAGCGAGGCTGTGCAGCATTTTCTCTTTTTTTCATGGGAACCGCATGAAACAGGGAAAGGCCAGTGCTCATTGTCTGCTCCTAATTACCTCCCATCCTCCCATAGGTCAATCACTTTGGTGATCTGAAGTCAAATCTGACAAGGATGGCTATTTCTTTCCTTAACAAACACTTCTGACCAAAGAAGTCATTGTGATAATTCAGAGGTTTCACAGGAATCATTGGATGTCTAGTGATGAGACAGCCCTATTATAATACCAAACCAATCAATCTAATGAGCTTATGCCTATGGACTGTGGACACATCGTCTTAATATTGGGCGGCACTTAAGCTTTGAGGACCCAGGACATCACAGGCAGATAGGGTCATAAAGAGAGTTTTTTTTTGGCACATTGGCCTTCATAAATCAGGGCACTGAGAACAGGAGTTGGGTTGTGATGTTGATGTTGTATAAGACACTGGTGAGGCTGAATTTGGAGTATTGTGTGCAGTTCTGCTAATAAAGATATTAATAAGCTTGAAAGAGTGCAGAGGAAACTCACACAATGTTATTGGGAGATCAGGACTTGAGTTACAGGAAGGTTGAATAGATAGAGACTTCTTACCCTGGAGTGCAGGAGAATGAAGGGAGATGCAGTCTTTCTCCTCTCAGGCTGGGTGAGGCTAGAACTAAGGGTCATAGGTTTAGGATGAAAGATGAATTATTCACGGGGAATCCAAGGGGGAGCTTTTTCACTCAGCGGGTGGTGTGAGTGTGGGGTGAGCTGCCAGTGGAAGCAGTTGATGTGGGTCTGATTGTGACGTTTAAGAAAAGTTAGGATAGGTACATGAATGAAGGATGTATGGAAGGCTATGGTCTGTGCAAGTCGGAGGGACTTGCAGGAGAGCAGGGTAGCATGGACTAGATAGGCAGAAAGGCCTGTGCATGTACTCTAGTGCTCTATGATTCCATAATTCTGTGCCTTTGATGTTTTACAAAAGACTCCGCACATTTTCAATCATGATATATTATATGTGAAGTTACCATTACTGGGGAGAAGGTTCTTGGGAAACTGAAAGGTCTGAAGGTTGATAAATCACCTGGACCAGATGGTGTACAACCTAGGATTCTGAAAGAGGTGGCTGAAGAGATTGTGGAGACATGAATAATGATCTTTCAAGAATCACTTGATTCTGAAATAGTTCCGGGGGACTGGACAATTGCAAATGTCACTCCACTCTTTAAGAAGGAAGGAAGATAAAAGAAAGGAAATTATAGGTCAGTTAGCCTAACCTCAGTGGTTGGGAAAGTGTTGGAGTCTATTATTAACCATAAGGTTTCGGGGTACTTGGAGACTAATGATAAAATGAGTCAAAGTCAGCATGGTTTCTGTAAAGGATAAGCTTGTCTGACAAATCTGTTAGAGTTCTTTGAGGAAGTAACAAGCAGGGTGGACAAAGGAGAGGCAGTGGGTGTCACTTGCTTGGATTTTCAGAAGGTACTTGATAAGGTGCCGCACATAAGGCTGCTTAACAAGATAAAATTCTAAGGTGTTACAGGAAAGACATTGGCACTGATAGAGGAATGGCTGACTGGCAGGATGCGGTGAGTGGGAATAAAAGGGGCCTTTTCTGGTTGGCTGCCGATGACTAGTGGTGTTTCCCAGGGGTCAGTATTGGGACCGCTACTTTTCACATTGTTTGTCAATGATTTGGATAATGGAATTGATGACTTTGTGGCAAAGTTTGCAGATGATATGAAGATAGGTGGAAGGGTAGGTAGTGCTGAGGAAGCAATGCGATTGCTGCAGGAATTAGACAATGGAAGAATGGGCAAAAAAGTGGCAGATGGAATACAATGTTGGGAAATGGACCAATAGTGTGGACTATTAGCTAAATGAGGTGAAGATTCAAACATCAGAGGTATAGAGGGACTTAGGAGTCCTCGTGCAAGACTCCCAAAGAAGGTTAATTTGCAGGTTGAGTCTGTAGTAAAGAAGGCAAATGTAACATTGCCATTTATTTCAAGGGGAATAGAACATAAAAGCAAGGAGATAATGTTAAGGCTTTATAAGACAGTACTCAGGCTGCACTTGGAATATTGTCAGCAGTTTTGGGCCTCATATCTCAGAAAGGATGTGTTGTCTTTGGGGAGGAGGTTCACAAGGATGATTCCAGGAATGAAGGGGTTAACATATGAGGAATGTTTGGTACCTTTGAGCCTGTACTCAATGGAATTTAGAAGAATATGGGGGGGGGGGGGGGGGAATCTCATTGAAACTTACCAGATGTTGAAAGGACTAGATAGGGTGGATGTGGAAAGGGTATTTCCTATGGTTGGGGTATCCAGGGCACAGCCTCAAAATTGAGAGGGTAACCTTTTAGAACAGAGGTAAGGAGGAATTTTTTTTTAGCCAGAGAGCAGTGAATCTGTGGAATGTTCTTCCACATTTGCAGTGGAGGCCGTTCAAGGGTATATTTAAAGCAAAAGTTGATAGTTTCCTGATCAAAAGATATGGCGAGAAGGCAGGTGTATGGGGTTGGGTGGGATCTGGGATTAGGCATGATGGAATAGCGGAGCATATTTGATGGGCTGAATGGCTTAATTCTGCTTCTATGTCTTATGGTCTTATGGTCAAAATAACAAGCAGGATAGACAAAGGAGATTTAGTTGATGTAGTGTACTTGGATTTTCAGAAAGCCTTTGACAAGATCCCACACATGAGACTGCTTAACAAGCTATGAGCCCGTGGTATTACAGGAAAGATTCTAACATGGATAAAGCAGTGGTTTATTGGCAGGAGGAAAAGAGAGGGAATAAGGGAGCCTTTTCTGGTTGGTTGCCGGTGACTAGTGGTGTTTTGCTGGTGTCTGTTGGAACTGATTCTGTTTTCATTATATGTTAATAATTTGAGTGATGGAATTAATGGCTTTGTTGCAAGGTTTACAGACAATGTGAAGACAGGAGGAGGGGCATGTAGCTTTGAGGAAGTAGAAAGGGTACAGAAGAACTCAGACAGATTAGGAGAATGGGCGAATAAGTAGCAGATGGAATACAGTGTTGGGAAGTGTATGGTCATGCACTTTGGTAGGAGAAATGAAAGGGTTGACTATTTTCTAAGTGGAGAAAAAATATAAAAATCTAAGGTGCAAAGGGACTTGGGAGTCCTTGTGCAGGATTCCCTAAATATTAATTTGCAGGTGGAGTCTGTGGTGAGGAAGGCAAATGTTATATTAGCATAATTTTCAAGAGGACTAGAATAAAAAAGCAAGGATGTAATGTTGAGACTGGTGAGGCCTCACTTGGAGTATTGTAAGCATTTGTGGGCCCCTTATCTTAGAAAGAATGTGCTGATAGTGGTGAGGGTTCAAAAGAGGTTCACGCAAATGATTCCAGGATTAAACAGCTTGTTAAATGAAGACCCTTTGATGGCTCTGGGCCTGTATTCAATGGAATTCACAAGCATGAGGGATGACCTCATTGAAACCTATCAAGTGGTGAAAGGTCTTGATAGAATGGATGTGGAGAGGATGTTTCCTGTGGTGGGAGAGTCTCAGAATCGAGGGCGTCCATTTAGAATGGAGATGAGTTGGAATTTCTTTAGCCAGATAGTGGTGAATCTGTGGAATTCACTGCCACAGGGAGCTGTGGAGGCCAAGTCTTTATGTATATTTAAGGCAGAGGTTGATAGATTCGTTATTGGTCAGGGCATGAAGGGATACAGGGAGAAAGCAGGAGATTGGGGCTGAGAGGAAAATTGGATCAGCCATGATGAAATGGTGAAGCAGACTTAATGGGCCTGATGGCCTAATACTGCTCCTGTATTTTATGGTCTTACAGTCTATATTGTCTGCTGTATATACCTGGTAGTTTCTACATTCCTTGGACAAATCATGGCCTCAAAGCACATGCCAGCAGTGATGACTGGAAGGGCAGGGAGAGGAGGGTGGTTGTTGACCAGAGGAAATCTGATTCAACAGTTTTGATTGCCGGTTAAGGTATAGAGGTGAGTGACGTGATAGGGAAATTATTAGGGCATCAGGTCCAATTGTGAAGATGGTTGGCTGTGGAGTTATGAAGGGTAATCAATGATTCTGAGTGGAGTAGGTTAGTGTTGGACCTTGGGAGATGGGTGACTGGAGAACAGGATGGTTATGATGGCCTAATACTGCTCCTGTATTTTATGGTCTTACAGTCTATATTGTCTGCTGTATATACCTGGTAGTTTCTACATTCCTTGGACAAATCATGGCCTCAAAGCACATGCCAGCAGTGATGACTGGAAGGGCAGGGAGAGGAGGGTGGTTGTTGACCAGAGGAAATCTGATTCAACAGTTTTGATTGCCGGTTAAGGTATAGAGGTGAGTGACGTGATAGGGAAATTATTAGGGCATCAGGTCCAATTGTGAAGATGGTTGGCTGTGGAGTTATGAAGGGTAATCAATGATTCTGAGTGGGGTAGGTTAGTGTTGGACCTTGGGAGATGGGTGACTGGAGAACAGGATGGTTATGAGGTGGAGGGGTGATGGTGAGATCTGAGGTGTTAGCCCACTCAGCACTGGGGCAAGTTTAGAGGGAGGGAGTAGTGGTCAGCTGCTGTTGAGCAGAGGTGTTTAGAAGTCTGGGCTTGATGTGTTGGCATCATTTCATGCAAGGTAAGGTTTAACAGGTTTAGAGGGACTAAATGGAAGAATCTTTTCATTTAGAAGTTGGTTGACATCATATGTACACATACTAGGGGCTTGTGAAGGCAGAGTGATTTTCAATGCTTAAGTACATGAATATAGAATGCTAATGACCAAATGTCGGAAAATGGGATTGGTATAGATGAGTCTTAATGGTTGGCATGTACATGATGGGTTGAAGGGCCCATTTCTGTGCTATCTGATTCAATGACTCTATAAGGTTGGACTTAAGCACAAAAATAAGCATGTAGAAGTCATTTCCAGTGCAGTATTAATAAAACACTGCTTTCTGGATACAGTATAGCCACATGTCACATGCCAAATGGGCCTTTATAAATAGGCATGTTGCTCACATGTGCGTGAAGTGTGCAGAACCGTCAAATCCCACTATGGCAACTAAGGAATTGCCATGAGCCATGTCTTCAGTGGGTAGGATCTTGTGGAGTTTGTCACCTACTGCTGTGCAGAGAGATTTTTCAGATGTGTTGTTGGGTGGTGTGTGTTGTTTCATAGGGCAAAACCTTAAATTGCAAGTTGTTCCCAGAAAGATGTGATTAAATTAGGTGTGCAGCATTCCAAAAGGAAAGCTGCACAATAAATGTGGTAGTCATGGGATCAGCACAAGAGTAAAACTCTGTTAGAAGTACCTGAACAAGCTTCAGTCACTGTGTTAAATGCAGCAAAATAAAATTGCAGCAGCTATTTTATCACTTACCAATTGATTTGGATCCAGTTGCATTGAAGAGGAGAAGCATAAGGGAATCTAACCTCTTTATTCCAGGAATGCTTAATTTAAATTCCTCACTTGCCATAGTGGGATTGAAGTTTATGACTCCAGATCAATAGCCCTGAACTCTGGATAGAAGTTCTTAAGCACTGCACTAATGTATCAGACCACCACACATCCTGACATCCAAATTGTGCCAGGCTTCTCCAAAACAATCCACACAATGAAAGTTTTGTTTTAAAGCTATTTTTAATATGTCATCTGTCAGCCTGTCTTTTATTTATTGCATTTAGCTCACATATGTGTGAAATTGTGTCATATCATGAGCCATGTGGATAACTTTTCCTGGAAGTTAGTCAGCTATTGATGTGTCATAATGGCTCAAGCAGAACTAGCAAAGCAGATCTCCACAGGACCAAGTCTTCATTGCCAAGATTTCATCCACAACCACTAATGCTGAACAGAACAGAAATGTCAGGTGTCAGGCTGTTGCATTTTCTTATCACATTCTTTTCACTGAAGTAAGAGTGCAAGGTACTAATGTGACTATACATCAGGCTTGGTGCTACTGACCATGAAGGAATTGCTAAGAAACAAATAGTTCCCCATGGTAGGCTCATTTAGAAGGCCAAAAGGCTTAGAATCCAGAGAAACTTTGCTACATGGATTCAGAATGGGCTTGCCCAGGAAGGCAGATGGTGGTAGTAGATTGAGCGTATTCTGCCTGGAGGTCGGTGACCAGTGGTGTTCCGCAAGGACCTGTGTTTGGACTCCTGCCCTTTGTCATTTTTGTAATTAGCTTGCCTGAGGAGGTGGAAGGGTGAAGTTTGCAGATGACACCAAGTTTGGTGGTGTTGTGGATAGTGCAGAAGGCTGTCATAAGTTACAAAGGGGCATTGACAATATGCAGAGCCTAGATGAGTAGTGGCAGATGGAGTTCAATTCAGAAAAGGGCGAAGTGATTCACTTTGGAAGGTCGAACTTGAAGGCAGAAGGCAGGAGGCAGGATTAATAGCAGGATTCTAAAAGTGTGGAGGAAAAGAAGGATGTAGTGGTTCTCATCCACAGATCCCTCAAAGTTGTCCCGCAAGTTGATAGGGTAGTTAAGGAAGCATACGGTGTGTTGGCCGTCATTAATCAGGGATTCAAATTCAAGAGCCATGAGGGAAGGTTGCACCTCTATAAAACCCTGGGTAGGCCACACCAATAATATTGAGTTCAGTTCTGGTCTCATCTAATGTATTCACCTCATTATAGGAAGGATGTGGAAGCTTTAGAGAGAGTGTAGAGCAGATTTACTAGAAAGCTGTCTGGATTGGAGAACATGTCTTATAAGGATAGTTTGAAAGAACTAGGGCTTTTCTCTTTGGAGGGAAGGAGGATGAGAGGTGTCTTGGTAGATGTGTGCAAAATGATAAAAACCATAGATCAATTGGACAGCCAGAGACATTGTCCCCAGGTGGAAATGGTTAATATGAGGGGGCATAACTTTAAGGTGTTGGGGGGAAAGTATAGAGGGGATGTTAGAGGCAGGTTTTTATACGGAGCGGTGGGTGAGTGGTATGTGCTGCCAGAGGTGGTGGTGGAGACTGGTACATTAGGGACACTTAGAAGATCTTAGATAGGCACATGGATGAAAGAAAAAGGGAGGGCTATGTCTGAGGGAAGGGTTAGATTGCTCTTGGAGTAGGTGAATGGGTGGGCACAACGCTATGACCCTAAGGGCTGTACAGTGCTGTATTGTTCTATAATCTATATCTTATAATTGCTAGCAATCCACTCGTCGTTGACCTGCATGGCATAAGACCATAAAACCATAAGACAAAGGAGCAGAAGTAGGCCATTCGGCCCATCGAGTCTGCTCCGCCATTTTATCATGAGCTGATCCATTTTCTCCTATTTAGTCCCACTGCCCCGCCTTCTCACCATAACCTTTGATGCCCTGGCTACTCAGATACCTATCAATCTCTGCCTTAAATACGCCCAATGACTTGGCCTCCACTGCTGCTCGTGGCAACAAATTCCATAGATTCACCATCCTCTGACTAAAAAAATTTCTTCGCATTTCTGTTCTGAAAGGGCGCCCTTCAATCCTGAAGTCATGCCCTCTCATACTAGACTCCCCCATCATGGGAAACAACTTTGCCACATCCACTCTGTCCATGCCTTTTAACATTCGAAATATTTCTATGAGGTCTCCCCTCATTCTTCTAAACTCCAAGGAGTACAGTCCAAGAGCGGACAAACGTTCCTCATATGTTAACCCTCTCATTCCCGGAATCATTCTCATGAATCTTCTCTGTACCCTCTCCAACGTCAGCACATTCTTTCTTAAATAAGGAGACCAAAACTGCCCACAGTACTCCAAGTGAGGTCTCACCAGCACCTTATAGAGCCTCAACATCACAGCCCTGCTCCTATACTCTATTCTTCTAGAAATGAATGCCAACATTGCATTCGCCTTCTTCACTGCTGACTCAACCTGGAGGTTAACTTTAAGGGAATCCTGTACGAGGACTCCCAAGTCCCGTTGCATCTCAGAACTTTGAATTCTTTCCCCATTTAAATAATAGTCTGCCCATTTATTTTTTCTGCCGAAGTGCATAACCATACACTTTCCAACATTATACTTCATTTGCCACTTCTCTGCCCATTCTTCCAATCTATCCAAGTCTCTCTGCAGACTCTCCATTTCCTCAGCACTACCGGCCCCTCTACCTATCTTCGTATTGTCAGCAAACTTAGCCACAAAGCCATCTATTCCATAATCCAAATCGTTGATGTACAATGTAAAAAGAAGCGGCCCCAACACTGATCCCTGTGGAACACCACTGGTAACCGGCAGCCAACCAGAATAGGATCCCTTTATTCCCACTCTCTGTTTTCTGCCAATCAGCCAACACTCTATCCACGTATGTAACTTTCCTGTAATTCTATGGGCTCTTATCTTGTTAAGCCGCCTCATGTGTGGCACCTTGTCAAAGGCCTTCTGAAAATCCAAATATACAACACCCGCTGCATCTCCCTTGTCTAGCCTACTGGCAATTTCCTCAAAAAATTGTAATAGGTTTGTCAGGCAGGATTTTCCTTTAAGGAATCCATGCTGAGTTCTGCCTATCTTGTCATATGCCTCCAGGTACTCTGTAACCTCATCCTTGACAATCGACTCCAACAACTTCCCAACCACAGACGTCAAGCTAACAGGTCTATAATTTCCTTTTTGCTTCCTTGCCCCCTTCTTAAATAGCGGAGTGACATTTGCAATCTTCCAGTCTTCCGGAACCATGCCAGAATCTATCGACTTTTGAAAGATCATCGCTAATGCCTCCGCAATCTCCACAGCTACTTCCTTCAGAACACGAGGGTGCATTCCATCTGGTCCAGGAGATTTATCGACCTTTAGCCTATTCAGCTTCCTGAGTACTTTCTCTGTCGTAATTGTGACTGCGCACACTTCTCTTCCCTGCCACCCTTGAGTGTCCGGTATCCTGCTGTCTTCCTCAGTGAAGACTGATGCAAAATACTTGTTCAGTTCCTCTGCCATCTCCTCATCTCCCATTATAATTTCTCCAGTATCATTTTCTATCGGTCCTATATCTACTCTCACCTGTCTTTTACTCTTTATATACTTGAAAAAGCTTTTAGTATCCTCTTTGATATTATTTGCTAGTTTCCTTTCATAGTTAATCTTTTCTCTCTTAATGACCTTCTTGGTTTCCTTCTGTAAGGTTTTAAAAACTTCCCAATCCTCTGTCTTCCCACTAATTTTTGCTTCCTTGTATGCCCTCTCCTTTGCTTTAACTTTGGCTTTGACTTCTCTTGTCAACCACGGTTGCATCCTTTTTCCACTCGCATGATTCAGAGTTTATGTTTACACTGAAAGTTACAGAGGAAGACCATGTTGACATTCAGCACTCCTCTGGCAATATGCAGACGTCCATTAATGAGCAGTGTTAATGAGGAAACTTGGAAACCCCATCAATCCACGTGCTGCTATTCTGATTGTCTGGCAGAAGTGAGTGCAGCTCTCTTGGAAGAGAGAGCGCTAATGGGAAATGGTCAAAAGCCAAAGTAGAAAGGCTGCAACTAGATCTGGGTCAGAATCAAATGTATATGCAGAAGGAAAATCATTATCATGATTAGCTTGCAGTCACTTGCAATGCAGTTGCTTCTCTGAAATGAAGTTGCAATTGTAGCTGCAACAAATATGAGATTTAAGAGAGGGCATCTTTATTGTCATTGATGTAATTGAAAACAGATCAATAGAATTTTGGATATTAGTGGAAATGGAGGTAACACAGGAAAATGGAGCTGAGATGGAAGATTAGCGGTGATGCCGATAAATAGTGAAGCTGGGTTCAAGAGCTAAAAGTCCTGCTTCTGCTCCCATTTGCAACATGTTTTATTTAAGTACAGGTGTCTCTCTTATGGTTTGTCACTGAAGAAAATAGGTCTCCTGTACTGCAACTTTTCTACTCTTCATGCTGACTCCTTTTTCTCTCAACTGTCATGTAAAAGAAATCCCTATTATTGCATTTCTGTCTGAGGAACAAGTGGTTTCCAAAGTCAGAAACTTCCTTCAGCAGCTGCCTTACCACTCTTTATAGGAATTTCCAACTGAATCAATCCTAGAAGAATACTAACCATTTGGTCAAATCATCCAGTTCTTTTTGTGTACAGAAACCCTCTGTTAACCAGGGAGACTTTTGGAGATGCTGGTCTGGCAGATATTCTGGATAATTTGATGTTATTAACATTGTAACATGCTGTCAAATCACCTTTTTATAGAGTAGATGTTAACCAATTGCATTTTCCTAGCAAACCAGTGAATTTCAAGGGCGCATGAGAATGGGGCTTCAGTGTCGTTCATAGCATGGCAGCAGATCCTGCAGCGTAACTCTTCTATGTCAGCATGCTGGTCCCATTTGCCTGTGTTTGGTCCATATTCCCCTTAACCTCCCTTTCTTATCCACGTACCTGTCCAAATGGCTTTTAGTTGTCGTAATTGTACCTGCCTCTACCACTTCCCCTGGCAGCTCATTCCATGTACTCACCACCCTCCATAAGAAAAAATTCCCCTCAGGCTCTCTTTTAGTCTTTCCGCTCTCACCTTAAATCTATGTCCTCCTGTTTACGAGACCTCCACCCTATCTATGCATCATGTAGTTTTATAACGTCATGGCTCACCCACCTTTATTCCAGAGCAAAACAGTACCTATCCAATTTTTCCAGTTTAGTGAGGAACACAGGCACCAGGATCTAGTCAGTTTAAAGGAAGCAGAGAAACTAAATTCCCCCTCACTGGTGCGTTATGTGCAGGAATGAGCAAAAGTAAGCCAGAAGATGAGCCTTTGGAATTTCTGAATGTGGAGTTTTACTACAGACATGAAAGACTGTAGATGCCAGAATGTGGGGCAACACACAAAAAGATGGAGGGTCAGGCAACATAAAAGGTGGGAAAAGGACAGGTGATGCTTTGGGATAAAACTCTTCATCTGATCTGGAATTTTACTGATTATGAATATGGGATTAGGGATAAGGATGGAATCTTTCCTATTGCTTATTATGTGTACTGCCGTGCATCTTTAAGTGGAAGTGTTTGCTGGAGAAGAGGCCTTCAGAAAGGCATCTAATTAGCACTGAACCATGTTCTATATTCTATATAATGTTCTATAGAAATTAGCACTATTCTTCACATTTCCAAAGCAGTATCAGTTTGCATACACTCATGCCCACATTGGTAAGGCATGTATTAATTATGAGTACATCACAGATCCTAATCAAACCAACAGATGTGCCCCACCCACTCTAGTTTTGTGTCCTATTTGCTCAGTTGTAAAATTGCAATTAAGAGCCCATTGTAAACGGGGTACTATGCTTTGGTTGAATGTCTTGCTTGGTAAGGATAGTTGAGTGGCCATCTTAAAATCTTCTCTTTCCCATGCTCCGCTATACTCTTTCAGTCTGATCAGATGCTAGGAGAGATTTTCCACTTGCTACTCAGCATAAAACTGGTACTTTAGCTTATGCTACAGAAACCACCAGATTTCCATTTACACTGAGGCTACCAACTCCTTTGGTGATAGCTTGATAGATATTTTATGAAAAGGAAACTCAAGGAGAACAGAGACTGGAAAATGCAATTCAATCATGGTTTGTGGAAAGAAAGCAAGGCTGAAAATCAGTTATAAGGATGCCTGAAACTTAGGAGGCATATTGATTCAATGTTGTTAAGTCCCCAGGAACAAGTTCCTTCATGTATACGATAATCTCAAAAAATATAAACAAACACCCTTTCTTTATTTCTTTTCAAAATGATTTTGATTACTTACCATTTCTGGCATGTATTCTCCAGTGGATGGACTATTTTTTCGATTTATTAACTTTGGCACTGTATGACTGATCAAAGGGATTTAAAGGATTTTCCTCTTAAACCCAATTGATAATTTTCCACTGAATTCAATTCAGTCACATTTATTCATATAGCGTATGTATCTGCCTTTGGGTTGTCACAAGGACATTAAAAAAGATTGTGCATTGGTTGCTAACCCCATTTGTATCTGGTCCCTGACTGTCAAAGTGCATGTATTCAACTTGAACATTCACTATAAAGAGATCAAATGTCAAAAAACAATGTGACATTTTACAGTAAGTACAGTACACTGTAAAATTTGTAATGTGACTGAATCAATCAGATCACATTATTGTTACTTGGGTTCCTGTATTTTTAATTATTGTTTAAGATATTGAGTCTCATAATATCAAATGTTGTCTTAAGCATAAGACAAACTGTTTTACTAAATGGATTCATAAACTTTGCTAAAAGTTTTACTAATACCTTTGGGGCCAGAGGCCAGCTCTGATATCCTGTTTGCTTTTGTGAGTAAAATATATTTGAACACTTAGTCACAGAATGTGTGTTGTAATAACCAAGAGTTTGTTCATTATATTGTTCTCATTGAAGTCCCATCAGTTTCCTGGAATATTTTCTATTTAACGACCTTTAACAGGTAACCCAACAATATATTAATTACAATAACTTTCAGAGCTCCCAACTCCTTTTGTGAGATGTCCGTTGCAGTTTTAATTAAGACAATGTACACAAAATGTGATGTGATCACAAAAAGAATAGACACACATCAAAACGACCAAGAAACAACAACAAAGAAGATCGACTGCACTAAAAGATGTACAAGTTAGCAACAAAACAGCACAGCACTGCAAGTCTTTATGACAACACAGTGAAGAAAAAAATGTACACCAGCAAAGAGAGATCGGAGACATTTTTTATCAGATTTGTTCATTTTAAAGATATACAAATCTGCTAAAACACACATAAAACAATGAAGAAGTCAGAAAAGTCTATATATTTATGTATGTAGAGTACATCTTGTTCACAGTCAGATATTACAGGATGATATTTTTTTCTCTGTTTATAAAAAAAAGACTGAAAGATGTGCCACATGGTGTGTCCTGCCTTTTGAAAACCTACTTCTGCCAATGATTGACACAGAGGGAGACAGCGACAAGCTGGCAATACAATGAATGACAGACATGTGACAATTTTTGTTTTTGGCATGTTGAACCATGAGGTCACTCTGGACTGGCTAGCGATGGTACCTGGCTCTGTTGCAGCTCGCCGGACTGCCTGAGAGGGCTGACTGACGGAGGAGGCACACCTGAAGTTGAAGCAGATCGGCCCAGCTTGCAGCTCGTCTTTGACTCTGTAAGAGTAAAGATGGATTAGAAAAGAAGTGAGTGCTCACAGCTGTCGCTGATGAAAGCTGCTTTATGCGATCTCTCTTCTTGTCTGTGGTTCACTCTTGCCTCTGTGTTCACGAGGCTCAAGGTCCATGTCCCACAGTCTAAAGGCTTGACATCAAAAGGTATCAAATGTGAAAGACGAAATTAAGCCATTTTTAACCCCATGTTATAGAAGAATAGAGAAGTATAAAAATTAGGAGCAGGAGAGGCCTCTTCTTGGGCCTGTTCCATCATTCATGACCAATCATCCAAATTTAGCTTACCTCCTCATTCCCCCACTCCATCCAATGATTTATCCAGCTCTGGGAACAATAATAGTTTTGAATAAGAAGAAGTGATTCCAAAGAAACATTCATGTGATTAATGCACCTCAGAAGTTCCCAATACTGCACAGACACTTTATATTTTCTGGTAGAATCACAGATAAATACATGCATGGAAACAGACCCTTAGGCTGTCAATGGGATCACTTTCTCCTACCTACTACCCTACTGGATTAGCATTTAACTTTCATAGGTGACGAACAGAAGGAAGGCATTCATATACAGGATGCAATCTGATGCTGACATCACTGAAATTTATGTATAACTTTTTTGCAAGTTTTACAGACCAAAGTTTAACACAGAAATATAATCTTAAAACAAACGTATCAACAAGGTTATAAAAATTAGCTTGAATATTTTGAAGCTCATAATGTCCAGTTTTTACTAACAATTGTCATGAGCCCTGTGGGCCTGTGCACCTGTAATTGTTAATTGTTGTCTTATCCAGAGTCGTTAGGAGATTCCCAGAGCTCCATTGGCTAGGGAATAAACCTAAAAACATCCCTTTGTTCAGTGCCAATATTTCCCAAAACGCAGGTAGTCCATACAGTCCCAACACCTAAACAAAAACACACAAAATACATGAAGGCATTGATCAAAAGCAACCCTCAAATTCCAGCCTGTTATTTTTCCCAGGGTGGGTGTGGTTGTTCCAATCAAACTGAGTGGAAACAGGTGAGTTGTAGAGTTACAGAAAGGTTATAGTATAAAACTATTCAGTCCATCAAGTCTGTGCCAGCATTATGTTAGTGTAACCTTGGTCCTGATCCCTCCCTTCTCATCATATCCTATAATTATTTTTCTTACAACTATATATAAAATTCTCATTTCAGTGAATCTGCCTCACCTATTTTCACCGCTTCATGGGTCTTGTGTCTTGTAAATTAATCCCACTGTATCATTCTGACTAGATGGTGGTAGAAAGACATTCCTGAAAGTTCAATGGCACATTGACTCTACCGTTTCTTAACCCAACCCAATTGGATTCTGTCTTTTGTTACACCAGGTTGTCCTCTCTTTAGCACTGTACTATTCACCTTGATGTAACACTGTTCTGTTCACCTGGACTAATATTGCCTCTCTCATCTTTTTCTTTCCTTTCATACCTTTCCTGAGTATTGTATATCAGGAATTCTTGGTCTTCTTCCTGACAAATCTTGTCTACTGGAGCTTTGGTGCTACTGTAAATATTGATCAAGTCTCAACAAAAATCTGTTTCCTGCTGGGAGCAGAATAATATTAGCAATATTTTGCTAGTAATACAATTTAGTAACACTAAATAGAATTAGCAAAATTTGCAACATTATGAGCTTCAGTTTTGTTTATTATGTAATTATAAAATGGGCCAAAACCCAATCTTTGGCCTTTTTGTAACCTCTCCTTGTATGGTCTGATGTAATCCCATACTATTTTATCCTCTAGTGAAAGTGATCACTCCCAATAGATTGTAACACTTTGCACACATTTTCAATGCCACTGACTGGTGCCTGGTTCAAGCTATCTGGTCCTCCACACCACTGATAAACATCCAAACTAAAACATTGGCTGCAGCCCCAAGCAACTTGTATAGGTCTCAGCTCCCTCAGAACTGGTGCTGATATCTGAAGAATTTAAATCAACAATTCTCCAACCACAAATTTGTCTTTTTTCCCCTCCAGGTTCTGCTCTTTCTTTCCTAAAACAGAGGAAATAATCCAGAAATTACTGCTATCATGGTCCTGACACTTTAAAGTCTGGCTGCACGACTTCACCCATTATTTTATCTGTGCCACGAGTGCAATATCGATAAGAAACTGTTTATTGTTCCTCTCCAGAAGTCTTTGCTGTAGTTTGGCAACATCCTTGGCCCTGACATTATGGAGACAAATGGCATCCTGGAATCATCTCCAGGGCTGTTTGCTTCTCTTATTGCAGAATCTCTTATAATTAATAATGTGTTGAACGTTCTCCCCTCTCCATCCTCTCTACAGCTAAACAACCCTCTGGCACTAAGTCTTGGTCCAGGCTCGTTGGTACTCACTGGTGAGTAAGTGAGTGAACTACCCTCCAAGGTCTCAGGAGATACCAGCCTATGCTTTCCTGTCTGCCTGTACGTCTTTGAATTAAAGAGTGACCACATCCAAAAATGTGCTATCAATTAAACACTCATCATCATGGATACAAAACAGTGACACTTTTCCCTCACAAACTTTGAAACTATAACCTCAGGCTCCTCTAGCTGATGACATTTTCTGAAGCTGTGGCAGAAAGCCTCTACATATTAATTCACAGAACTAAAGCAAATGAAGGAGCTCAGAAATTATAGTTGAGATGACAAAAGGAAAGGGTAGGAAGTTAGAAGCCTCATCTTGGGAACAGATGTGGCGGAGATGAAGGAACTGAGAAAAGGCAATAGCATTATTACAGGAGACAGGATGTGAAGAGGTGCAGTCAAGATGGTCATGGGTGGCACGGTAATGTAGAGGTTAGCACAACGATTTACAGTACAGACGACCTGGGTTCAATTCCTGCTGCCTGTAAGGATTTGGTACGTTCTCCCTGTACCTGCGTGGATTTCCTCTGGGTGCTCTGGTTTCCTCCCACAGTCCAAAGACATGGCCGTCGGTAGGTTAATTGGTCATTGTAAATTGTCCCATGATTAGGCTAGGGTTAAAATGGGGGACTGCTGGGTGGTGCGGCTTGAAAGGCCAGAAGGGCCCATTCTACATCTCAATAAATAAGTAAATAAAATTGGTAGGTTTATAAAAGTTAAAGGGAGACAGTTTGTCTCCAGAGATGGAGAGATCGAGAAAGGGGACAGAGGTGTTAGAAATAAACCAAGTGAATTTAAGGGCAGGATGGAAGTTGGAGACAAAGTTGATGAAATTGATACGCTGATAACGGGCAGGGATTTTAACTGCTGCTTAAATCCTATGATTGATAAGTGCTCAACCAATCAGCAACTTCCAAATCGTTCCTCGTCATTTATTAATTCCTTTTTGATTGATTTTGGGTTGATTGATTTGTGGAGGTATTTCCATCCCCATAACAGAGAATATTCTTTCTTCTCACATGTTTATAAAAAATATTCGAGGATCAATTATATTATAATCGATCCCCGCTTTTTGCCTAGTGTTAAAAATTGTGAATATGACGCTTTTGCTATATCTGATCATGCGCCTCTGAGTTTGTCTTTTGAATTTGATGATGTCATTCTTGCCCGCCCACCATGGCGCATGTCTCAGACATTATTGCAAAACTCTGACTTTGTCAGTTTTATTGAAACCCAGATAAAAGATTTTTTTCTTTTTAATGATATAGGGGGTATGTCCAAATTAATTATATGGGATACATTTAAAGCATTTTTACGTGGTCAGATTATTTCTTATTCAGCTAAACTTAAAAAACAGACTAAAGCAGAATTAGATAGAATTTCAAAACAAATTAAAGATTTAGATAATATCTATGCAATTTCCCCCAGTATTGATTTATTTAAACAAAGCGTGGAACTTCAATCACAATATAACCTGTTATTAACTCATCCCATTGAAGGCTATTTGTTTAAGTTAAAGAGACAATTTTATATGTTTGGAGATAAAAATAATGAACTGCTCGCATCTCAATTAAAAATGGCTGCAGCCAAAAGACAAATCTTGAAAATTCATAGGAAAGATGGTACCTTGGCTCAGGAATATGAAGAAATTAATAAGATTTTTCAAGATTTTTATACTGAACTTTATAAATCTCAATGTCCATTAGATTCCTCTGAAATTAATACTTTTTTACGAAAGATTGCTTTTCCTAAAATCTCGGCTGAGGATCAAAAAACTCTTGATGCTCAAATCACTGAAGCCGAGACTCATAAAGCTATTTTTTCAGTGCAATCTGGTAAGTCGCCAGAACTTGATGGTTATCCTGTAGAATTTTATAAAAAATTTGGAAAGTTGCTTTCTCCGTATATGTTGGAAATGTTTAAGGATACTTTTGTGAAAGGTGACTTACCCTCTACCTTTTATGAGGCTTCTATTTCTTTAATTCTTAAAAAAGATAAAGATCCCACTGACTGTGCTTCATATAGGCCTATTTCATTGCTGAATGTTGGCGCTAAGATTCTGTCAAAGATAATGGCCAATCGGTTGGAGAATATTTTGGGTAAAATTATTTTTAAAGATCAAACAGGCTTTATTAGGGGTCACTATTATTTTTCAAATGTTCGCAGACTATTTAACATTATATATTCATCCTCTTTTAAAACTCCACAATGTGTTGTATCTTTAGATGCTGAAAAAGCGTTCGATCAAGTCAAATGGAAATATTTATTTAATGTTTTAGAGAAATTTGGCTTTGGTGCTAATTTTAATAATTGGATTAAAATGATATATAAAGCTCCTATTGCTACTGTTGTCACTAACAATTGTAGGTCTCCTTTTTTTCAGCTTTCACGGGGGACAACGCAAGGCTGTCAATTAAGTCCTTTGTTGTTTAATTTAATATTAGAACCCCTAGCTATTGCTCTTCGTGAGTCTAAAAATATCCATGGGATTTTTGTGAATGAGTCCATGCATAAGCTCTCTCTTTACGCTGATGATTTATTGGTTTATATATCTAATCCTGACGAACCTATTCCTGCCTTGCTAAAATTATTCAATGAATTTAGAGACTTTTCAGGATATAAAATAAATTTCAGTAAAAGTGAATTGTTTCCTTTAAATGATTCTGTCTCTATATATGATAATACTCCTTTTAAAGTCAAGAATTCTTTTAGATATTTAGATATTATAATTACTAAAAAATATAAGGATCTTTATAAAGCCAACTTTATTCCTTTAGTAGACTCTATGAAGTATTTATTTAGTAGATGGAGTCCACTTACATTTTCACTTGTTGGTCGTATTCATATAGTTAAAATGATGATTTTACCAAAATTGTTATATTTATTTCAGAATATCCCTGTTTTTTTGACAAAGTTTTTTGATCGGATTGATTCTATTATTTTATCTTTTATTTGCAATAATAAAAGACCAAGAATTAGTAAATGTCACTTACAAAAATTGAAAAAGGATGGAGGTCTTGCTTTGCCTAATCTAATAATGTATTATTGGGCTGTTAATGTGTGATACATGTCCTTTTGGTTATATTGGGTTGATAAGAGTGTTCGGCCAATTTGGGTAGACCTGGAACTGAAAGTTGTAAAACAGTTTTAGTTAACCTCGTTATTGGGAGCTGCTTTACCTATACAATTAGCTAAAGTTGCTAATTTAAACCTATATCCTGTGATTAAGTATTCTTTACAAATTTGGCTCCAGTTCCGCAATTGTTTTAATCTTAAAAAATGTAAACTTTGTAGTTTAATTTATCAAAATTACTTTTTTGAGTGATCCAATTCTTTTACTTTGGAAAAATAAAGGTATTAATTCTTTTTTGGATTTATTTAAAGAAGATAGATTGATGTCTTTTGAACAATTAATTGATAAATATTCTTCTTCATACTCACACTTTCTGCAATACCTTCAATTTAGACATTTTTTACAAAAATATTTAAGTACTTTTCCTTACATATTAGAGGCTGACCTGTTAGATGCTATTATGAGTATGAACCTTTCGATCAAGGGTTCTATTGGAAGAATTTATAATTTATTTCAATGGGATAAGCATCCTTTATCTAAGATTAAACAGGATTGGGAAAAGGAACTCAATTTGACTTTTATGATGGAGGATTGGACGTGGATTTTGAAGTTGGTTAACACTTCTTCAATTTGTGCTAGCCATTCATTGATTCAATTTTAAATTGTACATCGTTATCATTTGATGAAGGAGAGACTTTCTAAAATCTTTTCTAATGTTGATAGTTATTGTGATAGATGTAAAACTGAGATAGCTACACTGACACATATGTTTTGGTCTTGTTCTATATTGGAACAGTTCCGGAAGTCAGTTTTTCAACAATTTCTAAAGCACTTAAAATTAATCTACAACCTAATAAATTAACTGTGCTTTTTGGAATAATTCCTCAAAATATTCATGGTATTTCTGTGTCTGACCAACATGTTTTTGCATTTGTTACAAGATAGCTAGGAGGGCCATTTGGTTGAAGTGGAAGGACACATCAGCTCCCACTTTGTCACAATGGTTCTCTCAACTGATGCTATGTCTTAGTTTGGAGAAAATTATAAGTCGCACCTTTGAACCTTTATGTGATTTTGAGAAAAGATGGGGCTCATTTGCTCATTATTATCATTTGAGCTAATTGATAGATTTTTTTCCATGATCTATTTGTAAACTTTTTGGTATATTTTCTTCTCTCGCTGGCAGTTTGATGTTTATTTTTAGAAGTTTTCTGTATGACGCATGGCTCTGGGGTTGTACACCTAATGGGTTTTTTTCCCCACTTTTTCTGCTTAGTAGGTTTTTTTTGTTATCACAATTTTTTTTCAATCTTTAAGATAATGTCTTTTTTGAGACATTGTAAGTGTTGTTACTTCAATGTAGTCGTGTTATTTCTTTTGTATAATATAACAATAAAAAGATTTGAAAAGAAAAGAAATTGATAAGCACAGCATGGGTGTGTGAAGCAGCACTAATGCAGTTGCTAATGGTGCACCAAAAGAGTTGGGGAGCATTACCAATGAAGGCTTGGGACATGGACTGGTCCACATAGACAATGAAAATGCAGGAACAGCTGGGGCCCATGCAGGTGCCCATGACAACCACTTGTGTTTGGAGAAATTGGGAGGAGCTGAATGAGAAATTGTTGAGGGTGAGGACCAGTTCTGTCTAGGCTGAAGAGGGTGGTGGTGAAGGGGAACTGGTTGGGCTGTTGTTGAGAAAGCAGTGAAGAGCTTTAAGGCCTTCTTGAGAGGGGATATAATTGTAGAGGGACTGGATGAAAATGTGGCGGTCAGGGCCCAGGAAACTGAAAGTTATTGAGGAGATCAAAAGCATGTGAAGTGTCAAGGATGTATTGTAAGTGGGAAGGGACTGAACTAAGGGGAATAGAATGGAGTTGAGGTAGATAGACATGAGATCAGTTGGGCAAGAGCTGGTAGAAACAATGGATCTACCAGGACAGTCAGGTTGTGAATCTTGGGTAGGAGGTAGAAACAAGCAGTACAGAGTAAGGGAACTATGAGGTTGGTGACAGTTGATGGGAGATCTCAAGAGTTGATGAGGCCGTGTTACCTGATTGTGTCAAAATTGACCAGTTCTAATGGATGCTCATCCACTTGTAACATTACCTCAGGTTTCTTGCACCAGGGATGCTCCCATACATCATTTTTTAAAAAATCTTCACTTCACCCCATCACAGTTCTCTCCCACTCTCCCCTTCCCCCCAACCAAACAACATGCAGCTTTTCTCAACTCATCCAGTTCGGACAAATGATCCTTGAACTGAAATGTTGACTCTGTTTTACCCTCTGTAGATGTTGCCTGACCTTCTGGCTGTTCCCAGCATTTCCTGTGTTTGCTTTAGTTAAATTCATATTATGGTGAGCACTGGGTTTGGCAATTATTTAGTTACCTTGACGTATGGTGTCTGAACTGTTGTGCCCTGCTAACAGAGTTGGGCTAACTGAGGACCTTCCCATTCGACTGCTCACTGGTGCTGGTGGTCCAGGGCTACCATCCCATTCCTGAGATTTGATTGGTTCTCCTGAAGCACCATGAGCCCCTTTCTCTCGGCTCTCCGCCTTTGGCAATGGTTCAGTGCTGGCGCTCCGCCCCTTTTGGTCCTCTCCTGGTTCTGTAAGAAAAAGTCAAAAATAAAAGTGAGATTCTGAATCATTCCGGCTCCAAAGTCAGAATCAATGTCCAAATTAGAAATAAGAGTCATCGGTAACTCTTCCAGGAGAATGCTGGAGCTGAGATAGCCCAAAATTGCATGTCAGTGTGGGTCAAGACGATATCATCGATGTTACTTCAGTAAGAAATAGCATTGGATTCTGGTAAAATGGCAGCACTCTCAGACACAGTGACCTCTCTGGGTCCAAACAAAGCTGTAACTTTTCATCTTTTATGTCTTTTTCATAGCCTCAAGACCTGGGGGAGTAGATTTAGGACAGAGATGAGGAGAAACTGCTTTTCCCAGAGAGTGGTGAATATATGGAATTCCCTGCCCAATGAAGCAGAGGAGGCCACCTCAGTAAATATATTTAAGACAAGATTTTTGCATAGTAGGGGAATTAAGGGTTATGGGGAAAAGGCAGGGAGGTGGAGATGAGTCCATGGCCAGATCAGCCTTGATCTTATTGAATTCCAGAGCAGGCTTGACGGGCCAGATGGCCGACTCCTGCTCCTATTTCTTATGTTCCTTATGTTCTTTTTCATGACTAAAGGCACTGCTGGATATTAAGAACACCAAGTTCTGCAGCTCCACCCTACTAGCAAGATGCTGGGCAGCGCTGGAGCTGCACTTGTTGCACATCATGTTGCAGCCTACTTCAGCCACCCTCGGAAGAAGATGTCAGAGGCTGCACGCAGATCTAACGGATAGTGTGGGTGATTGTCTTGGACGTTTACAGTTACTCTTCTATAGCTTTGCTAAGTATGCCCACAGGAAGAAGAATCTCATTGTGGTATGTGGTGACATGTATATACTCTGATAATAAAGTTTACTTTGCACTTTGAACTTTTGTTGTGATTGCAAGATGCTGTTGGACTTTGGTAATGTAGAATACAGTGAGTCCGATTCACTGGCTCATTTCGAGACCAACAGTGGGGGAGCTGCATTGCCTTGGTTGTTGCATAGACATGTCTCAGGGTCATCTGGGGCAGCCACCAGAGAAGGAGATGCCAGAGCCGAATGCGTGCTGTTAGATTCCACGCTGGTTCCTCCCATTGTTGTTGCTCTCCAGCGTTCAGTCAGTGAATGACAAGCTGGACTGCATTCATTTGCGACTGTTCTTGTGCAAGATGAGGAACTGCTACGGGCTTGCTTTGCAGAAACATGGCTCCAGGACAACATCCATATCAATCCATAGGCCATGACATTCAAAAACATGGGCTATATTTTTTATATTTTCTTTTGTAGTTGTTTGTTTTTCCGCTATCATAATTATATGTACTGCGTGTGATTGTTTGTATGGTGTTTTGCACCTTGGACCCAGAGGAATGCTATTTCATTTGCTGTATTTATCTGTATAGTTGAATAACAGTTAAACTTGAACTTGAACTTACTGTATTTCCAGAAATCAGCAGATTGTAACCGAATATTCTTCACCAGCTATTTTAGAAAATTACAAGAAGATAAAAAAGTGGGGAAGAAGAACAAATGAAGATGTCATTGAGTTGTACAGTTTTGAAACAGACCCTTTGGCCCACCAAGTCTATGCTGGCAATTAGGCACCTATTAAAGATTAGAGATTGTCTTTATTTATCACCTGTACTTCGAAACATATGGTGAACAGTGTCATTTGCTTCAAATCAAATTAGCAAGGATTGTGCTGGGCATCCCTCAAGTGTTGCCACTCTTCCGATGGTGGCATAGCATGCCGACAACTTACTAATCCTAACCCGTACATCTTTGGAACTTGGGAGTAAAACCGTAGCACCCAGAGGAAACCCCCATGGTCACAGGGAGAACATACAGACAGTGGCGGAAATTGAAACTTGACCTTACTGCTGGCGCTATAATAGCATTACGTTAATCGCTGTGCTACTGCGCTGCCCTCCACTCAATCCATCTCATTCTCATTATCTATCCACGTCACAATTCCTTTTGGATCCATTTATTCATGGGATGTGTGCTTTGTAGGAATAGGTCAATGGTCATTACCAAACTGGGGTCAATTCAGAAAGCAGTTATATGTCAACCAGATATATAAACAATTGGGTAAGGATGGACCTGAAAGAACTGAATGAATCTGCTGGGTCTTAATAACAATTTGTAAGACCATAGAATAGGAGACAGGAGCAGGAATAGGCTGATCAACACCTTGAACTTGTTCCACTAACCAATAAAATCGCGGTTGCTCAAATCTTGCCCTAGAGTCCCACTTTCTTCCACCTTACATTGGTGACTTGTTATTTGACCATAATAGTCTCAAGTTCCAGAGACCTCCACAATAGAAACATCAGCCAGGCTGCCAATCCCACCAGGGTCTTACATATATGGACACAATCTCTTCTCATTCTTCTACTCTCCAATGGGAATAGGCCTAACATGCTACACAGCCACTAATATTGATACATTTTCTTTTTATTCCAGAATTACTTATTTGAAGTTAAATTTTCCAACTGCTGTCTTGTACTCTCTTGAGGTTAGAAGAATGTGAGCTGATCTCATGTTGAAACAAACAAAATTCTTGCGAAGTTTCTCAAATATGAGACAGAACGTTTGTGTCTGAGGGTCTATAATCAATGGTCACAGCCTCAAAATAATGGTGTCGGCTGCTCAAGACAGATGAGAAGAGATCTCTTTTCCCATAAGGTGGTGAACCTTTGGAATTCTTTACATACGATCATTAGTCATCCAGACATACAACACTAAAGCACAGAAACAAGTTCTTTGGCCCATCTAGTCCATGCTGAAATATTATTCTGTCTAGTCCAATCGACCCGCATCAGGACCATGGCCTTCTATACCCCATTCATCCATATCCCTATGCAAATTTCTCTTAAATATTGAAATCTAACTTGCATCCACTACTTTCGCTGGCACTACGCTCTGAATGAAGAAGCTCCCCGTCATGCTCCCCTTAAACATTTTACATTTCACCCTTAACCCATGACCTCTTGTTCTCGTCTCACCCAACCTCGGTACAGGTTTTTGTTGTGTGCAAGATGGCGGCACACCCAGTTGCAGCGGTCACTCCAGCTCCAACTAATGGTGTAATTGTTCATCCTTTACACCTTTCTTATGATCACAAGACACTGCAGGATATTAAGAACACCAAGTACTGCTAGTCTACCTCACTGGTGGGTAGCTGGATAGCACTTCAGCTCTGCAGCATGGGTTTAGTGAGTACTGTGTCATCGCCTGCTACAGCCACCCTGTGGAGAAGGCTTTGGAAGCGGCGTGCGAGCAAAGGGAAGCGTGGAAAGCGCACTGGATTTCATGCAAGACTAAAGCTGAAACCCTGCATGCCAGCTCTCCCCGCTTTCAAACATTCAATCGCCTGAAAATAAACTAGATTACCTATGTCTGAGACTGAATCAGCGTGAAATGAAAGACAGCTGCATGCTCATTCTGATGGAAATGTGGCTCCAGGACACCATCCCTGAAGGGACCATCCAGCTAGAGGGTTTGATCTCTTTTCGGACTGGCAGAATTCCCATTATCTCTGGCAAACCTGAGGTAGAGGTGGGCACTACGTACCTATGCTAATAGGAATTGATGTGTGAATACTCTGGTGGTGACAAGCCACTGTTTGCCTCTGGTAGAGTTCTTACTAGTGAAGTTACTGAGGGATTCACTGCTATCTTGATCATGTCTGTATACATCAACCCCCCCCCCCACCCCCGGCCCTCATGCAGTGCTGGGTAAGCACTGCGTCAGCTCTATGAAGCCATCAGTGACTTCCAACCCACACATCCCGATAATTTCTTTATTGTTTCTGATGACTTCAACCATGCTTACTTAAACACTGCCTTGCCTAGTCAGCATGTTGACTTTGCCACCAGAGGTGAGAAGCCATTATTTATCATTTATTGTTTTATGACATACAGCGGAGTAGGCTTCTCCGGCCCTTCAAGCCAAGCCACCCGACAATCCTATCCTCATACCGACATCCCTGGTGCATACCTCCCCACCTCCACCTTGGATACTCTGACCACTTATCTGTCATGCTAATTCCTGTATGCAGACCACTGATTAAACAAGTCAAGCAGTTCAAAGGGAGATACAGACCTCGCCAGAAGGACCAACCTCAGCACTGAGGGACTGTTTTGAAAACATGGACTGGAACGTGTTCAGGGAGGCAGCTACCTGCAGCCATCGCATTAATGTTGATGAATATGGGAGACCTGTGTCTGGCTATGTGGAGAACTGCACTGAGGATGTCACTAAACACGGCTATGTGAGGGCAAGTCAGAAGCCATGGCTGACAGCAGAGATCTGAACGTGGGTGAGAGATGGGGAAAAAGATAGCTCTCAGGTCAACAAGAGCTGCGCTTTTCTATGCCATCAGGAAGGCAAACGAGAGTATAGACAGAGAATATACCGCCATTTCCATAACACCAGATTCATGGGGCATATGTGATAAGGCATTCAGAACATAACAGACTACAAGTCCATCCTGCGCGTCAACAAAAGCAATTCCTCCCTTCCTGACGGGCTGAATGTTTTTTACGCTCAGTTTGATGCACAGAACAATATGCCGACGAGGACCAGGTACTCCTTTCGAAACAGCTGATGTGAGAAAGACCCTAGGCAGAGTCAATTCCCAGAGCAGCCAGTTAACGGAGGCTCTAACAGACATCTTTAACATCTCTCTGGAAAAGTTCAGTGTCCCGTCAGGCTTCAATGTGGCCATCATCATCCTGGTGCCCAAGAGGATGACAGCAACCTGCTTTAATGACTACCGCCCAGAGGCAATGACTTTAACAATCATGAGTGCTTTC
The DNA here is from genome assembly GCF_030028105.1 of Mobula birostris. Classification (NCBI taxonomy): domain Eukaryota; kingdom Metazoa; phylum Chordata; class Chondrichthyes; order Myliobatiformes; family Myliobatidae; genus Mobula; species Mobula birostris. The sequence continues at coordinate 30,433,961 of NC_092373.1, forward strand.
AGCGGCTGGTTATAGATCGCATTGAATCCCATCATCCTGCTACATTGGATCCTTCCTGGTTTAGAAGGGCCAAAAGGCCTGTTTCTGTGCTGTAATGTTCTATGGTTCTATGGTATTCCTCAAATCGATCCACTGATGATGCCTTAGCCTCTGTCCTCCAATCCATCCTGTCCCACCTGGAAAATGGTGCTTCATACATCAGGATGCTGTTTATCAACTTCAGCTTGGCATTTAACAGAATTATCCCTCAGGAGCTGGTGGGTAAACTGTCCTCGTTGGGTCTCAACACTTCTCTCTGTAACCGGATCTTGGACTTCTTGACAGAAAGGCCACAGTCAGTTCGTGTTGGTAGAAACATCTCTATCTCTGTCATGGGTGCCCCCAACCACGCAGAGTTGCATGCTCAGCCTGCTGCTGGTGCAGGACTGTACTGTCAGATCCATTTCAAACTGAATCACCATGTTTGTTGATGACACAAGAGTGGTTGGTCTCCTCAACGATGAGGATGAGATGGCATACAGAGAGGAGGAAGAGCCGCTGGTGGAATGGTTTGAACTCAACTTGAGTTTCAACATGGATAAGATCAAAAAGATAACTGTTGCCTTCAGGAAGCTTCAGGCTGACCACTCCTCACTGCACATAAACGGCTCCTCTGTGGAGAGAGTTAGGAGCACCAAGTTTCTGTGAGTGCATATAATAGATGATGTCCCCTGCTCCCTCAACACCTCTTTGGTCAAGAAAGCACAGCAGCATCTCCTCCTTCATGAGCAGACTGAGTCAGGTGAGGCCCTCGCCCCTCCCCATTCTAATTAAGTTTCACAGGATCACCATCGAGGGTGTCCTGACGAGCTGCATCACTATCTTGTATGGGAATTACAAGGTATCTTACCGTAAGTCCCCTCAGAGGCTTGAGGGGACTGCTGAGACATACATTCGGGTCTCTGGTGCGTCATTCAAAGACATTTATCAGGAGCACTGCATACACAGTGCCTTTAGCATTGTCAATGATCCCGCCCATTCATCTGACAATCCCTGACCCCCCTATCATCAGGCAGATGGTACTGTAGCATTAAAACAAGAACTGTTATGAGGGGAAACAGCTTTGTCTCCCAGAGACAACTGAACTCCAAACAATCTCATCGCTTATGAAGTACCAGTAGCATCATACTTTTTACTTTTTTTTAAACTTGTGTCATAAATGCACCTTGTTATTTGTTAATTCACTAATAGTAATATTACTTTTTGTGTTGTGTGTGTGAGTTATAGGTACTGTGTTGTGCACCTTGTCCAGTGGAGTATTGTTTCGTTTGGTGGTATACATGTCTCATTTTGGGGTATACATGCATGCAGTTGTTTCGTTTGGCAGTATATATGAGTATGGTTGAATGATAATAAACTGATCTTGAACTTGAACTTGGTGGAAAAAGCATGCCTGTACTTACTCTCTCTATTTCCCTTATACTTAGGAGCTTATGTTGGCAATCATGTGAATAATTTAGGAGGCTAAGAGCCCAGGTCATGCTGAAGGAAAATGTTTTACTGTTCAGTGTTTCTGCTTGCACATGCAAATCTGTTTCACAGAACATTCTGTGCAAGTGCAACAGAAATTCACATCCCCTGCAGGTTTAAAATAATGAAGATAATAGAATTATTCATGCATCTAAACAAAAAGCAGGAAGCAGTACAGCTCCAACTGAAGTTAGTCAATATGGTAGCATATGTATTCACCCTAACAATGGAGACTTATTATTCAGTTTTTAAACTCAATTGTTTGAAATTGAGAAATAGGTCCCAAAAGGGACTAAGATTACATTTTACTTTACATACAGTGATCCCAGTGGATAGAGGCAGAGAACACTCAAGGCAAATGTCTAGTCAAGTGTACTTTTTGTTATTGAATTTGTCATTGTAATGATGACATCATCACACCATACCTGCTCTCAGACAAGTTCATTGCAAGCATTCTTAAAGGGATATCCTCAGCTAATGGAGCCCAGGACATAAAGATAGAACCATAGAACCATAGAAACCACAGCACAGAAATAGGCCTTTTGGCCCTCCTTGGCTGTGCCGAACCATTTTCTGCCTAGTCCCACTGACCTGCACACGGACCATATCCCTCCATACACCTCCCATCCATGTATCTGTCCAATTTATTTTTAAATGTTAAAAAAGAACCCGCATTTACCACCTCGTCTGGCAGCTCATTCCATACTCCCACCACTCTCTGTGTGAAGAAACCCCCCCCCCACCAATGTTCTCTTTAAACTTTTCCCCCCTCACCCTTAACCCATGTCCTCTGGTTTTTTTCTCCCCTTGCCTCAGTGGAAAAAGCCTGCTTGCATTCACTCTATCTATACCCATCATAATTTTATATACCTCTATCAAATCTCCCCTCATTCTTCTACGCTCCAGGGAATAAAGTCCTAACCTATTCAACCTTTCTCTGTAACTGAGTTTCTCAAGTCCCGGCAACATCCTTGTAAACCTTCTCTGCACTCTTTCAACCTTATTTATATCCTTCCTGTAATTTGGTGACCAAAACTGAACACAATACTCCAGATTCGGCCTCACCAATGCCTAATACAACCTCATCATAACATTCCAGCTCTTATACTCAATACTTTGATTAATAAAGGCCAATGTACCAAAAGCTCTCTTTATGACCCTATCTACCTGTGACGCCACTTTCAGGGAATTTTGTATCTGTATTCCCAGATTCCTCTGTTCCACTGCACTCCTCAGTGCCTTACCATTTACCCTGTATGTTCTACCTTGGTTTGTCCTTCCAACATGCAATACCTCACACTTGTCAGTATTAAACTCCATCTGCCATTTTTCAGCCCATTTTTCCAGCTGGTCCAAATCCCTCTGCAGGCTCTGAAAACCTTCCTCACTGTCTACTACACTCCAATTTACCACATTATCATCCAGATCATTGATATAGATGACAAATAACAATGGACCCAGCACTGATCCCTGTGGCACACCACTAGTCACAGGCCTCCACTCGGAGAAGTAATTCTCTACTACCACTCTTTGGCTTCTTCCATTGAGCCAATGTCTAATCCAATTTACCACCTCCCCATGTATACCTAGCGACTGAATTTTCCTAACTAACCTCCCATGCGGGACCTTGTCAAAGGCCTTACTGAAGTCCATGTAGAAAATATCCACTGCCTTCCCTTCGTCCACTTTCCTGCTAACCTCCTCGAAAAACTCCAATAGATTGGTCAAACATGACCTACCATGCACAAAGCCATATTGGCTCTCCCTAATAAGTCCCTGTCTATCCAAACGCTTGTAGATTCTGTCTCTTAGTACTCCTTCCAATAACTTACCTACTACCGACGTTAAACTTACTGGCCTATAATTTCCCGGATTACTTTTCGATCCTTTTTTAAACAACGGAACAACATTAGCTGCTCTCCAATCCTCTGGCACCTCACCTGTAGACAGCAACATTTTAATTATTTCTACCAGGGCCCCTGCAATTTCAACACTAGTCTCCTTCAAGGTCCGAGGGAACACCCTGTCAGGTCCCGGGGATTATTCCACTTTAATTTTCCTCAAGACAACAAGGACCTCCTCCTTTTCGATCTGTACAGTTTCCATGATCTCACTACTTGTTTCCCTTAATTCCATAGACTTCACGCCAGTTTCCTTAGTAAATACAGACGCAAAAAAACCTATTTAAGAGCTCCCCCATTTCCTCTGGTTCCGCACATAGCCGACCACTCTGATCTTCAAGAGGACCAATTTTATCTCTTACAATCCTTTTGCTCTTAATATACCTGTAAAAGCTCTTTGGATTATCCTTCACTTTGACTGCCAAGGCAACCTCATGTCTTCTTTTAGCCCTCCTGATTTCTTTCTTAAGTATTTTCTTGCACTTCTTATACTCCTCAAGCACCTTATTTACTCCCTGCTTCCTATTCATGTCATACAACTCCCTCTTCTTCTTTATCAGATGTGATAAGTTTAGAACAAAAATGAGGAGGAATTTGTTTAGCCAGAGGGTGGTGAGTCTGTGGAGCTCATTGTCACAGATGGCAGTTGAGGACACATCATTTGGTAGATGTGGAGGGTGAAAGGTTTTTGATTAGTAAGGTTATGGAGAGAAGGCAGGAGATCAAGTAGGGTTGAAAGCAGGGCAAATGGCTAGCTCATATTTCTTATGGCCTTTTCAAACTGTTAGATTGGTCCCTACTCAAACATATTTGTCAGTCTAGAGCCCTCTATGGAGGATTCTCAATTGCAGGGTGTTAACCTGATTCACTTGTGAACTTGTCACATTTGTTGTTCAATGTTTAATAGTTTGTCCTACCTTGTGGTGGTCTGAAGTTTGCAGTGCCGAAAGAGTTCATTTGGCCCATTGTTTCCACCTCCTGGTACTTCATGGGGCAGCACAGTCGTGTATCGGTTAGTACATCACTTCACTGTGTCCAATTGGGATTTAATTCCCACACAGGCTGCAAAGAGTTTCCCCATGATTGAATGGGTTTCCTGCAGTTGCTCTGGTTTCATCCCATATTCCAAAGATATGTGGGAGGGGTTAGTTGTTAGGGTTAGGGTTAGATGTACAGGAGATGTTATGGTGGCGCCAGAAACTTGGAAACACTTGCAGGCTGCCCAGCATAATCCTCGCTGATTTGATTGGGTGCAAAACAATGCATTTCACTATATCTTTCAGTGAGGAGGCTTGGCTAATAAACTGCAAAATTACAAGCTAGGAGGGGCCACAAAAAAGAGAGAAATGTATACTTAACATAACAAGGTAACTGAAGGCTTGGAGCAACTGGTTGTGGTTAGATGGCAAACAAGGATTGTGGATCAGAGCTGACTTTAAATAGGCTGCAGATGACGAGTTGGAAATGAATGGCAGGTGACTGCTGTTAGCTGGGTGGAGACTGGGGTGTGCCTGCTAGTACAGGCCTGACAGGATGCCCACTCCTACAGCCGGCTCCTGGCAACCCAGGATGAACTCCTTGATGAATGATGGATCCAAGATGAAACTGGATGGCACCCAAGACATTTCCTCTTTCCAGGTCAACCAAGTATTCCACACCCCATCCACAAAATAAATCCATCAACCAGTGAACTGTGTATACTGGGCAACGTTCCAGCATCCTAAGGTCTGGAGATGCAGGCTCAGGTGGATTGAGTGGTCCATGGACAACGGGCTTGTGACAGGTCACGTGGAAGGTGGGTGTGATCCTGAGGGACGGTGGTAGGTGACTGGATTGATGCAGGGTACAGTGGTGGTTGGTAGGCATGGAGCAGTTCAAAGGGTGACATACCTATGTCAGAGGAGGTGTGCAGATTGTAGGACAGCTCAGCCCGGAACAAATACTTCTTCCACGTGTAGAGGCAGTGAAGCATCGCAGAAACTTCTCCACTTGCAGATTGACTCTTTCTGACTGATCTTTGGTCAGATAATAGGCAGAGGACAGACTTACTGAGGTGCGGAGGAGAGAGCAGAAGGCTTGCCAAAAGCAGGAGATAAATTAAAGGCCTCAGTCCAACACAATGTCCTGAGGGAAACCATGGAGGCAAACTACACGTTGGAGAACCGGTCTGCTGTTTCAGTGGCTGAGGGAAGTTTGGGGAGGACAATGAAGTGGGCTGTCTTGAAGAACCGTTCCACCACTAATATCATTATCGTGGCCCCATTGGAATGTAGCAAACCTGTGATGAAGTCCGTGACGATGTGGGACCATGGGCATTGAGGGACTGGTAGGGGCTGCAAGAGCCCATTGGGCTGCTGTTTGGAGGAGTTGGACTGCGCATGTTGAGAGCAGGCAGCAATAAACAGACACGCATCTGCAATCGTGGTGGGTCACCTGAACTGGCGTCATAAAAAATTCAGAGTCCCCTGTGTACCTAGATGGCTGGAGAGGGGGGAGGTGGGCTGATGGAGTGAGTGCCTCAGAGGGCATGGTCACTTGCCACATACATGTGGTTGTCTGGAGCGTCTGCTTGAGCAGCCTCGTGCTGTAGGGCCTGGTGGGCCTGGTTTATCAATGTCACAGATGATCGGTGCAAGGAGCTGAGAGGACAGAATGATGGGTTGTGGGTTGGTCACCACTCCAGCTGGGCTGAACTGTTGCAACAGGGCGTTCTTGGAGCTGTGCCAGTAGGAGATGGTGAAGAAGAGGACCCTACAAATCAGACGTGGGTTGAGTTGGCAATGTCTGTTGTATGGGTATGAGGTTCTGGTGGTCAGTCTAGATCAGGAAGGGCTCAGTGTTACCCCATCAGCCAATGTCTCCATTCCTCCAAGGCCCATTTAATGGTGAGCAGCTCCCTGTCTCCTACTCCGTAATGGCACTGTGTAGAGTTGAACTTGTGTGAGACGAAGGCACAAAGATGAGTCTTCCCGTCCAGTCCTCGCTGGGAGAGAATGGCCCCGGTGCCCACAACGGATGGATCTACCTCTCCCACAAAAGGCCCAGAGGGTTCTGGATGGCACAGAATGTGAACGATTGTGAAACGACTCGAGCTTCTCAAAAGCGTGGTCCGTGGCATCAGACCAGGTTATCCATGAGGTAGGTGATTTGGTGAGGGAGGTGAGTGGAGCAGCAATTTGGCTGTAGTTTCTATTGAAGCAGCGGTAGAAGTTGGAGAAGCCCAAGAAACACTGTAGCTGTTTGAGGGAGCACGGTCTGGGGCAACCAACAACAGTATGCACTTTCTTTTTGTCCATGATTTTGCCTTGGGGTGGAGGGATGTAACCCAGGAAGGAAATGACTGGCGAGTGGAACTGGTATTTCTCTAACATGCAGTTGGTTTTAAAGAAGATGCTGAAGGACTAATCAGCCATGACAGATGTGGTCGTGAGGGTCCCTGGAGGTAGATGCACATATACCTCCGTAGTATATCTCAAAGGTGCTCATTAATGAAGGCTTAGAAAATGGCTGCACTGTTGGATCCAAAAGGCATCATCAAGTACGTCGTGGTGGCCAATGGTTGTTATGAACTCTGTTTTCCACTCATACCCTGGAGGATGAGGATCAGATTGTACACACTCCATAGATTTAGTTTGGTGAAAATATGGGCCCCATGGAGTATTTCAAATATGCTATCCATCAAAAGAAGAGTGTAGCGGTTCTCAATTGTGATTTGATTGAGTCCACAGTAGGGATGAACACACCCATCTTTGTTTTTGACCAAGAAGAACCCTGCATTGGCTAGGGACTGGGATGGTCGAATGAAGCTGAGCTGTAGCACTTCATCAATGTAGCCATTCATGGTTTGGGTCTCAGGAGGGGAGGGGGAGAACAGGTGGCCTTGGGGAGGGACGTTGCTCGGGAGTAGGTCGATTGCACAGTGATGTGGTCTGTGAGGCGTTAGGGTGCTAGCTTCCCTTTTACTGAAGGAGATGGCTAAGTCGCGGTGCTCCTGTGGGAGATTGGTGAGGTTGAGGGTTTGCCTTTATTGATTTATGGAATGAGGTCAGCTGAGGTTGCAGGCAGGTGGGTTCCCAACTCAGCCGTGAACTGGATGACCAGGTGAAGTGAGGGTCGTGAGTGGAGAGCCCAGGGGTAACCCAAGATGAGAGGAGTGTTGGGTGAGTCAATCAGGAGAAAGTGGATGGAATTTCAGTGCTTTCTGATCTACATATGTATAAGCGATGCACGTGCTCTGACCATCCTGGGGCATATATCAATGGCCGTGATGCAGAAGGGGTGAGAGACAGGCTTAGTAAGGAGTCCAACCTGCACACACTGAGACCAGTCCAGGAAGTTTCTCGCTGTGTCAGAACCCACCAGAACCTCCTGTGCGTTTAAAGCCATCATGGTGTGGAGGAGGACAGAGAGAGTGAATCAGGCTATGGTGCTAGAACGAGGGGCCATTGGTGGGGGCGGAATGATTACCAGATAGAAGGTACCCCATCTCTACCTGGCGATGCCATCTGATGGACACAGAGGGCACTTGATGCACGGGTGATCGGCTGCTCCACCGTAAGCACATGAGTTGTTTCTGTAATGATGCTCAAGCTCTTGAAGGGTTAATGGAGCTCTCTCAAACTGCATGAATTCTGGAGGCATTGCTCATGAGGGTCTTGCAGCCTGAAATATCTCTGGAAAAGGAACTGGGGTTCTGACTGGAGATCTGGTGGGTTGTTTCATAAGATGCTTGTCAATTCATAGGGCCAGGGTGATGAGGTTTTTGAGGTGACTCCAGGGCAGACAGCTCATTTTTCAAGCACTTTGAGAGGCCGAGATGGCAACGAGCCAGCTCCACATTTCAACTCCAACCTGCCACGAGGGTTCTGAACTTAATGGTGTATTCAGGCGCAGAGCATGAGCTTTGACGCAGGTGAAGTATCCAATCTGCTGCTTCCCTTCCACTTCTCAGATGGTCAAAAACCCAGCGCTTCTCAGTGATGTAATTCTCCCAGTCAGTAGTGGCCGAGGTCAGAGCTTGCCCAGTCAAGAGAGAAATGATGGAAGGTGATCTTGTCTCAGTGCACAGATTAGAGAGATGGCTGCAGCTCCAAGTGTAAGACACACTGGGACAGGAGCTTGCAGCACCAGGTTGGTGATCTGTTGAAGCAATCAGGCACTGGAATCTGGAGTTCTGAGGGAGGTGGTTAACTGGGGCGGGGCTGCTGTTTTGATATGTAGAGCTTGAGACGGATAAGAGCAGCACTGGCACCTGAGGGTTCACCAGTCTTTCATCATACATGAAGTGATTAACTTTGGAAGGTCAAATTTGGAGGCAGAATACAGAGTTAATAGCAGGATTCTTAGAAGTGTGGAGAAACAGAGGGATCTAGGGGCCCATGTCCATAGATCTGCACAAGTTGATAGGGTGGCTAAGAAGGCACATGGTGTGTTGGCCTTCATCACCTGAGGGACTGAGTTCAAGAGCTGAGAGGTAACATTGCAGTTCTATAAAACCCTAGTTAGACCACACTTGAAATGCATTGTTCAGTTCTGGTCACCTCATCATTGGAAGGATGTGGGAGTTTTAAAGAGGGCACAGAGGAGATTAACCAGGATGCTGCCTGAATTAGAGGGCACATCTTACGGGGATAGGTTGAGTGACCGAGGGCTTTTTCATTAGAGTGAAGGAGAATGAGAGGAGACTTGATAGAGGTATACAAGATGCATAGATTGAAGAGATAGCCAAGGATGTTTTCCCAGGGTGGAAGTGGCTAATACAAGGGAGCATAATTTTATTGTGCTTCGAGGAAAATATAGGAGGGAAGTCAGAGTTAAGTTTTTTTATTAGATTGGTCGGTGCTTGGAATGCTCTGCCAGGGATGGTGGTAAAGGCAGACACATTAGGGTTCATTTAAGAAACTCTTAGATAAGCACATAGATGATGGGGAAAAATAGGGGGCTCTGTAGGAGGGAAGGGTTTGATTGATCTTAGAGTAGGTTAAAAAGTCAGCACAATATTGTGAGCTGAAGGGCCTGTATTGTGCTGTAATGTTCTATGTTCTATATTCTATAGATGTTCTTTAATGATAAAGGAATTGGTTAGGTCTACTATATGTCAGTGCCTTAAGGAACTCCTACAGGGAAGTTCTAGGCTGGGAGTTATTATCTTTCATCCACCATAACCATCTTCCTTTCTGTGAGGTATGACTTTAGTCATGGAAACGCTACTTGGTGCCATACATAGCTAGATGTTATCGTGATGTCAAAGGCAGCCAGCCCCCATGCGTCACCTCAGGAATTCAGCTGTTTGATCCATGTCTGGCTAACGCTGTGATGGAGATGGAGCTGAGTGACCTTGGTGAAATCCAAAGGGTCACAGGAGAGTGGGTTACTGCTGACTGTGGACACACATTAGGTTGGAGGAACAACATCTTATATTCTGTTTGGGTAGCCTCCAACTCGATGGCATGAATATTGATTTCTCAAACTTCCAGTAATGTCTCCAACCTCCCCTCCAACCTCACCATTTCCCATCCCCTTGTCCCTCTCTCATGTTATCCTCATGCCTGCCCATCGCCTCCCTCTGGTGCTCCTCTGCCCCCTCCCTTTCTTCTTTCTTCCATGGCCTTCAGTCTCTTTCACCAATCAACTTCCTAGTTCCCCCTCCAAATTTCACCGATCACCTGGTATTTCTCTCTCCCCTACCCCACCTTTCAAATCTACTCCTCAGCTTTTTTTTCCTCCAGTCCTGCCGGAGGGTTTCGGCCCGAAACATTGACAGTACTTTTTCCCATAGATGCTGCCTGGCCTGCTGAGTTGCGGATTTTCTCTTGTTTCAGAATAGATTCATCCTGCTTTTGTGAAAAGGACATTCTTGGGCATTTTTCCACATAGTTAGACAGCTGTCAGCATTTTATCTGTTCGAGAAAAGCTTGGCTGAAAGCTCTGTGCCTCTGGAGGACAGGGCCTGAGTATTTCACCTGGGATACTGCCATGTCCCATAGTCTTTGTTATATCCAGTCTATCAGCTATTTCTTCTCACGCAGAGCAAATCAAATCAAACCGAAGACTGCATTGCATGGAGGAATCTAGCCACGTGCACTGGTCGAATGGTGATCAATGCATCTTTAACAGCGTTCCTGTCCAATTCAGTTATGCATGCCTGGCTCGGAGATGGTGAAACACTCATGCAGGGTTTGTTCGCAATGCTCTGGAGGCTTATTTCGGTGTAACTTAAGGAAACTTTCCTAAACAGGTCCATGCCCCTGTATAATAATACCTAAACAACTATTCCTATGAGAGGTATAGATAGGGTAGATGCAAGAAGGTTTTTCCCACTGAGCCTGGGTGGGACTAGTGGTCATGGGTTAAAGGTGAAGGTGAAATATTTAAAAGAAACGTCTTCACTCAGAAGGTGGTGAGATTGTGGAACAAACTGCCAGTGGAAGTGGTGTTTGCAGGTTTGATTTCACTATTTAAGAGAAATTTGGATAGGTACATGGATGGGAGAGCAATGGAGAGCTATGTGCAGATTGATGGGACTAGACAGAATAATAGCGTTGCAACACGGACTAAATAGGCCAAAGGGTCTGTTTCTGTGCTGTAGTGTTCTATGACAGATGACTCACAAAATATACATGGTTCACTGTGCTTTGTTGGCTTAACGTGTCTTTTGAGGTGCAGATTTTCTAGACATTTTTCTTTAATCTCAAAATGAGCTCTATTCTATTTCCTGGATGAGTCTCTGAGCTGATCAAATGTCATGTTTGCCTTTTTCATTTACATCAGCAACTCCTGAGAACATGATTAAATACTAAGTTTGCAAAGTATGTGAAATTTTTCATAACCTTCAGAATTAAATTAATGGTGACAAATGGCTGTTTATGGAGCTTAGAAGATGCTGACTGGTGCATTATTTCTGCATTAGTGGGAATGACGGAGAATCCATAGATTTAAGCATCTGTTGTAAACATTTCAGTCGTCTGTAGTTTCCAGCTCTTATCCCAAAGCATTAGCGTACATCAGTATTGGGCAAACGTGCAATCTACAATTTTCATGGTGTACAATGAGCATAAAGGCACTAATACTGGTATATTCATTGGTATCAGAGTCCATAGCTGATGGGATAAGAATTGTTATTGCTCGGATAATGACACTGAACTACATCAGGTGCACGTCGGTGTCCTCTTCAATAAGGAGTCTACGTGAGTACACAAGGGACATTTAACAACGTGCCCATTGATCATATCCTTAGGACATGTAAAGTACTTCAGTTTTAATGAACTACTTTTCTAAATGTCATTATTGTTTTGTGTAACTGCAAATCGCTGGAAAACCAATTTGCACAAAATATTCACAATTGCCGAAGTAGGTGGACTGTTAGTAAAAGGGGTAACATTTGCCTGGACTCGTGTCAATGTCAGGGTGATAGCAAGTGGTCCTTACGGCTGGCTAGCTGAGGTGTGAGCTCTCTATATCTTCTCCATCAGAGTAGACTGCCTAATTTGCTTGGTGGGAGCAAACAGCACCCATAAATTATTATTCTTAGGCATTCCTCTTGTTACGATTCCAGACTTCCTGTGTCAAAGTGCTCTGTACAGCAGCTAACACAGAATCATTACAGAGAGAATAGAACTACCTAAGCTGCAAAGTATATATTAATGTATATAAGTCAATTTGTACTATGTTTGCCGAGTTAGGTGGTCATGTATTCAATTCCACCCCCCAGAGATCTAATCAGAGTCGTTCTGAGAGAATAGTGCCCTGGCAGAGTGGCCATCTTTTGGCTGGGTGGAGAAATCTGCTAACTCAGGTGAACATTTAAAAAAAAATTATCTAGCTGACTGAAGAAAAGCGGTAATCTCCTGCTCAGTATATTGGCTGATGATTATTCGTCAATCAACATGTAAAACAGCCTATTTGGTTGCTATTACTTCAGCGATGGTGAGACTTTGCTGTGAGCAAATTGTCTGTGGTGTTTCTTCATACCAGCAGCCTCAGAGTTATTCCATTGGCTCTGAAGTGCTTTAGCATATCTTAATGGAATGAAAGGAACTGTATAAACACACTTCATTTGCACATGCAGAACATGACATGAAGCACACACAAAGTCTACAGAGGAAGGTGGTAGAGACAGCTCTGTTTTACTAGCCAAAAAGTGTATGTGCAGAGAGACGTTGCACACACCAGCCACTTCTATAATGTCAAATTATTTTTCTTTACAGGATTTATGGAGTTTATGAAGTTGCATTGATCAGAAATCATTCACTGTAACAGTAAGAGAGACTCTTCAATAGGTACGTGGAGCTTAGAAAAATAGAGGGCTATGCAGTAGGGAAATTCTGGGCAGTTTCTGGAGTAGGTTACATGGTTGGCACAACATTGTGGGCTGAAGGACCTGTAATGTGCTGTAGGTTTCTATGTTTTACTAACCTCATATTTTCATAGTGCTGGCTTTAGTTTCAATCAAGGACAGCCCACAGATTTTATATACAAATCAAAGCCACCATCTGAATTCTCCCAACGTTCACCAGTAGTATTTTGTGAAGTATGGTATTGTGTATAGATTTTTGAAAATACTTTTGATCAATATATCTGATGAGAACTAAAGACACTGGCAGATGCTGTAAGTCAGGGTGCAGGAAGGGTCGACAATTCAGTTGCCGTGGCACACAATCTAGACAAAGTGGATTTAATATCAATAAGGGACATAAATCAGTCAGAAAATACGAACTAAATCAATTTTAGTGTCTATGGGTGGGCAGCAGACATGAAGCACATTGTGCACTAACTAAAGCAATCACTTTAAGCATCAACTGTGGCAGACCAACTGTCACAGCGGGCTCTGACAAACATTCTTCATCGGTGGATTATGGGCTGTTCTTCCTGATGGGGTTGTGTGTGACAACGCTGCATCACAAATGAGAAAGAGGATTCCTCGAAGAGGGATACTAGATGTCATCTCTCTGAAAACTGTTCAATCAAAATCTAAGGTTATCTCAGCCTTCAGCTTCCAGTGAATATTTGCTTCAAGGCACCAGAACAATATTAACAAAAAAAAGTTGCCTTGAGATTACTTGATCATGCGACTTGATCCCTATAACAGAACTATACAGCTATTTAAAATTAATCTCATAGCTTCTGTTGTCTGGAATTATTTTACGGCTGAAACTACCCTATTGGCTCAGTAGGCAAGGTCACTGTTAACAAGCCCAGGTTGAGTTTTATTTGTCTCCACCAGCTGAGCACTCAGGATTGTTTGCATGCAGGGTATGCAGGAAATTCTGCCCAAGTGAACTGACTGCCAATAAAAGTGGGAATCCCAATGTCCTTTTTCAATGAATGAAATGAAAAGTCTGGGTTTTGGAAAGGGCTGTGATTCTTGTCTGCATTCTACTCAGATGCTGCTTAAGGTAAAAGCTCAAGGACTAGGAATAGGATTAGGTCAATCAGCCTCTCCTATATGTTCTGCCATTCAATAAGGCCTTGGCTGATCCAAATTTGACATCAGTACCACGTTCACACTCTCTCCTTTGCAATTCATATATCTTTCAGCCTCTGCCTTCAATACTATTTGAACCTTCATTTTTGGTTAGACCATAAAACCACAGGAGCAGAATTAGGCCATTTGGCCCATCGAGTCTATTCCACCATTTTATCAAGGCTGATCTAATTTTCCTCTCAGCCCTTGTCTTCTGCCTTGTCCCCGTATTCCTTCATTCCCTGGCAAATCAAGAATCTATCAACCTCTGCCTTAAATATTAGAACATTAAAACATTAGAAAGTTTTTGACAACAACAGGCCATTCGACCCAATAAAGCTTGCCAAATTCCAATTCACATAGTGTGTTGAATAACTATCGAGTTCAGATTTGAAATTCTCTGAGGTACTACTCTCAACTACACAACTATTCCATATGTCCACAATTCACTGTGTAAAGAAATGCACATACTTTCTCTCTCTCTCCTTTTTCTCCCTCTGTCCCTCCGACTATACCCCTTGCCCATCCTTTGGGTTTTCCCCCCTCCCCCTTTTCTTTCTCCCTGGGCCTCCTGTCCCATGATCCTCTCATATCCTTTTTGCCAATCACCTGTCCAGCTCTTGGCTCCATCCCTCCCCCTCCTGTCTTCTCCTATCATTTTGGATCTCCCCCTCCACCTCCCACTTTCAAATCTCTTACTAGCTCTTCTTTCAGTTAATCTTGACAAAGGGTCTTGTCCCAAAACGTCGACTGTACCTCTTCCTAGAGATGCTGCCTGGCCTGCTGTGTTCACCAGCAACTGTGATGTGTGTTGCTTCCTGACGTTAGTCCGAAATCTCTCTTTAACCAATCTCCACCTATGCCCCGTGTCCTTAATGATGGATTAATTTTGAAATAGTAGCTGGCATCCACCTTAGCTATTCTTTTAATGATTTTGAAAACCTCTGTTGTGTTTCCTCTCATCTTACATCTACATGGGCTAAGAAGGTTTAATTCTTTCAATCTTTCTTCACAGTTCATGCCCTGCAGACCTGGAATGAGCCTCGTCACCCGACTATGAACTGTCTCCAGTGCCTTCACGTCCCTCACAAAATATGGAGACCAAAATTGTACACAGTACTCAAGGTGTGGCCTCAAAAGTGCATTATACAGCTTAAGGAGAATATCTCTGGACTTGAACTCCACTGAGCGCATTATATAGCCCAGCGTTCTATTAGCCTTCCTAATCACTTCTGTGCGTTGTCTAGATGTTGATAGTGATGGATCTACCAGGAGCCCAAATCCTTCTTATATACTGCACTTTTGAAATCATGTCCTTCAATTGTATACATATATTTAATATTTCTACTTTGTATATGTAATATTTTACATTTACTTACATTAAATTTCATCTACCATTTATCTGCCCACATCTGGATTTTGTTTAGATCTAACTGTATTGATTCTGCTGCCTAGATGTTATTAGCCTGCCCCCTAATTTTGTGTCATCAGCAACTTTACTAATTTATTTGTTACGCGTTTACCCAAATCATTAATGTAGATTAAAAACAGCAGCAGCCCCTAAGCCGATCCCTGTGGAACCCCACTTTTAACATCTTCTAGCTGTGAGAATGATCAGCTCACCATGAATCATTCTTTTCTGTTTTTGAGCTGATTCTGCACCCACTCAAACACCTTACCCTGAATTCCTACCTTCTGCAATTTGAATATTTAACTTTTGTGTGGTACCTTGCCAAAAAGCCTTCTGAACGTCCAAGTAAACGATATGAACCAGACTATTGTTATTAGAAATTTTAGTTGTCTCTTCACAGAACTCCAACATGTTAGTAAAACATGATTTCCCCTTTCTGAACCCATGCCTTTGAAAAATACATGTGGGGATTTGTATATATAGTAACAGAACTCTTTAAGTACCCTTGGATATATGTTGTCTGGCCCTGGGGATTTATTAACTTTCAGCCTTTTCAGCTGAAGCAGGACCTCACTTTCTAAGATCTCTATGTCATTGAAAACAACCTTTTTTTTCTCTACACTTACTGACATATTGCTAACATCTTCACCGGTAAATACTTTAGCAAAATATGAGTTGAGTATCCGCTATGTCCTTATCTGCATAATTTATCACCCTACATTATTCCTAATACACTTAACTTTCTTCTTTTCTTTTACTACTAAAGTATTTAAAAAAACCTCTTGGGGTCAATCTTAGCATTATCAGCAATGTACTTCTCAACCTACCTTTTGACAATCCAGATTTCCCTCTTCTCTAAAGCTCTCATATGTTCATGTGTCCATATGCCCTATGGTTAACATCATTACTATCTTTTCTGTATTCTTTATGTAGCTGTCTTCAATAAATTTTATGTATATCTTTAGCTGCTCTATCGATTTTATTGCTTCTCCTGACCTATGAACATTTCCTGCACTGCTTGTATTACCGCTTTAAATCAACCCCATTGTTCCTCAACTGACTCAACGTTAAGCAGTTCCTTCCAGATTTCCTTCTGAAGTCTTTGCTGAAACCGCACAATTTTTGCATTTCAGAAATTCAATTTAACGCCTTTGGTTTTTACTGGTATATTCTCCCAAAAATCTTTGAGACTAAATGTGATCACTTGGTCCTAAAGGATCACCAGCTTCTGTACTCAGAATTCTACCCTGACTTTTACAGAATATCAAATCTATACAGGCCTCCCCTCTTGTTGGTGCATTTACATAATGGGTCAACATACAGTCATTCAGTACTCGATGAATTCACTATCCTTTAATCCATTAGTCACTAGGTTTTCCCACTTAATATTTGGGAAATTAAAGACATGAAGGCTTGTACATAAAGACTGGGCCTCCACAGCTCCCTGTGGCAAAGATTCACCACTCTCTGGCTAAAATAATTCCTCCCCATCTCTGTTCTAAAATGACCCCCCCCCCCCCAATTCTGAAGCTGTGTCCTTTGGTCTTAGACTCTCCTACCATAGGAAACACCCTCTCCACATCCACTCCATCAAGACCTTTCACCATTCGATAGGTTTCAATGAGGTCATCCCTCATTCTTCTGAATTCTAGTGAATACAGCCCCAGAGCCACCAAACACTCTTCATTTGACAAGCCATTCAATCCTGGAATCATTTTCATGATTCGCCTTTGAACCCCCTGAGGCTTCAACACTTTCTTTCTAAGATAAGGGGCCCAAAACTGCTCACAATACTTCAAGCGAGGCCTCACTAGAGGTTTATAAATTATCAACATTATATCTTTGCTTTTATATTTTAGTCCTCTTGAAAGGAGTACTAACATTGCATTTGCCTTCTCCACCACAGACTCAACCTGTAAATTAACCTTTATGGAATCCTGAATGAGGACTCCCAAGTCCCTTTGCACTTTATTTTTTAGCAATTTCTCTCAATTTAGAAAATAGTCAACCCTTTCATTTCTTCTACAAAAGTGCATGACCATACACTTCCTGATACTGTATTCAATTTGCCATTTCTTTCCCCATTCTCCTAATCTAAGTCCATCTGTAGCCTTTCTACTTACTCAAAACCACCAACTCCTCCACCTATATTCAAATTGTTTGCAAAATTTGCAACAAAGCCATCAATTCCATCATCCAAATCATTGATATATAACATAAAAAGGATATGTCCCAACACAGACCCCTGTGGAACACCACTAGCCAATGACAGCCAACCAGAAAAGACTTGCTTTATTCCCACTCTTTGCCTCCTGCTAATCAGCCTCTGCTTTATTCACGCTGGAATCTTTCCTGTAACACTATGGGCTTGGAGCTTGTTAAGCAGTCTCATGTGTGATACTTTGACAAAAGCCTTCTGAAAATCCAAGCGCACAACATCAATTGATTCTCCTTTGTCTATCCTGCTTGTTATTTCTTCAAAGAATTCCAACAGATTTGTCAGGCAAGATTTTCCCTTGAGGAAACCGTACTGACTACAGCCTATTTTATCATGCGCCTCCATGTAACCAGATACCTCATCCTTAATAATTGTTTTCACCATCCTCCCAACCACTGAGGTCAGACTAACTGGTCCATAGTTCCTTTCTTCTGCCTCTCTCCCTTGTTGAAGAGTGGAGTGACATTTGCAATTTTCCAATCTTTCAGAATGATTCCAGAATCTAATGATCTAGAAAGGTCATTACTAATGCCATCGCAATCTCTTCAGCCACCTCTTTCAAAACCCTGGGATGTACCCCATCTGCTCCAGGTGACATATCTACCTTCAGACTTTTCAGTTTCCCAAGAACATTTTCTCTAGACATGGTAATCCATGCACAGGTTGACTCCTGACACCTGGAACTATCACCATACTGCTAGTGCCTTCCACAATGAAGACTGATGCAAAATACTTATTCCATTCATCTATCATTTCCTTGTCCCCCATTATAGCCTCTCCAGCAACATTTTCCAGCTGTCTGATATCCACTCTCACCTCTCTTTCACACTTTACGTATCTGGATTATATTTTGGTATCCTCTTTAATATTATTGGCTAGCTTACTTGTATATTCCATCTTCACCTTCTTAATAATATTTTAGTTGCCTTCTGCTTTGAATTCAGGGTGAATTTGATCACATTATGATCACCTCCCCTAAGGGTTCTTTTACCTTAATCTCTCTATTTCAATTCTGGTTCAGTGCACAATACCCAATCCAGAATAGTTGATTGCCTAGTGGGCTCAACTACAAGCTGCACTAAAAAACCATCTCATAGGCATTCCAGAAATTGCCCCTTGGAATCCAGCACCAACTTGATTTTCCCAATCTACCTGCAAACTGAAATCCCCCATGACTATTGTAACATTGACCTTTTGCATGCATTTTCTATTTCCCTTTGTAATTTATAGAACATATCCTTACTACTGTTTGGGGGTCTGTGGACAATTCCCATCAGGGCCTTTTTACCTTTGCAGTTCCTTAGCTCTATCCACAATGATTCAATACCTTCCAACCCTATGTCACCTCTTTCTAATGATTTGATTTCATTTTTTACCAACAGATCAACACTGCTCCCTCTGCCTTCCTGCCTGTCCTTTCAATACAATGTGTATTCTTGGACATTAAGTTCCCAGCTATAATCTTCTTTCAGCCATGATACAGTGACGCCAATCTGCAACACTGTTGCAAGTTCATCTACCTTATTCCGTATGCTGCGCACATTCAAGTATGCCTTCAGTCCTGTATTCTCCCTTTTCAATTTTGTCTGCCTTTTACGTTGCAATTCATCCCGCCAACTGCAACTTTTCCTTATCAATAGCCTCTCCTAGTTACACTTGTCTCTGTTTGTAAAACAGCTACCTCATCTTCGGTACTATCATTTACTTTTCCTATGATACTTCTTGCATTGAAATAGAAACAGCTCGCACCATGCTCAACCCTTTGATTCCTAATTTTGTCTGAGGTCTTACCAACATCTGCCTCTGGAACCTCTCCACTAACTGTTCTAGCACTGTGGTTCCCATCTCCTTGCAACTCTAGATTAAACCCCGCCATGCAGCATCAACAAACCTTCCTGCTACTATGTTAGTCCAGCTCCAGTTCAGGTGAACACCGTCCCTTCTGTACAGGTCCCACCATCCCTGGAAGAGAGCCCAGTAATCCAAAAATCTTTTGCTCTCCCTCCTACACCCACTCCTTAGCCACATATTAAGCTGTATAATCTTCCTTGTTTAAGCCTCACTAGCATGTGACACTGGTATTAATCCTGAGATCATAACCCTGGATCTCCTACCCTTTAACGTAGCACCTAACTCCCTGAACTCCCTTTGTAGAACTTCATCACTCCTCATAAGCATGCTATTGGTACCTACATGGACCATGACTTTTGGCTGTACACCCTCCCACTTAAGAATGCTGAGGACTTGATCTGAGATATCCCAGACCCTGGCACCTGGGAGACAACATGCCATCCAGTAATCTTGTTTCAATTCTTGCCCACAGAACCTCCTGTCCATTCCCCTAATAACAAATCCTCTGTCACCATAACATACCTCTTTTTCCCCCTTCCTTCTGAATCACAGAGCCAGACTCATTGCCAGAGACCCGACAATTGTGACTTTCCTCTGTTAGGTCAACAACCCCAACAGTATCAAAGTAATATTCCTGTGTCCTGCACCTTGGATGCAACTGCCTCTCTATATGTCCTATCACCCCTTCAACCTCTTGCATGATCTGAAGTTCATCCAGTTCCAGCTCCAACTCAACGCAGTTTGTTAGAAGCTGCAGCTGGATGTGCTTCTCACAATCGTAGTTGTCAGTAACACTGATTATCTCGCAGCCTTCCTACGTCTTGCAAGAGGAGCATTCAACTATCCTGTCTGGCATCCCTACTGTCCTAGCTGAACAGGTATAAAGAAGGGAAGGAAATAAAAAAAAACTTACCATTGAGCTTTTCTTTCCTTTGCTTTCTCTGATTGAAGCCTCTCTTCACTGAAGCCTTGAAGAGCTAAAGCCTCAAGATCACCACCCTGACTCTGTCCCCTCAGACATTGGTGCAGTGACGATGGCCGCTGTGCTTGCCCTTGCCTTCCTCTAAATTGCTCTTGCTGATCAATCCCGAATGCCAACTGGTCGCTAGTCAAAGCTCTTTTCGCTATAGTGGACCTGAGTGAAATCCCCTCCTCTCAAGACTCCCGATGTTTGGAAGTTATCCGTGTTTTGCTGGCAGGACCAACAGTTTTTGCTTGGCCCTAAGTTAAACTCCTAGAATCATATGGAAACTCCTCTCAGCATGACTTGCCCATGCCAAGATGCCTGTCTATGTTATCTCCATTTTCATTCATTTATTATTGACATACAGCGTGGAATAGGCCCTTCCAGCCCTTCGAGCCACAATGCCCGGCAATCCCACGACTTAATCCTAGCCTAATCACAGGACGATATACATTGACCAATTACCCTACTAACCGGTATGTCTTTGGACTGTGGGAGGAAACTGGAGGACCTGGAGGAAACCTACATGGTCATGGGGAGAATGTACAAACTCCTTATCGGCAGCTGCAGGAATTGAACCCGGGTCGCTGGAACTGTAAGGTGATGCTAACCACTACGCTACCATGACGCCTGGCCATTTAGTCCACATTTCTCTATTTTTCTCCTATCCATGTACTTGTCCAACTGCTTCTCAAACAGTTATTGTACCTGACTCCAGCACTTCCAATGGCAACTTGTTTCATATACCTACTACATTCTGTGTGAACTTGCCTCTTAAATCTCCTTTAGATTTGTTTTCCTCTTACTTTAAAATTGTCCACTAATTTGAGACTCCCCTACCACTGAAAAAACAATGTTCCATCTATTCTCCTTATAACTTTATAAATCTCTTTAAATTTGCCCTTCAGCCTCTTGTGCACCCATGAGAACAATTCCCCCTGCCTAACCTCTCCTTGCAAATGCAGCCCTCCATTCCAGGCAACATCCTGATGAACCACTTCTCCATTCTTTCCAGTGTTACCTCATCCTTTCTATAGCGTAGTGACAGGAACTGCACCCAATTTTCTAAGTGTGGCCTAACCAATATCTTGTAGAGTTGCACCAGGATGTGCCACCCCTGGTTATGAAGGCAAGCAAGCTAAATACCTTCTGCATTACTCTATCCACCTATGTTGGCATAGGAGCTGTGACGTTGCACCCCAAGGTCCATCTGTACATCAAGACTTCTCAGGTCCCTGCCATTATTAGATGGCCCAAAACGCATGATCTCGCCTTCATCAGGATTAAATTAGAAATTGTTCAGCTGCATACTTGTAGAGGGAGATCCAGTTTTAGTGACATTGAAATATTGGTGACATACCTTCAAGTCAGGATGGTGAGTGATTTAGAAGGAAGCTTTATTTGGTGCTGTTCCAATGTACTTACTGTTCTTATCCATCTTGGTGGTGTAGGCAGTGGATTTGGGCATTGCTATTAAAATAACCTGGGAAAGTTGCATCACAGACTATGAGACCAGACAATATACATTCTTTACTATTGAATATATGGTCCAGAGTTAGGTACACTTCCAGCCAAGCTCTTCCAGGACATTTACAATATTGGCATCTCACAAACAATATGAAAAATGCACTGAGCAGGCTAGATCCATTTGGACTAATTACTGACTAATCAGACTATTCTGAGTCATCAGCAAAGCGACGCGAGCTGCCATTCATAGTGGGATCAAGAGACACTTGCTGCCTGGTGGCCTCTTTATTGATCCCCAGGTTAGGCTGCTTGATTCTAGACCTCTTGACACCCTTGACTTCTGCAATGTGGATCTCAAGAGGGAGCTGAGGGTAGATCACTTCTGGAATTTCTGGCTGAACACATTTGTCTGGTACTCATGCCATCACTGAAGGTGAAGATTGTCCTGGAGCTTCCTATTCATGCCATGACATTTACAACTAAATGCAACAGGCAGACCTCTTGGAATGATCTTATCACTAAGGAAGTTCAAAGCTGAAGTGGTTGATGTGGGTTCAATTGTAACATTTAAGTGAACTTTGGACTGGTACATGAATGAGAGGGGTATGGAAGATGCAATTAAATGGGACTAGGCAGAATACCAGGTTGGCAAAGATTAGACGGCTGGATGGGACAAAGGGCCTGTTTCTGTGCTGCAGTGCTCTACGACTCTATGGTGACCTCAATGGAAAAAGCTGTGCAGGTAAGAATTCCGGAAGCAGGTCTTCCTACAGATGGATGAACACAACAAATGGATGAGCAATCATTTCCTAAAACTAAATGAAGACAAAACTGAAATACTTTTGGTTGGTCCCAAAGCCAAAAGAGATCAACTTCTTGAAAAACTTTGGAATTTGGCTCCCTTTGTAATATCTGAAGTAACAAGCCTGGATGTTATCCTTGATTCAGATTTGAATCTTAAATCCCACATAAGGAAGGTGACCAGAGCAGCATCTCTACAAGAAATATTACAAAAGATATCTCCACTTCTGTCACATAATGATTCTGAAAAACTAATTCATGCCTTTATATTGGTTAAGGACTAGATTACTGCAATAAACATTTTACTGGCCTTCTGAAAAAATCTATTGACGAACTTCAACTCATTCAGAATGCCACTGCGCGACTTTTAATTAAAACCAGGATGAGGAAACATCATTCCTGTCCTAGCTACTCAGCATTGGCTTCCTGTACCTTTTAGAATTGATTTTAAAGTTCTCTTATTTGTTTTTAAAGCTCTTAATGGTCTGGGAGCAGAGTATGTCACAGAATTGCTTCTGTTTTATAATCCTGCTCGAGCTCTTAAGTCTTCTGCTGACCTCTTAAATTTAAACAACCTTCCTCAAAAGATAATTGGTACGCCATCTTTCTTGAACTACACTCCTAAATTGTGGAACTCAATACCTAAAGCTATAAGGGATGAAGGTTCAATTGACACTTATAAACGTCAGCTCAAAGCCTATTTATTTAACCTTGCTTTACATTCACATTGTTTGCCTTTTATTTTCATGTTTGCACTTTATCCCATTGTAAAGTACTTTAAACTACTTCGTCTGTATGAAAAGTGCTCTGTAAGTAAGTTATTATTGTTATAGAATGTCTCATACTGTACATCAGAGATGCAATGGACAAGCAGCAGGATTCATTGGCAGACCTGAGCAATCAAACCACCAACGAATCCCCCTGAAGCCCTGCAGTCCGATTACATTTAGTTGTGAATGGTGCTAGGGCAAACAGTTGGCCCCAGGAGGAGCTTCCAACAATGGCACCACACTCAGTGATGGAAAATCATTGCAGGTAAAGGTAAAGTAGTTTCAACCAGCTTCAACTGTAAATTACAAATAGACACCGAACCTAGCTTCCTCCACATTGCAGAAGCCAGTCTCCAGCAAAGTACGATCCGCTCTATGTGAGGTGGCTGAGAGCACCAGGAACAGCAAAGACCATTAATCCAGACAACATCCCAGGTTAGTACTGAAGACGTGCCTCAGAAATATCTGCGGCTCCAGCCAAGCTGTTCCAGTACAATTACAGCACCAGCCTCCACCAAGGAGTGTGGAAAATTGCCCATGTGCTGTTCACAAAAAGAAGGACAAATCTAATCCACTAATTACCACTCAATCAGTCTGCTAACACTCATCAGCATAGTGACAGAAGCTGTTATTGACAGTGCCATCCAGAAGAATTTAGCCACCAATTAGCCTGCTCACTGATGCCCAAATCTGAGTTCCACCAGTGCCACTGTGTTACAGACCTCGTCACAATCTTGATCTGCATATAAATACATGAGCGTAATTCCAAAGGAGAGGTATGCATGACTGCCCTTGATATCAAGGCAGCTTTTGCCTGAGAAGGACATCAAGGAACCAACATAAAAACTAAAGTTAATAGGCATTAAGGGAAAAGCCCTCTGTTGTTTGGAGTCAAACATTTCACTGAGGCAAATTGTTGTAGTTGTAGGAAGTCAATCAATTCAGCCTGAGGACATCACTAATCGAGATCGTGAGAGCAAAATCTTAGGCTCAACCATCTCCAGCTACTTCATCAAAGACATTCCATCCTGTATTAGCTCCAAAGTAGCGATGTTTGTGGGTGGAGTTGGACTCCATTTGTGTCTCCTTAGTAAGCAAAACAGTCCATACTAGCACAAAGCAAGGCCATGGACGCATTCTGACAGGAGATGACTAGAGCAATTAACTTTTGTGTCACAGAAGTGCAGGACAATGACCTCCTCTGACCTTACACAGAAACATAGAACATAGAAACATAGAAAATAGGTGCAGGAGTAGGCCATTTGGCCCTTCAAGCCTGCACCGCCATTCAGTATGATCATGGCTGATCATCCAACTCAGAACCCTGCACCTGCCTTCTCTCCATACCCCCCGATCCCTTTAGCCACAAGGGCCATATCTAACTCCCTCTTAAATATAGCCAATGAACTGGCCTCAACTGTTTTCTGTGGCAGAGAATTACCTCTGACATTCAATGGCATTGCCACCACTGAACCTGCTACCGTCAATATACTGAGGGCAACCTAACTGGGTATCCTGCAGCAAGTGACACCGCAGAAACTTTTGATCTTCCAAGTCAGGTATGTGATAGAATAATCTGGATTAGTTCATCGTCAGCAGTAGTAAACACGCCAGTGTCATTCAGGATAATTCTACCCGATCAATTGGCTCTTGAACAACCAAGGTAAATAGTCCTTCCCTCCTCCACAGGTCCACAGTGGCTGCAATATTTACCAAAAACAAAATGCACTGCAAATATTCCCCTATATTGCTCTGACATCGTACCACAAAACTGCAGTGTCTGCTACCAAGAAGGACAAGGACAAGGGAAAAAACACCTTTTCTCCTCCAAGTCCCACACTATCACCACATGACGACATATTCCTTCAGCATCGCTGAGTCTAAACCTTGGAATTATATCTCCATCACAGTTGTTGAGTATGATCGGAAACAGGTGGGGCAACGGGATGGCTTTCCACCAACTTCTCAAGAACAATTAGGAATGGGCAGTAGATGCTGTTTTTCTCTAGTGACAGCCAGATAATGGGAAAAAAGTAAAAGAAATGAAAGAAAACATCTGTATTACAAGGCTGCTGTTGTTTGTTTACCATGGAGATCAACATCCAGCCTATTATTTTTGACAAGCATCATCCTCGTGAAGTTGAATGTCACAGGTGCTGGGGAAAGAAATATTATTCTATGTTTTTTCTCTCTGGCATCGATACAGGCAATCTCAGTTTGGGTACAGTACAGCATTCTGTACTCGTCATTGAGCGTTGCACAGATTTCTGTGATGGCTGCATGCCTACAGGAGTACAGCCAGAATTATTCTTCTACATCTGGCTGAAGAGGAGACAACAGTCTAATCCCACATGTATTGGATCATCACGCTGCTTAGAAGAGTGGAAAAGATTTACCTTTGCACAACATCTGTTTGACTTTTTTTAAACTCTCCACTTTTACTGAGGATAGTCTGTTTTAAGAACAGATAAACATAGGAAATGGAAGCAGGGATGATCCTGTCAGCACTTTATGTGTCTTCACCATTCAATAAGATTACACTAATCTTCTGCCTCAGTGTTACTTTCTTTCAACAGGCCAATACCCCTTGCTTCTCTAGATAATCTATTAATTCTTTGTTTTACACCAGCTCCTTTACTTGTTAAATATCAGAAAGGACTCAAAGTGTACTCTTGCATTCAATGGACACCCACAATATTTAAGCTTAAGGTTATCATCATTTTTCATAAACTGTAAATCCAAATTATCACTTACTTTCCATTGGCTCCTTGGATTTCCTTCCACTGGCTGATTTCCTCAATAGACTCCTTCCTGAGGTAAAGAGGCAGCTGAGTTCTTCCAAGGGACTGGTTGGCGTTCTGGAGCGTGACCCACTATGCGCAGATCCTTGGGAAGAAGAGATATTTCCCGTCTTTCCTCCTTCCTGTACTGGGGTTTTCACTGTGGACTGAGGCACTGCGGAAGAGCATCTTGGTGTTGGATGTATAGACTCATAGGGTGGGGGTCTTTTTAGGCCTAATGGAGTCATGGACCGCCCCATAGTGACAGGAGATGGGGTTATTGAGTGACTAAAATGAGATTGAAGACCATGAGGTGATGGCGTCCTATAAAGAGTTGATGGAAGTGGTGGGGAGGGGGGCCTTCCAGTTGCACTTACTCCATGAGAAGATGGTAAGTCTTTTTCTACTTTCTGGTATCCGGAAGACTGAGCAGGGAGAGATGATGGGGAAGCACCAGTTTGCTTGATATAAGATATGCTTGTTTCCAGCACTGGGAGCTTTATGACTTCAAGAGGAGTTAAAGGAGATTCGTCAGAAGCTGGTGAGCATTGACTTGGAGCTGGCGGGAACACTAATAGAGGGGGGCGATGAGGGAGCAGATTTGGGAATGGAGGTGGAATCTCACAAAATAAGCCCTTTGGATTTGATGGGGTTGAAGACTTTGTAATATCCACTTCAGGCACAGTTGGAGTAGGACACTGAGAATGAGGGTCTATATGACCTGGACTGCCCCATTTGAAGTCTTGGACCACCTCATCAAATAATGGATACTTCATTTCCTCATATACTGCCTCACTTTGATCATCATCTTCCTTTTTAATATCGCGTAATATATTTCCAACCATTTCGATGTAGACAGGCTCTTCTTCCTCAGTACTCCTAGTTGGACTAAAGACTTGTCCAGAAACACTCTCTTTGCTTGCTCCAGTGGTTGACTTTCGACTACTGTGCTTTGTGCCATACGTTTCATCAAAGGATGTGCTGAGCTGTGTGTTTGGGTCACGCCTTGGTTTAGGAGGTGGTATCTTCTTGCCATATTCATCGCTGTGGGGTCTGGGTTTTGTTGACACTATATAAAGATAAGCAGGCATATGATCAGGCAAGTCATTCCTTCAGAAGTAGCTCACCACAGATCAGTCAGTGGAGAGATGCTTGTCAACATACACTTGAAAGAATGAAAAGGACCGCCATTTATATCTTGCACCTTTAATGATTTCAAGATATCCTGTAGTCCGCTAGGTACACTTAGTATGTACTTATAGTTTTGAAGTGAAAATGGTTACGGATTTCACCTGGTCAGATCCCCCCAAATAACCTGTTGTAGTGATGTCAGTACAACAAAGGTGTTGTCTAGAACACCAGGGAAAACTCTAAGCATTTCATTAGAACACTGTTACGGCATACCTTTACCGTCCATGAGATAGAGAGCAGGTAAGCCTTCTGTCGGAGAGCATAGTTTCCCTTCAGAACTGCAGCCTAGGTTTTTAACCTTCATTCCCTGGAATGGAACCTTGACTCCGAGTTGACATTGCTAGCCTTAAATTTTCTGGCAATCCAAAAATAATATGATACTCGTTTGGGGACACGTCAATGGAAATTAAGTCACATTTTGATACATATAACACTGTAAATACAAGTATGGTGTGTGCAAATTTAATACACCGTACTTTATAAGATTAAAGAGCTCGAACATAGAACAGAACAGGAACACACCCTTTGACCTATCATGTCTCTGCCAACCATGATGCCAATTTAAACTAATCTCATAAGTCTGCACATGGTCCATATCCCTCCATTCCCTGTCTGTTCATGATCCTACCTAAGTGCCTCTTTAATGTAGCTGTCATAACTGTTTCCACTATCATCCTGTGTAAAAAAACACTTAACTTCGCAAAACTCTTTTAAACATTCCCCATCTCACCTTAAAATGATACGCCCCACCCCCCAAGTACTTGAGATTTCCAGCCTGGGGAAAAAGTTTCTGACTATCTGCACTACCTATGCCTCTCATAATTCTATCAGGTCATCCCCCTCCCCCACTCCACCAGCCTCTGATGCTACAGAAAAAACAATTCAAATTTGTCCACCCTCTCCTTATAACAAACACCCTCTTATATACAGGAGACAGCATCCTGGTAAACCTCTTCTGTAACCTCTTCAATGCTTCCAAATCTTCCCTGTGATGTGCTCACTAGAAGCACACACAGCACTTCAAATGGGCCTAAAAAAAGTTTACGCATCTGTACCTTGACTTGTCAACTCCTATCGTCAAAGCCCTGACCAATGAAGCCAAGTATGCCATACCCTACCTACCAGTGTTGCCACTTTCAGAGAACTACTGGCTTGTAGCCCAAGATTCGTCTGTACATCAAATAGAATGATAGCAAACTTCGTTGACAAACATGATCAACATAGCAAGACATTGCTTGTCAGGAACCTCTGCTGTAATGAGCTCTTTGGGTTTGTCCGGGGTGCCGGAGAGTGTTGGGCTCTGAGGTTTTTAGAGCACCTTAATTGGTTAATTGCTGTTTAATGGAAGTTCTTAATTGTTTAGAGTTCCTTGTGTTTTTTCTCGTGACTAGCTCTTTGTAATGCGGTCTGCCGGTGCTTTTTGTTTAAACTTGTTAAGTTTATTCTGATAGGCTCAGGAATTCCACGTTATTTGTATTATTTAAAGAAACGCCCAATTAGCGGTAATTGCAGGGTCTTAGTTTTGAGAATGTTACGTCTCACTGCGTCCCTTGCCAAGCTACTGATATCTTATAAAGAAAAAACTATAAAGAAGGCAAGACAGTGGATATATTTCATCAGGAGTTTGAGGAGATTTGGTTTGTCACCTAAAACACTTGAAAACTTCTACAGATGTAGCATGGAGACCATTCTGACTGGCTACATCACTGTCTGGTATGGGGGCATGGGCTGGTGCTGCTCCACTGGATCGAAATAAGCTACAGAAAGTTGTAAAATTAGTCAGCTCCATCTTGGATAATAGCCTCCGTAGTATCCAAGACATCTTTAAGGAGCAGTGCCTCAGCAAGGCTGTGTCCATTATTAAGGGCCCCCATCACTCCATCATGCCCCCTTCTCATTGTTGCCATCAGGAAGGAAGTACAGGAGCCTGAAGACACACACTCAGTGATTCAGGAACAATTCCTTCCCCTCTGCCATCTGATTTCTAAATGGACATTGAATCCATGAGAACTATCTCACGTTAATTCTTTCTGTTTTTTGCATCATTTTTCATGTAACTTTTTTAAAAATTTATATATATATATATATATATGCCAGAGATATTAAATATGCCAGTTTTATATATAAAATTTATATATAAAATATGCCAGTGATATTAAACCTGATGTCGCTGTCTCTACAGTGGAGTCTGTCCTTCCTGTGCACTTGGGTTCTGATATAGCCAGTGTACATTTTGACATTCCACTCCGTACGCAAAAACCAGAATTTCCCGGTATCCAACCATTTTAATTCCTATCCCCATTCCTATTCCTACATGTCAGTCCATGGCCTCCTCTTCTGCCATGATGAAGCCACTCTCAGGTTGGAGGAGCAACACCTCATATTCTGTCTAGGTAGTCTTCAACCTGATGGCATGAACATTGATTTCTCTTTCCGGTAATTTTTGCCTCCCCCTTCCCTCTTCTATTCACCACTCTGACCTCATACCTCTTCTCTATGTGCCTATCACCTCCCCTGGTGCCCCTCCTCCTGCATTTTCTCCCGTGGTCCACTCTCCTCTCCTATTAGATTCTTTTTTCTCCTCCTTTATTTTCTCCCATGGCCCACTCTCCTCTCCTATTAGATTCCTTCTTCTCCAGCCTTTGCTTTACCCACCTATCACCTCCCAGCTTTTTACTTCATCACCCCTCCCCCACCCACACGGCTTCACCTATCACCGAGTTTGTCCTCCTTCCCCTCCCTCCACCTTCTTAATCTGGCATCTCTCCCCTTCCTTTCCATTCCTGATGAAAGCTCTCAGCCCAAAACATCAACAGTTTATTCATTTCCATAGATGCTGCCTGACCTGCTGAGCTCCCCCCAGCATTTTGTGGGTGCTGTTGGGTTTCCAGCAACTGCAGAATCTCTTGTGTAAACAAATATCTCAGTTGTAAATAATAAAAAAACTGCAAATGTAAAATAAAAAATCAATATTGCTTGGTTAACCAGCATTTGGAAAGAGAAACAGAGTTAATGTCTCACCTCAAAGACCCTCTATCAAAACTCTTTTGATTAGATTTACACTAAGCAACTTCTCACGTGAATATATTCCCAGATGTCAACATCTTCCGATCTAGTGTACTGTGTTTGTGTTCGCAATATGATCTCTTCTACATTTGAGAGAACAAATGAGGATTGATGACTGCTTTGCAGAAAATTTTTGTTCAGTCTGCAAGGATGACCTTGAGCCTCCAGATGTCTGACACATTAATTCTCCATCCCACTTTCACCTTGACCTATCTGTCTGTGTCCTCCTGCACTGAAGCCCAATGTAAGCCTGAGGAGTACCACTCACCTAAGTCTGCACATGTTACAGCCTTTGCGACTCAGTGCTTAAATCATTGATGAAGGGTCTCAGCCCGAAACACCAAATGTTTATTCATACTGCCTGAACTGCTGAGTTCCTCCAGCTTTCTGTGTGTGCTGTTCTGAATTTTCAGCATCTGCAGAATCCCTTGTGTTTACTTAAATCACTGATTTCAGCTGAATTGTTTTCCTTTTTCTATTATTGAGAACAGGCTAGTTCTATGGTAAGACTATCCACATGTAATATTATTTCAGATTTTCTTTTTCTTGGATATATAGAGATTTGTCATATATTTCTAGAAATCATTCTTGTGTCATTTTGGCATAGCTTCATGTTGCAATTCACAGCTTAACATATCCTTTTGTCTGTTTTCTCTGTCTCTCTAAATACAAGGTTGTTGCCTGGATTGGTGAGCTTGCCTTATGAGAATAGGTTGAGTGATTTTGGCCTTTTTTCCTTAGAGTGACGGAGGATGAGAGGTGACCTGATAGAGGTGTACAAGATGATGAGAGGCATTGATCGCGTGGATAGCCAGAGGCTTCTTCTCAGGGCTGAAATGGCGAACACAAGAGGGCATAGTTTTAAGGTGCTTCGAAGTGGGCACAGAGGAGATGTCAGAGGTAATTTTTTCACACAGAGAGTGGCGGGTGCATGGAATGCACTGCCAGCGATGGTGGTAGAGGTGGATACAGTAGGGCCTTTTAAGAGACCCTCAGAAAGGTACATGGAGCTTAGAAATAAAAAGAGGGCTAATTGGTAGGGTAATTCTAGGCAGTTTCTAGAGTAGGTTACATGGTCCGCACAATATTGTGGGCCGAAAGGCCTGTAATGTGCTGTAGATTTCTATGTTCTAAATGCCTTCAGTAATTTGTTCAACATTTGGCTCTGTAAATTAGGAAATCCTAGCCTCCCATTCAGAAGGGTGCCCTAGCAGCCTTCAACCAACCCTTTCTGCAACCTAAAAGTAGCTCTTCTCTTTCTCAGTTCTGATAAAGAGTCTATGGCCTAAAATATTAGCTCAGGTTCTCCTGACCTGTTGGAGTTTTCCCGCATCATCTCCTTTCATTTCATCTTCCAGGAAAACAATGCAGAAAATTCCAGGAATACCCAGCAAGTCAGGTGGAGTGGATGGAGAGAGAAACCAAGTTGACACTTCAAGTTAATGACCTTACGCATTCTTGTTGCAGACACCTTCCACATTTTCACAGCATACCCTGCTCGCATTCCAAAATTCAAGTCTCTGTAGTATTTTGTTTATATGTTCATAGAATGGATCCAAATTCTGACTGTGCTAGGTGAACAATTCTTCCACCAAAGTTTTGAAAAGCAACTCTGAGTCTGGTTTTTGATGTGTCTCCTGAATGGCAGTGTTACCTGCAATGTGTTTCTAGGTCTGTTAGTGCAATAAGTGAAACAGGGCAACTCATTGGTTGGCACCTTTCCCAGCTGGCACTCTGGCACTGCCTATTGGTGACAGCCCAGCTTAGCCAATGTATTTGACTTAGATAAATGTTTTTTTGAATTTCCATGACTTCATGTAAGTGTATTTAAAGAATTTGTAGATGTTTCACATATTGCAAACAGTATTTACCACAAGTTTCCCAGTAGGTACTTGTAGCATATTAAGTAGTGGGGACACAAGAGATTCTGAAGATGCTGAAATAATGGCCCGTGTTCCCTTAGTCATACGGTATAAAACCAAAAAGCAGCTTCTAATACTGCTGAAACAGAAGCAGCCAGTATAGGAATAAGGAAAGTGCAGACATTTTTACAGCATGTATTAAGGGAAGTTTATAGATTCCAGGATTTTGATATCTCATGTGAGCTTTTCAATTTGTCATTGGGTTTGAACTGTTTACAGTGACATAATTAGAAAATGTTTAAGCTGTTGACTGGGTATTCCATCGCGCCGTATTTTAGTAAAGAATTTCACCTTTTCTAAATGAATGCATTATTATCAGTGCCAGAAATAACATAATACCTCATAAATTCAATTACTACACTACTGTTTTTTAAACACACAATCCAAAGGTAATCTTCCATATTTCAAATCTCTTGTGCAATATGAGTATATGAATAATCAGGATAGGCTTTAGTAGGATGTATACATGGAAAATCAGAAGTGACATTTTCAAACAATAACTTCAATAACTAAAAGAAGGGCATAATTTCTCCTGAAGGTGGAAACGTCTCATAGAATACGTCAAAGCATTTAAGAATGTGCTCATTTTCAGTGGGGTCTTGAAATTGAATTATGTCACAGAAAGCCTTGCCTTTGTCTTATTTGGCCATTATCATCTATCTCCATTGCCTTTTTGCAGATGCTATTACTTAGATCGTTTCTACTTTAGAGGCTTTCTCAGTGAATCACCCATCGATTTCCTTGAAGTAAATTGTGCTGTCCCATGCTTTCAAAGGCTGGCTGCCTGAAGAACAACAAGCTCTCTCATAATAAAGAAAGAAAAGGAAGTTTAAAATATGTGTTCAGGAGCTAAGCAGTGGATGACTGTTTAATACATAATCACAGGAAGTTTACAAACCCCTAAGACTAGCACAAAAGTTAAATCAATAATCAAAATTAATATTTAAGAAAAATTAAAATGATGTGAACAACAATCCTTAATGAAGTCAATTTTCAAAATGAAGATATTGAAAGCATTTTTGCAGTGTTACTGTGTAGCAACAACAAGATCATGTTTGCTCTTTTGGCTACTTACCATCAGGCCTGTTTGAAATGACATTTGTGCGGAATTAATTAGAACAGCAACTAAAAATGGTTCTGATCGAGGTTAATTTAAAAAAAAAGCTGCAGGAGGGTCTCTTTAAATACCAAGTACATAACAGAGAAAATTATGTTATCCACAGCTGCATGAGTAAGATTGATCTGATACCTAATGTGCAGCGATAATATTCATACATTTTGCTTACTCTGCAGAATACTAAAGCAATACTTTAACATGTCTTCCTGGATCTCCTTCCTGCTTTTTCTACAATAGAGTTGTTGGAATATAATTTTAAATCCTCTTGAGGGGAAGGAGAGAGTAGAAGCCAGGTAAAATTCTGTGATATTTACTAATGGTAATAGCGTTGGGTGTAATACATCTGCTGCTTTGGGGAGGTAGATCTACTCATGATATTTTGGCAGACATTTGGATTTAACATTGCCCAAGCATGGGTAATGAAACAGCCAAATTCAAGACCGGTGCATTCCAGTCCAGCAGAATACGTATTTTAACAAACAGCTCATGGGCAAGGAGGAGGAACTGTTCTTCTTCACAGGTCTTTGTGCAAACCTTCTGAATGGAAACCTAGCCTGACTCCTCTCCACTGATAGTTTTACAATCCTTCCTGGTTACCTCAGACTGTCACAAACCTCTCTTGGCTGCATCATTCTTATTTTGGTTTTGTTTTTCACCACTTAATTCTTAGTGGTTGGGCAGGAAACAGAACAACATACTTAGAGACAGATCATGGCAACATGCTCTTCCAACAAGCCCACAATGCCCCATTATACATATGTAACCAATTGACCTATACAGCACGTCCTTGGAATAGGAGCAGCCACAGGAAGCCCACCTGATCACAGGGAGAGCATACAAATTCTTTACAGACAGTGGCAAAATTGCAACAGTGGTGCTGTAAAAGCACTATGCTGCAGTTGGTTTAATTGTACCCATGCTCAGGGTTATTCGTTAGATTGTAATCAATGGTGATAATGCTTTGATTTTAATTTCCACCTGGTTGTACTGAACGGCTTTCATCATGATGCAATAGTATGACATCATCTAATTAACCCTTCATTTCACTCTTGCCCGATGGGGCTACTCTTTAGACATTAGTAGACTAGTTTAATATGCTCATGGATTGCTTTGCACTGAAGTAGAAGAACTTGCTTACTCTAGCTAAACATGATGAGATTATGGAATTGATCTTTCTGATGTATTGTACAATCATATGCAGTGAATGGAGTTATGATTCATCCTTCTTTGATTGCCTACTGATCTTAAAACTGAAGAGCTTAGAGATTTATTATCTGAGGGCCCTATCATTTTACCTTGAAATGAGTCCCAGCACACTGATTTATTTCATTGTACTTGCCCTCACATTGAGAATTTCTTCTTCAACTCCTCTCATTTCCTCCAGATCAAAACTGCCTATGGGCACCCTTTTGGGGTGAAGCGTTGCCTGCCTTTTAGTGGGATATGAGGAATAGTTTTTGTTTCAGGAACAGCCAGGCTAACTTCCTAAACTCTTTCCAGTATATCAGTGATAGAGTTGCCAATGATTTCTGCATTCAAGCAGAGCTCGAAACTTTCCTTATTTCTGTCTCCATTTTCAACTGTCTCACCCTCACTTGGTCCATTTTGACTCTTCCCTTCCCTCTCCTTTCTCTATGTCTTTATCTCAAGACATGGCTGGCCACAAGTGTCCATTAAAGCTTCCCACAGCCTCCAATCTATTCTCTCAGTTCCTTCATTTACGTTGCATTTTCTCTGATGTTGAGACTTTTTATGCAATTATCTCTGAAGTATCTTCCCCCTGTGTGTCTTTCCCCTTTTTATAATGGTGGACAAAGTCCTTGTGCGCATCTTGTCCATTTCCCACATCTTTGATCTCCTGGTTTCCGTGATGTATCAAGCTATGTATATCTCTTTCTGCAGCTTCTTACACTCACGGGCAGAACATGATGCATCCATTCAGGATATTTTCTGTGGTGTAACAATTACAACTGGTGAGAGTCAATGGGGACATGCCATATATCTTTACCCTCCTGAGGAAGTAGAGGTGTTGGTAAGTTTTCTGAGCCATTATGTCAGAGAAACAGGGATATTCTGAAATAAATATAAAAATTTTGGTAAAACCATCATTTTGACTATGCCTGCCTTTTCATTGGCTACGTAGAACATCTCATATTCCAAGACTTCCCTGGTAATGCTCCCCAACTCTTCCTCTGCCACTGCCTTGGTGCTGCTTCATGCACGCATGCAGATCTCAAACCCTACCTATTCCCACAACCTCTTCCCAACCCATCTCCTGTAAAAATGCCGTTCCCTTTTCTCAGTTCCTTCGTCTCCACTGCATCTGTTCCCAGGATGAGGTTTTCCTTTCCAGGGCGTCAGAGATGCTCTCTTTCTTCAAAGAATGGAGTTTCCGTCCACCATTGGTGTTACCCTCACCTGCATCTCCTCTATTTCCCAGATATCAGTACTCACCCCACCTTCCTGCTGCCTTAACAGAGATAGTTCCAACTATCCAATTAACCTTCACATCCAACACACCATTCTCTGCAACTTCTGCCTTCTCCAAAGGGATCCCACCACCAAACATACCTCCACATTCCCCTGACCATCTGCTTTTCAGGGATCCATAATTACCTTGTCTATTTGTCCATCCACACTAATCTGTCTCCTGCAGTTCTCCTACAAGCAAAGTGCTACACCTGCCTATTCACCTCTTCCCTCACCCCCACTCAGGGACCCAAACAGTCCTCCCAGGTGAGGCAACACTTCACTTGTGAATTCACTGGGGTTGTCTGTGTATCCGGTGCTCCTGATGCTGCCTCCTCTACATTGGTGAGACTTGCTGTTAATTGGGTAACAATTTCATCGAGCAACTCTGCTCCATCTGTCAGAAGCAGAAATTCCCTGTGGCCCATTGTTTCAATTCCAATTCCAATTCCCATTCCGACATGTCAGTCCACAGACCTCAAGATTGAGGAGCAAAACCTTATATTCCATCTGGGTAGCTTCCAACCTGATGGCATGAGTATCAATTTCTCCTTTCAAAGAAAAATTCCCTCCCCTTCTTCTTCTAATTTCAACTTTGGCCTTTTACCTCTTCTCTGCCTTAGTGACCCTCCTCCTTCCATTACTCCTATGGTCCACTCTCATCTTCTATCCAATTCATTCATCACCACCATTTACCTTTCCCACCCACCTGGCTTCACCTACACTTTTTACTTTGTCCTCCTTTCCCTCCCCCCACCTTTTTCATTCTGCCATCTTCTGCCTTCCTTTGCAATCCTGAAGAAGTCTTGGCCTAAATTGCCAACTGCTTGTTCATTTCTATGGATGCTGCCTGAATCTGCTGAGTTCCTCCAGATATGTGTGTTGCTTTGTATTTCCAGCATGTGCAGAATTTCTTCTGTTTACAGATGATTGCTGATGTTCTCTCTTAGGAGGTTGAAATGATCAACTCTCTCAAACTTGACACCTTTTAGGTAGCAGTTCCCCCTTACTGAAGTCAATGACCAGTTCTTTTGTTGTTAGCACTCCTTGTCACTAGTTTCTCAATCTTCTTCCTGAACTCTAATTCACAGTGATGTGAGATACGGCCCATTACTGTAGTACCATCTGCAAACCTACAGATGGAGTTAGATAGCGCACTCTTTCAGAACTGGTCATTTCTGCCGTGATTCTTCCATAGTCATGACTTATCTCTCTGCATTAATGTAGATTGGTCTGCTGGGCATGCCTTTCAACCATAACAAAAAATATAAGCACAATCTGCTTCTAATTGCCTCGTTTTGGTCTCACTCTATTAGAAATACTCTCTTATTCTTCCCATATATCCCCACTTTCTCTGGAACTTCTACTTCCTTAGAAGTTAGCAAAGATTTGGCATGTCATCTGAAAATTTGAGAAACTTCTATAGATGTGTAGCAGAGAGTATATTGACTGATTGCATCACAGCCTGGTATGGAAACACCAATCCCCTTGAATGGAAAAGCCTACAAAAAGTAATGGATATGGCCCAGTCCATCATGGGTAAAGCACTCCCCTCCACTGAGTAAATCTATACGGAGCGCTGACACAGGAAAGCGGCATCCATCGTCAAGGAATCCTCCTCCCCCCCCACCCCATCCAGGCCATGCTCTCTTCTGACTGCTGCCATCAGGAAGAAAGTACCGGAGCCTCAAGACCCACGCCATCAGGTTCAGGAATAATTATTACCCCTCAACCATCAGGCTCATGAAGTAGAGGAGATAACTTCACTGAACTGTTCCCACAACCAATGGAGTCACTTTCAAGGACCCTTTGTCTCTGTTCTCTATATTTATTGCTCTATATTTATCAAATTTGCTGATGACACTACATTGATCGGTCTTATCTCAAGCAATAACAAGGTGGCCTACAGGGAAGAAGTCATCTCTTTGACACAGTGGTGTCAAGAAAACAACCTCTCCCTCAGTGTTGCAAAGGAGCTGGTTGTGGATTACAGGAGGAATGGAGTCGGGCTAACCCCTATTGACATCAATGGATCTGGGGTTGAGAGGGTAAACAGCTTCGAATTCCTCAGCATCCACATCACCGAGGACCTCATGTGGTCTATGCACACCAACTGTGTGGTGAAAAAGGCACAACAGTGCCCCTTTAACTTCAGACTGTTGAAGAAGTTTGGTGTGGGCCCCCAAATCCTAAGAACTTTCTACAGAGGAACAATTGAGAGCATCCTGACTGGCTGCATCATTGCCTGGTATGGGAATTGTACCTCTCTTAATCGCAGGACTCTGCAGACAGTGGAGCGGACAGCCCAGTGCATCTATAGTTGTGAACTTCCCATGATTTAGGACACTTACAAGGACAGGTGTGTAAAAGGGGCCCGTAGCATCATTGGGGACCCAAGTCACCCCAACCACAATCTATTCCAGCTGCTACCATCCGGCAAGCAGTACCGCAGCATAAAAGTCAGGAGCAACAGGATCCAGGACAGCTTCTTCCACCACGCCATCAGCCTAATGACCTCACGCTAATTTGAGTGTATTTCTATATTGCATTGACTCTATATTACATCTATTATAAATGTAAATTATTATCTAATTTATTATAAATTACTATGATTACACATTGCACATTTAGATGGAGACGTAACGTAAAGATTTTTACTCCCCCATGTATGTGAAGGATATGAGAAATAAAGTCAATTTAATTCAATTTATTCATTTAGTTAATATGATTATTTCTTTTTTCTTTCTATTTATGTATTTGCGCAGTTTGTTGTCTTTAGCATATTGCCTTGAAGGCTGTGGTCTTTCAACAATTCTACTGTGTTTCTTGTATTTACTATGATTACCCAAAGGAAAACAAATCTCATTGTTGTATATGGTGACATATATGTATTTTAATAATAAATTTACTTTGAACTTTGAACTGAAATCTAATTTCCTTGCTCTCCTCTTCAGTTCTGTTGAAGGGTGTCAGACCTGAAAAGTTAAATCCATTTTTTTCAACGAATGCTCCCTGACCAGCTGAGAGTTTTCAGCATTTTCCATTTGTATTTCAGTTTTACTGTTATTAGAATTTACTACTGTATGAAGTAAATAATTACCTGATTACAGTAGTTTATTATTATTTTGTTGAAGCAAAAGAAACAGTGTGATCTACTTAAATGTAAATAAACACTTAAAAACTGAATGCATCATGTGTTCTGACTTTTACATAGAAACATAGAAAATAGGTGCAGGAGTAGGCCATTTGGCCCTTCGAGCCTGCACCGCCATTTATTATGATCATGGCTGATCATCCAACTCAGAACCCCGCCCCAGCCTTCCCTCCATACCCCCTGACCCCCGTAGCCACAAGGGCCATATCTAACTCCCTCTTAAATATAGCCAATGTACTGGCCTCAACTGCTTCCTGTGGCAGAGAATTCCACAGATTCACCACTCTCTGAGTGAAGAAGTTTTTCCTAATCTCGGTCCTAAAAGGCTTCCCCTTTATCCTCAAACTGTGACCCCTTGTTCTGGACTTCCCCAACATCGGGAACAATCTTCCTGCATCTAGCCTGTCCAATCCCTTTAGGATTTTATACGTTTCAATCAGATCCCCCCTTCAATCTTCTAAATTCCAACGAGTACAAGCCCAGTTCATCCAGTCTTTCTTCATATGAAAGTCCTGCCATCCCAGGAATCAATCTGGTGAACCTTCTTTGTACTCCCTCTATGGCAAGGATGTCTTTCCTCAGATTAGGGGACCAAAACTGCACACAATACTCCAGGTGTGGTCTCACCAAGGTCTTGTACAACTGCAGTAGTACCTCCCTGCTCCTGTACTCAAATCCTCTCACTATAAATGCTAGTATACCATTCGCCTTTTTCACCGCCTGCTGTACCTGCATGCCCACTTTCAATGACTGGTGTATAATGACACCCAGGTCTCCTTGCACCTCCCCTTTTCCTAATTGGCCACCATTCAGATAATAATCTGTTTTCCTATTTTTGCTACCAAAGTGGATAACTTCACATTTATCCACATTAAATTGCATCTGCCATGAATTTGCCCACTCACCCAACCTATCCAAGTCACCCTGGATCCTCTTAGCATCCTCCTCACAGCTAACACTGCCACCCAGCTTCGTGTCATCCGCAAACTTGGAGATGCTGCATTTAATTCCCTCATCCAAGTCATTAATATATATTGTAAACAACTGGGGTCCCAGCATTGAGCCTTGCGGTACCCCACTAGTCACCGCCTGCCATTCTGAAAAGGTCCCGTTTATTTCCACTCTTTGCTTCCTGTCTGCTAACCAATTCTCCATCCACATCAATACCTTACCCCCAATACCATGTGCTTTAAGTTTGCACACTAATCTCCTGTGTGGGACCTTGTCAACAGCCTTTTGAAAATCCAAATATACCACATCCACTGGTTCTCCCCCATCCACTCTACTAGTTACATCCTCAAAAAATTCAATGAGATTCGTCAGACATGATTTTCCCTTCACAAATCCATGCTGACTTTGTCCGATCATTTCACCGCTTTCCAAATGTGCTGTTATCACATCTTTGATAACTGACTCCAGCAGTTTCCCCACCACCGACGTTAGGCTAACCGGTCTATAATTCCCCGGTTTCTCTCTCCCTCCTTTTTTAAAAAGTGGGGTTACATTAGCCACCCTCCAATCCTCAGGATCTAGTCCAGAATCTAACGAGTTTTGAAAAATTATCACTAATGCATCCACTATTTCTTGGGCTACTTCCTTAAGCACTCTAGGATGCAGACCATCTGGCCCTGGGGATTTATCTGCCTTCAATCCCTTCAATTTACCTAACACCACTTCCCTACTAACAAGTATTTCGCTCAGTTCCTCTATCTCACTGGACCCTCTGTCCCCTACTATTTCTGGAAGATTATTTATGTCCTCCTTAGTGAAGACAGAACCAAAGTAATTAATCAATTGGTCTGCCATGTCCTTGCTCCCCATAATCAATTCACCTGTTTCTGTCTGTAGGGGACCTACATTTGTCTTTACCAGTCTTTTCCTTTTTACATACCTATAAAAGCTTTTACAGTCAGTTTTTATGTTCCCTGCCAGTTTTCTCTCATAATCTTTTTTCTCCTTCCTAATTAAGCCCTTTGTCCTCCTCTACTGAACTTTGAATTTCTCCCAGTCCTCAGGTGAGCCACTTTCTCTGGCTAATTTGTATGCTGCTTCTTTGGAATTGATACTATCCCTAATTTCTCTTGTCAGCCACGGGTGCACTACCTTCCTTGATTTATTCTTTTGCCAAACTGGGATGAACAATTGTTGTAGTTCATCCATGCAACCTTTAAATGCTTGCCATTGCATATCCACCGTCAATCCTTTAAGTGTCATTTGCCAGTCTATCTTAGCTAATTCACGTCTCATACCTTAAAAGTTACCCCTCTTTAAGTTCAGAACCTTTGTTTCTGAATTAACCACGCCACTCTCCATCTTAATGAATAATTCCACCATATTATGGTCACTCTTACCTAAAGAGCCTCTC
Source organism: Mobula birostris (assembly GCF_030028105.1). Classification (NCBI taxonomy): domain Eukaryota; kingdom Metazoa; phylum Chordata; class Chondrichthyes; order Myliobatiformes; family Myliobatidae; genus Mobula; species Mobula birostris. The sequence continues at coordinate 30,475,379 of NC_092373.1, forward strand.
ACGACAAGATTGCTAATTAACCCTTCCTCATTGCTCAAAACCTAGTCCAGAATAGCCTGCTCTCTTGTTGGTTCCTCGACATGTTGGTTCAAAAAACCATCCCGCATAGATTCCAAGAAAGCCTCTTCCTCAGCACCTTTACCAGTTTGGTTCACCCAATCTACATGTAGATTGAAGTCACCCATTATAACTGCTGTTCCTTTATTGCACACATTTCTAATTTCCTGTTTAATACCATCTCCGACCTCACTACTACTGTTAGGTTTTGACACCTTATTGAACCAGACATGGTTATTAATTGCCATCTACTGCCTTCGTTAAAGGATGTTTTCTTGTAAACTTGAACTCTGTAACAATGCAATAGCAAGGAGATGACAGACACTACAGAAAGATTGAGTTAAACCATCACAGCCCTGATGCAAAAGCTAGTTACTTCCTTCAATATATAAAATTGCTGATCCATCAAAGATGCAAGTTAGCCATTTATATTATTGAATTACAAATCCATTACTGTCTGTCATTTATTAATAATAAATGTCTAATTTATGATTGCTTCCAAGATTCCCAGGTGATTGACACAGATATCATCACTATTCAACATAACAGAAGGTGCAAGCTAACAAGAGGAAGACAATCTTTTCGGGCTTTTTGCCACTCAATTACATCTTTGACCTTCTGCTTATTGTTATTGTTATTTATAATTTGCACAATTATATCCACATATTTATATTTGTGGATGGTGTCTCCTTGAACATGGAGCTGAAGTGCTGGCAGAAATAGTCCCTGTGCTCTTGAACCATGATGTATTGGTGCCTCTAGGGCAGACACCCAGTTAAACCTATCTGTCAAGTGTATTGGTGATCTAACTTCCTACCCACCTCACTTAGAGATTGAAGGGCTCCTATCATTCTTGCTTTGTGCCTCAGTTAGAATGGAGTGCCCAGGGAATGAACAGTCAGGATCCACAGAGAACTTCCAAGAAGCAGCAAATACACAGTTGCTTCAATATCTTTCTCTGTCTTCATGTCCTCCAACTTGCCATTAGCATGTTCAAGAGATGTGCAGAGAAAGCTGGAATGCACCAGATACACAATGGTCATGGGCGGGTGCAAATATTTATAGTAGCATGAATTAAAATTGATTTAATCCCATGAAACGGTGGTTGGTTATACACCGACAACAAATCCTGGAATCAATAGATCAATTAGTGGAATTCAATAATAATTAAAAAGAATAGCAAACAGTTCCTTTCTCTGTACTCATTATCTTTTTTTAAATTTCTAAATACTTGAAGTGTTGATTATATTGGCTGCCATTGCCAAATTTTCAGTGGGCCTATTAAAATTCACAATATAGCAGATGATTTCATTTTCTTCACTGTCGAATTCTGCTTAAGCAATGAAACAGGAGCTGACATGAGGTATACCTAAAGTCTTTGTAGTTTCAGAGCAAATTGCCACTCGGCATCTAGCAAAGCTATTGAAATGTCGATGCATTTTCTGCCATTTTTCAGCCTCAATCATTGTTCAAAGATTTGAAAATAGAACCCAGAACAACATACCCCAAAGGACTTTGGGGCAGTTGATGAGAATAAGATGGGAAGGTTACAAATCCTACTGAATGGACATAATAAAAAATACTTTTGCACTGTGCTGGTAAATTAATGGTGTGTGGCGACCCGCTTTCTACGCAGGCGAACCGGCTCCCAAAATGCTGCGTGCGTCGGCAGAGAGGCCAGCCCCAAAATGGCGCTGGGCCGTCTTCTTCACCAGCAAGGGGAGGAAGCCCACGCGCGGGAAGAGACTTTTGTAATGCACCTCTGACGTCATTTCCACCCGGAGAGGGCGGGAACGGAACTGCATAAAAGCCAGTGCTACGAAGTTTGAATAAACTAGTCTCGAGTGCAACTTACAGTTTGCGAGTCGTTATTTCTAGCTCTGTGTGTGGCACATCGCTACAGGTGCATTTTATTGTCCACTTAGGTCCTGAAATGCATATTGTGAAGATGGGTAAAAATGTATCAAAAGAAACACAACGTTTTTACGTATGGAATTATGTGCTGGAAAGAGAAAGGTGCAGCTCCCATCAGGAACTCTATGTAGAACTCAGAACTGCCCTGCCACTGGCACACCGACTGCTGAGAGGTGAGTCAGAGACAAAGGGCTCTCCCCTTGGAGGTGAAACTAAGCCTGCAGGGCTGGGGAAAGGTTTCTGTGGGTGTGGAGTGACTGTCTATGTGCTTAAGCACCCACAGTGCAATAATTGTGTTCCACCGGATTGATTCTTGCCACAGCTGTGATCCTAATATACTGTGAAGAGCAGGCTGATCAGAAATCTAGAGGCCTGATAAACACTCACAGTTAGATCCAAATAGTAGGCTAACATCAAAATAGTGTCAAACATAGATAGCAAGAATAGCCAGAGGCTTTTTCCCAGGAAGTAACGAATACGTGGAAGGCATAATTTTAAGGTGATGGGAGAAAAGTATGAGGGGATCACAGAGGTAAGTTTTTTAACACTGAGAGTGGTGGGTGTGTGGAACGAGCTGCCAGGTGTGGTGGTAGAGGCAAATGAATCAGGTGAATTTAAGATACTCTTAGATAGGCACATAGACAGTAGGAAAATGGAGGGCTACGAGGGAGGGAATGATTAGATTGATCTCGGAGTAGTTTAAATGGCCAGCACAGGGCCTGTAATGTGCTGTATTGTACTATGTACTATGTTCTACAGTAGTGTTGCCACGCAGTTCCAGTGACCTGGGTCTGTCTGTGTAGAACTTTCACATTCTCCCTGTGATGGGGTGGCTTTACCCCGGGAGCTCCAAGTTCTTCTCATACACTTGTACCTCAGTTGGCACAGTGAGTGGCAAGAAAAGTAACTTGCAAGGAAACTGAGTGGGGTGGCAATGTACCACCAGCAATCACCAAACAGGGTTCGATTTCTGTCGCTGTTTGTAAGGAGTTTGTACGTTCTCCCTGTGATCTCTCAGCTTCCAAAGATGTAGAGTTAGGGTTAGTGCTTTGTAGGCGTGTAATGCTGACGCAGGAAGTGTGGTGACACTTGCGGGCTGCCCAGCATAATCCTCACTGATTTTATTTGATGCACATGACACATTTCACTGTGCCTTTCGACATATGTGTGACAAATAAAGCTAATCTGAATAGTAAAGTGTGAATGTTCTGTCACCCACAATGGGACAAAGGCTTCTTTCTGTATCATGAAAACTAGCAGAAATATGAAGAATAAATAATAGCTCTTGGAAAAGGTTGAAGTAAAATCGATCAGTCTGCTAAGCATTGGTTCAAGGTGTTGTATCATCTTTGAATTATGTCAGATTGAGCAAAGGCTGTGGAATACTAGGGGAAAATGAATGAGTACTGACAAGTTGTGAGCAGAAAGTCTTTCTGCAAAATAACCTGAGGAATAACATGTCCTAGCCAACAATGAGGAATGGTAACCAAGTTAATCCTGTTTGAAAAGCAACTTCTATCAGAAGAGGAACAAACAGTACAGGCGATAAGAATGCAAGAAAATAGGTGCAGGTGTATGGCTCTCAATCCATCAAGTTTGCTCCATCAACTAATATGATCATGGCTGATATACAAGATAACCGGAAGCCATAACCTGGGACCACAGGGAGATGGGGCTGTAAAGAAAGCTTTGGACTTCATAAATCAAAATACTGAGTACAAGAGATGGGATGTTATGTTGAAGTTGTATAAAACATTGATGAGGAATAATTTGGAGCATTGTGTTTAGTTCTGGTCACCTGCCCATTTACAAGGATGTTGCTGGGACTTGATGACCTGAGTTATAGGGAAAAGTTGAGTAGGTAGGGACTTTATTCCCTAGAACATAGAAGATTGAGGGGAGATTTGATAGAGGTACAGAAAATTATGAGGGGTATATATAGGGTAAATATAAACAGGCTTTTTCCCACTGAGGTTGGGTGAGACTGCAACTAGAGGCCCTGAGTTGAGGGTAAAAGGTAAAATGTGTAGGGGGTACATGAAGGGGATCTTCTTCAGTCAAAGGATGGTGAGGGTGTGGAATGAGCTGCCAGTGCAAGCAGTGGATGTGGGGCTGATTTCAACCTTTAAGAGAAATTTGGATAGGTACATGTATGAAAGGGGTATGGAGGAGAATGGCCCAGGTGCAGGTTGATGGGACTGGGCTCAGCACAGCGTAGAACGGCTGAAAGGTCTGTTTCTGTGCTGTAGTGTTCTATGTCTCTATGATTCTATTATTGGTACATTCTGTGCAATACTTTCCATCTGAGCAGAGATAAAATATTATCTGAGTGAGATCAGGGCAGAAATCACTACATTTATCAGGAGGTGTGAGACACTCAGTCTGTCTGCAGAAGCATCGCAGTGAAAGGGGGAAGGTTTTGAACGACAACTAGAACGATTTCAACCTCTGGAAAGTGGACCATGCACTAGTCATATAACAGGAAGTCCTGTGGTCACTTCACACTTGTGGATGCGTGGAAGCATACACTTCTTTGTAGTCATGCACCACTCAGTCCCCCTAGGTATAACAGCAATCATACAGCTTTCAAAGTATGAATCAATTCATTTGATCAAATAGCTGTTACAGATCCTGGACCTCAGGAATTACTTTCTGGGGATCATTAGCGTCTGGTATCTTTATAAGCAGATTCCATATGACTTGCAGTCGACGTTTCAGGCCGAGACCCTTCATCAGGACTAACTGAAGGAAGAGTGAGTAAGGGATTTGAAAGTTGGTGGGGGAGGGGGAGATCCAAAATGATAGAAAACAGGAGGGGGAGGGATGGAGCCAAGAGCTGGACAGGTGATAGGCAAAAGGGATACAAGAGAATCATGGGACAGGAGGTCCGGGAAGAAAGACAAGGGGGGGGACCCAGAGGATGGCAAGGGGTATATTCAGAGGGACAGAGGGAGAAAAAGGAGAGTGAGAGAAAGAATGTGTGCATAAAAATAAGTAACAGATGGGGTACGAGGGGGAGGTGGGTCATTAGTGGAAGTTAGAGAAGTCGATGTTCATGCCATCAGGTTGGAGGCTACCCAGATGGAATATAAGGTGTTGTTCCTCCAACCTGAGTGTGGCTTCATCTTTAGAGTAGAGGAGGTCGTGGATAGACATGTCAGAATGGGAATGGGATGTGGAATTAAAATGTGTGGCCACTGGGAGATCCTGCTTTCTCTGGCGGACAGAGCGTAGATGTTCAGCAAAGTGGTCTCCCAGTCTGCGTTGGGTCTCGCCAATATATAAAAGGCCACATCGGGAGCACCGGACGCAGTATATCACCCCAGCCAACTCACAGGTGAAGTGTTGCCTCACCTAATATAAGGTGTTATTCCTCCAACCTGAGTGTGGCTTCATCTTTACAGTAGAGGAGGCCGTGGATAGACATGTCAGAATGGGAATGGGATGTGGAATTAAAATGTGTGGCCACTGGGAGATCCTGCTTTCTCTGGCGGACAGAGCGTAGATGTTCAGCAAAGTGGTCTCCCAGTCTGCGTCGGGTCTCGCCAATATATAAAAGGCCACATCGGGAGCACTGGACGCAGTATATCACCCCAGCCGACTCACAGGTGAAGTGTTAAACATGTATATGGGAACAAGCACAATCACTTTTTGGTAAGTCTAGTTGATTTATCTTATACAACATGTGAATATAGCAATTCTAGATTTTTTAAAACTTCTCTTGCAGTATTTCACAGAACAACGCAATACAATAAGAGTCACACTTTGCTTTCCTGTAGGGGGGACAGTTTTGAATTGGTGAGTCATATTCCAGCAGAAGACACTAACCTGTTGGACATTGGCCTACATGGGACTTTATCAAGACACGTCCACAGTAATGAAACCATTGTATAAGAAGTCTATGTGCAATGAATCCTCTTGATTGATCAGTTTACTTCAAGAGTGCTGGACATTTTGTTACCGAATTTAAAGGCAGATTGTTAACTGTGAAGTGAAATTAATCAGAGGACACATTTTATTTGTAAGTGTGGAAGGAACAGAGACATGTAGGCCATTCAGCTCAAGTCTATTCTGATCTTCATTTGGATCATGATTAACTTGCTCTTCAACTAGTTTTACCTACCTTTGTTTCATATCAGCTGCTACCTGTACCGAGCAAAATGTTGACCTCTTTAACATCTGCATGAGGTCAAATAGGAAGGGATGTATAATGGAGTCCCTATTCACCATTACCCACTTACACAATCTCTGCAGAGTTCTCATACTCACTTGTATATACAGATTTACTCACTTGCATTTTTTTCAAGCTCTTTCAGTGTTGTTCCCATTGCCGCTGGCGTCCCTCCGATTCCAGCTGTCGCTGCTGTTCCCATTCCAGCTGCTGCCGCTGCTATTCCTCCTGATCCCGAGGTCCCGTCCGTCCCTGACGTCCCTGCTGTCTCTGGCGCCCCCTCTACTCCCAGCGGCCATCCTGTGCCAACGGGTGCTCCTCCCGGCCCTGGTGTTCCTGCTAAGCCAGCGTTCACAGTTTCTGCCGAGATGCTCAGCTTGGTGCTCGGAGCCCGTTTGGGCTTTGGAGGTGGTTGCTTGCGCACGCAGGCGTGACTTTCATCATCACTGCCCCCGACCGAATGAAGTGACTGCGACCTCACTGAAAAGCCGCTGGCACAAGGATGTGGCAGACGGTCCTGAGGAGCAGGCAGTGTCATGAATCCCATTCGAAAGTGTTTTCCCATGCAGGTGCCCTCACCTCCTTTTCCTACGTCTCCGCCTAGCCTGGAAGAAAATCAACAGCAAACGATTACGTGCCTGGAGAAGATTCTGCATATTTTTTTTTAATCAACTTTTAATTTTATTTATTTATTGAGACGTAGCGTGGAAAAGGTCCTTCTGGCCTACCAAGATGTGCTGCCTTGCAACCCACCTATTTAACTCTAGCTCGATCACAGGACAATTTCCAATGACCAATTAACCTACTAACCAGTACGTCTTTTAACTGTGAGAGGAAACCAGAGCACCCGAAGGAATGGGGAGAATGTGCAAACTCCTTGCAGATGGCGTTGGAATTAATCTCCAGACTCCGGTATCCTGAGCTGTAGTATTCTTGTGCTAATGGTGCTGCTACCCTAGCAACACCAGGTTATAAAAACAATTCATCACTCCCTGAAATGTAACAGAACACATTCACGATGTTGTTGATGCTCCCCTTCTTTTTAGAAGTTGCATGGCCTGCTGAACATTGCCAGGAATTTCTGTTTTATTTCAGATTTGCAGCAATTGTAGTAATTTGCTTTGGAATTTGTTTTTGTGAAACACACACAAAATGTGGGCGGAATTCAACAATTCAGGCGTCATCTTTGGAGAGAAGTCAACAGTTGACGTTTCAGATCATGAACATCTATCAGGACTGCAAAGGGGCTGAAGCCAGACTAGAAATGATGGAGGGAGGGACAGGAGGTGTCAGGTGAGTCTAGGTGAGGGGGTAAAAGGAGGGTGGGGAAGGCCCCCACCTGGACTCTCCTGCCACCTCCTGTCCCTCCCTCCATCATATTTAGTCTGGCTTCAGCTCCTTTCCAGTCCTGACGAAACATCTTGGATTGACTGGTCAACTTTTTATTCCTCTCCATAGATACTGCCTGACCTGTTGAGTTCCTCTGGCAATTGTTTGTATTGCTCAATATTTCCAGCATCCGCAGAATCTTTTATGTCCCTGTTTTATTTCTGTACTCACCTTCCTTCCTGAGAGATTGAGGAAGAGCAGTGCCTATTCACTGGAATGTAAAAGGATGAGAGCTGACCTCATTTCAATTTATTATATTGTGCATTGATTGGCTTGTCCCAAGGCTCTTCCCTCGGGACAGGGAGTCTAGGAATAAGGATTCTATTCTCAGTCATGGGTTTAATACTAAAAAGAGGAGAAGCTTTTTTAACCAGTGGACCTTTGACCCACTACACCCTAGAGGGCTGTGGCTACTCAGTCATTGATACTCAAGGCTGAAAGTGGTAGACTTTGGATGCTGAAGGACAGAGGATGTGGGTATTGTGCAGGAACACGAGCAGGGCACATCTGAGCAGTCACGTGGCAACTTTCTGCCGTGTTTTTGTATTGCCAGAACAATTTTTCTCTTTTCAAACTAGGGTTCATCAAGATCTGTTTTACTTTCCATGCAACAAACAAGCCAAAATTATCAAAACACCTGAGCTTAAAAACAATGAGAATAGTTTATTAATCACAGTTAACTCGTTGTGTCATGATCTTCCAGACTTTTATCACTTCCTTGCCAGTGAAACAGATGAAGGAACCTATTAAGACAAGAGATGATTGTTTTCAATGATGTGCTGAGCTGCGTCCACAGCTGTCTGCAGTTTCCACTGGCCGTGTGCAGAGCTATTACTTTACCAAGCTGCGATGCATCTGCAGGAGAAGTTTTCCATGGTGATTCAATACCTGTGCTGCATTGACTGATGACTCAATGTCAGGGGTTCCCAACCTTTTTAATGCCATGGACCAGTAACATAGGAATCTAAAGGTTTCCGCTTCATATTTTCTAATGAAAGGAGATCCTGGCAGCTTCCATCAGTGCTATAAGATTATCCGCTTTGGAATTTCATAGAATCATAGAGCAAATCAGCACAGATACTGGCCCTTCGGCCCACTGAGTCCATGCTAACCAAGTGCCCATCCCTCTGAGCCCTGCCTCGCTACATACCTATCCAAGTGCCTCTTAAATGATTCTGTTATACCTGCCTCAACCACTTCCTCTGTCAGCTTGTTCGATATACTCACCACCCTCTGTGTTAAAAAGGCATCTCTCAGCTGCTTTTTAAATCTTTCCCGTCACCCTAAGTCTATGTTTCCCAGCTTTGGAAACCGTTACCTGGGGATAAGACAGTTACCATCCACCCTATCTTTCATAATTTTAAACAATTCTATAAGTTCACCCTTCATTCTCATACATTCCATGAAATAAAGACCTACTCTGGCCAACCTCTCCCTATAAATCAGGCCCTCTAGTCCTGACAACATCCTCAACAATTTTCTTTCGTCTTTTGCCATTTTAATCACATATTTTCTATAACAGGGTGACCAAAACTCCAAGCGTGGCCTCATGAACACCTTATACAACTGCATCAAGACAAAAACCCCGGAATCACACCGTGACACTATGCCACCCTGCGAGCCACTTCAAACACAGTAACAAGCCATACTCCCGCAGGGTGCTGGAGCCACACATCGTGTTGGGGTCAGGGTTATTTGTTGAAAGAGAGCTGCATTGTCAGAGAAGGCATTAAACTGAAGGCCTTTTGGGTGAGTCTGTTACATCTTATGATCATACTTTGAAGAAGAGCAGCGTGTTATTCCCTTTGGAACAGAAACAGAAAATGCTGAAAATACTCAGCAGGTCAGGCTGCATCTGTGGGGAAGAGAAACAGAGTCAATGTTTCATCTTGGAGAGCCTCCACCAGAGTTAGAGATATTGGCGCTGTCCTGGAGTGAACATCCCTCAACAAAAATCACAAAAGCAGATCATTGCTGTCCACAGGAGCTTGCCACGTGTTTCCTACATTACAAAAGTAATGTCACATCATAAAAGGCACTAGTGCCTGTAGCAACTGAGGTGTGTTCACAAAGGAAGGGAATGGTACTCTCAAAACATCTTCCCCTTTTCCTCATTTCTGTGCTCTACCCAGGTGACGGTTAGCACCCAGACAGTGAGGTTGAAAATTTGGCTGCAAGTCTTCTACTGACACCGTTGAAAGTAATTTCAATCATTATGTCATCAAGACAGAATGTAACAGCAATAAATTGTGTTTGTGTGAGTGTACAAAGTAAAGCAGCCACAGGAGACTGATAAATTACCTAGCATGTGGTGCCGTTTATCTGTTTCGCAGTGCATGTTATTGCTCTGTGCTCTCTATGTGACTGTAATTCATCACCTAATTATGGTCCGTTTCCTAAATAGCCTATGTCAAAACATGTCCAGCATGCCCATTGGATATTTAAAGTTTTCTGCAAACGAAACCTGGATATGCCAATCAAATACAATTTATTAATTACACTCCTTGAGCTCAACTAGCTCAGAATTTCAAACCTTTCAAAAGACTGGGTAGATGTGTCAGTAGTTGATTCTATTGGCATGCGTCTTACATAGGTCTCAGCCCTGTGCTTTGCCCCCCTGTCTCTCTGTTGACTATGAAGTCTATAAACTTGCAGATCAGGACCAGGGGTGATTGAACGTAAGTCATAGCCTCCTGAAATTGGACCAAAATGTGAATTTCTTCATTGAGGAATGGGTGGTTTCCAAATTCTCATCTAATGAAGTATGAAATATGTAAAATATTTAGAAATTTGGGACGGGAAACAAGAAATCCACTCCAAGGCAAACAGAGTGCACCATTCAAATTATAATGTAATTGATGGCATGGATGGGTGCAATTCCTGCAACACACATCAAAGTTGCTGGTGAACGCAGCAGGCCAGGCAGCATCTCTAGGAAGAGGTGCAGTCGATGTTTCAGGCCGAGACCCTTCGTCAGGATTAACTGAAGGAAGAGTGAGTAAGAGATTTGAAAGTTGGAGGGGGAGGGGGAGATCCAAAATGATAGAAGAAGACAGGAAGGGGAGGGATGGAGCCAAGAGCTGGACAGGTGATTGGCAAAAGGGATATGAGAGGATCATGGGACAGGAGGGAAGAAAGACGGGGGGGGGGGAACCCAGAGGATGGGCAAGAGGTATATTCAGAGGGACAGAGGGAGAAAAAGGAGAGTGAGAGAAGGAATGTGTGTATAAAAATAAGTAACAGATGGGGTACGAGGGGGAGGTGGGGCATTAGCGGAAGTTAGAGAAGTCGATGTTCATGCCATCTGGTTGGAGGCTACCCAGACGGAATATAAGGTGTTGCTCCTCCAACCTGAATGTGGCTTCATCTTTACAGTAGAGGAGGCTGTGGGTAGACATGTCAGAATGAGAATGGGATGTGGAATTAAAATGTGTGGCCACTAGGAGATCCTGCTTTCTCTGGCGGACAGAGCATAGGTGTTCAGCAAAGCGGTCTCCCAGTCTGCGTTGGGTCTCGCCAATATATAAAAGGCCACATCGAGAGCACCGGACGCAGTATATCACCCCAGCCGACTCACAGGTGAAGTGTTGCCTCACCTGGAAGGACTGTTTGAGGCCCTGAATGGTGGTAAGGGAGGAAGTGTAAGGGCATGTGTAGCACTTGTTCCGCTTACACAGATAAGTGCCAGGAGGGAGATCAGTGGGGAGGGATGGGGGTCTCGGCCTGAAATGTCGACTGCACCTCTTCCTAGAGATGCTGCCTGGCCTGCTGTGTTCACCAGCAACTTTGATGTGTGTTGCTTGAATTTCCAGCATCTGCAGAATTCCTCTTGTTTGGGTGCAATTCCTGTTGGGTTCTCGATGGATGAAGATCATCAATCTGAAACTGAGTTGAACTCTAAGCAACAAAGAGCTTAGCAATACTTAACATATCACTTCACACAACTGCTGTGATAGATCTAAGTTTAAATTAAAAACAATCCTGTTTCACAAATAGTTCCTGCCTCCCCCCTCTCACCCAACCCCAATGTGGCACGGAAGCAAAATCAATTGATGTGTTTAAGGATGTAAATTCATACTGATTGAAATGAAATATCATATTAAGGATTAAAAGATTGGAGCTTAGATTACTTTATTTCTCACATGAACATTGAAATCTACTGCAAAGTGCATTGTTTGCATCAAAGCAAATCAGCGAGAGTTGTGCTGGGTAGCTCACAAGTGTCATCACGCTTCTTGCACCAACATCATCTCACTAATTCCTAACCGTCTGTCTCTGGAATGTGGGAGGAAACAGGAGCACCCGGAGAAAACCCACACTGTCACAGGGAGAAAGTACAAATTCCTTACACACAGCAGCGGGAAATGAACCAATCTTGCAGCAGGTGCTATAATCTCGTTACACTAACCACTTCGCTACAAGTCAACATTAGTTGCCTTCATTTTATCAACAATGGGGCAAACAACTTCTGAAAGGATTCAAGCAACACATTGTAGAATTTACTCATGATTTCATCTGTTTGCATAACCACCATTGTAAGGAAGACCTGCATTCACATAGCAGTGGGTGATGTCTCTGAGTACTGTATATATTCATGTCCAATGATTCACATTTGCAGTGTAAGTTACTCTTGTTACATCAGCTTTAAGAACAAATAGTCTGTACTAAACAAACCTTCAAAAGAAAGTTTGAGGTAGTTGACCTGCTATTCTGCTCTAGGCATTGATCCAAGGAAGAATGTTAGTCAGGACTTTGGACATATTCCTTCATCTTCTTCATTCATTTCTCCTGATCACTCACATTCATATCTCCAAAGAAGACTGGAATGGAGGCAATGCAACACTCTCAGGATTGTCAGCCTGGATTCTGGATGGTGCTGACACTGTCGTTCAGATTCAGATTCATTTATCCCACGTGCAGCAAAGTACAAAATGAAATCCATCATTTGTGTCAGCAACCAACACACCCAAGGTTGTGATGTAGGCAGCTCACAACTGTTACCACACATTCCGGTGCCAACATAGCATGCCCTCAGTGTTCAACACGACAGCAGCACCACACACGTCAACAAAAAACACAAGCAGCAATAAAACAACAGCAAAACAGGCGCCTCTTCTGCCCTCCCACCCACCCACTCCCTCACACTACAGACAGGCCCCCAATCCCAGTACCTAGGTTGCCTCTGGGCCTTCAGTCCTTGGCCCTAGACTCTCAGACATCTGGCCTACAACCTCCAGTCTCTGACCTGGAATTGCAGAATCGAGCTCCGGGCTTCTACCTCTGGTTTCATGAACTTCAACTTTTGACCTTATGGGCTTTCTACCACTGGACTCACTGACTTTTGTCTTCAACCTTTCCAGCTTTCTATTTCCAGACTCACCGAGTTCTGAACTTCGGCCTTTATACTTTGCTGACCTCTGGACATGGCATTCATAGGTTTGACTTTGGGCCTCAATTGGATCGATGACCTTCGACGGTGAGGTGCCTCGGGTCTCAGCTTCTGGGCCCACATGGACCTCTGATCCAAGAGGCCTGCGGGGAAGGGGTTATCAGTCCTTGTAACACCTCCCTATATGGGCCTCCAACTTCAGTTTCGCTGATCTGGGGGTTACCTGTGGACGTGATTCAACCACCGGATCGCTGACCTTTCACTGCAGTGAGCTCTAACCTGGACTCCAAACCCAGGCTCCTGCCCCTGAGTCTTTATTCTCATACTTGTAATTTAGACTGACACCTCAGTATTGACTGTTTTTTCAAAAAGATTGCAATGCATTTTAAAGTGCAGAGCACCAGAGCCTCATATAAAAAGAGTAATGACTATAACAACTATAAAAATAAAAAAAAGATGCCAACGATTATTTCTTAAAATAATTATGTTTTAATTCAATACATTTCTCCCAGATATTAAACTTCTCTCTCATTTTCTATCTAAATTCAATTTGCTTTTAATTTTCTCAGAGATAAAGAATTTAGTTTATTCTCCATTTAGCTGAGAAAATGGATAAAGATGGTGAAATATCTAAGGCATTATTTCACATGTCTCATTGCAATTATTTGATAGTTTTGATATATTTTGAAATGGAGATAATTTTGCATATAATAACATTTTGGCTTGTTGATAATCTTAATAGCAGAATTTTCTGTTTTGCACTAATCCTGGCTGTTTCACTGACATTAATAATCTATTCCACTCTATTGTTAAGCAAGAAAAAAAGGATAACACCGTTGTGTTGAATATTCTGAGAAATGGAATGTAGCCATTTTGCAGACTACAAAATAAAAGAAATTAGCTGAAAGTAGGATGACTTGATAGTGTAGCTGTTTTACTTCTGTATGTACAGTAATGACCTTATATCTTTCCATACAACATGGGAACCAGAAGTTCAAAGTTCAAAGTAAGTTTATTATCAAAGTACATATATGTCACCATATAAAACCTGAGATTCTTTTTCTTGTGGGCATTGTCAATAAAGCTATAGAATAATAACCATATCAGAATCAATGATATGGCTGTTCAACCAGAGTAAAGAAGACAACTAAATGTGCAAATACAAAATGAAAGAAATAATAAAAATAAATATATAACAAATAAATATTGAGAACATGAAAGTGAATCCGTTAGTTGTGAGAGCATTTCAATGATGGGGCAAGTGAAGATGCCTGGTTATCCCCTTTGGTTCAAGAGCCTGATGGTTGAGGGGTAATTACTGTTCCTGAACCTGGGTGGTGTGAGTCCTGAGGCTCCTGTATCTTTTATCTGATGGCAGCAGTGAGAAAAGAGCATGTGCTGGGTGGAGGGGGTCCCTGACAATGGATGCTGCTTTCCTACTGCAGTGTTTCACGTAGATGGGCTCAATGGTGGGGACGGATTTACTTGTGATGGGCTGGGCTGATTCCACTACTTTTGTAGGATTTTCCACTGTAGATAGGGTAATTAAATATTTGGGGAAGAACATTGCTGCAGTTGATGAAGTTGCAGTCTCACAGCTCCAGCGACTCAGGTACAATCCTGACCCCAGGGGTTTAACACCGGAGTCTGCATGCTTCCCCTGTGATCAAGGAGAAAGCTTCTGGGTTCTTAGATTTACTCCCTTGCCTTTAGAACATGCATGCCACTACATTAGTGACCACTGTAAATTATTACTATTGCGTAGGTGAGTGATAAAATATGAGGGGGAGTTAATGGGAACGCTGGGAGAATAAAAGTGGGATTAGCATAAGTCGTTGCCCATTCCCTTAGCAACATATACAAAATGATGGAGGAACTCAGTAGGCCAGGCAGCATTGATGGATATGAATAAACTGTCAACGTGTTGGGCCAAGATCCTTCTTCAGGACTGGAAAGGAAGGGAGAAGATGCCAGAATAAAAGGTTGGGGGAGGGGTAGGAGGATAGCTAGCAGATGATAGGTGAAGCCAGGTGGGTAGCAAAGGTGGAGGGCTTGAAAGAAGAGAATCTGACAGGAGAGGAGAGTGGACCATAGGAGAAAAGGAAGAGGGAAGGGATGGAAGGGGAGGTGATAGGCTGGTGAGGAGAGATAAAAGGCTAGAGTGGGGAAGACGAGAGGTGGGGAGGGGGAGGGAAAGTCTTTTTTACCAGAAAGAGAAATCAACTTTCATGTCACCAGGTTTGAGCCGACCCAAGCGGAATATAAGGTGTTGTACCTCCACCCTCATCAAGGCACAAGAGGAGGCCATGGACCAACATGACTGAATGGGAATAGGAATTGGAATTAAAATCGGTGGACACTGGGAAGTTCCACTTTTGGCGCAGGTGTTCAACAAATGTAGAGGAGGGCACATCAGGAGCAGCAGACACAATAGACAACCCCAGCTGTGTTGCCTCACCTGGAAGGACTGCTTGGGGCTCTGAGTAGTGTGAAGGAGAAAGTGAATGGTCAGGTGTAGCACTTCGGTGGCTTGAAGGGATAAGTGCCAGGAGGGAATTTAGTGGCGTGGAATGAATGGACAAGGGAATCACAGAGGAAGCGATCCCTGTGGAAAGCAGAGAGATTGGGGGAGGTAAAGCTATGTTCGGTGATAGGATCTCTTTGGAGATGGCAGAACTTGTAGAGAATCATGTGTTGAATGCAGATGTTCATGTTGCGGTAGGTAAGGACAGGAGGAACTCTATCACTGTTATGGTAGCGGGAAATTGGGGTGAGCCCGGATGTTCGGGAAGTGGAGCCACAGGTGAGGGCAGCATGACACCATAAGACATAGGAGTAGAATTAGGCCATTTCACCCATCGAGTCCGCTCCACCATTCAATCATGACTGATCCTTTCTTTTCTCCTCCTCAACCCCGTTTCCCTTAGCAGCAATGGGGCAGGAAGGGAAACCCTGTTCTTTGAAGAAGGAGGTTATCTCTGATGCCTTGGAAATGAAAGCCTCATCCTGGGAACAGATGAGGTGGAGTCGAAGGAACTGAGAAAAGAGAATAGCATTTTACAGCAGACTGTGTGGGAAGAGGTATAGTCAGATAGCCATGGGAATCAGTAGATGTATAAAAGATGTCAGTCGACAGTTTGTCTCCAGAGGTGGAGAAAGAAAGGTCGAAAAAGGGGAGGGAGGTGTCAGAAATAGACCAAGTGAATTTACAGACACAGTGGAAATTGAAGGCAAAGTTGATGAAATTGACAAGCTCGGCATGGGTGCAGGAAGCGGAATTGGGGAGCATTACTGGGGAAGGCTTGGAACATGGTCTGTTCTACTTAGCCAGCAAAAAGGCAAGCATAGCTTGGGCCTAATGGATGCTCCTGGCTATCCCTTGAGCTTGGAGAAAGTGGGAGTAGAGGAAGGAAAAATTGTTGATGGTGAGGACCAGTTCTGTCAGACAGAGGAGGGTGGTGATGAAGGGGAACTGGTCGGGTCTGTTGTCAAGAAGCGGAGAGCTTTAATGCCTTCTTGATAAGGGATAGAAGTGTATAGGGACTGGATATCCATAGTGAAAAGGAGGTGGATAATGCCAGGGAATTGAGTTCCTCCAACATTTTGTATGTGTTGCTTTGGATTTTCAACAGCTGCAGAATTTCTCTTGTTTATGCCTGTTTCCATGCTCAATCATAAGGAAAGTACATCGGGACCTGATCGCCTCATTATAGGAGGAGGTAGAAGCTTTAAAGAGGATATATAGGAGATTTACCAAGACACTGCCTGGATTGGAGAGTAAATCTTATGAGTATGAGGTTGAGTGAGGTCAAACTTTTGTCTTTAGAGTGAAGGAGGATGAGAAGTGACTTGGTAGACGTGTAAAAAATGATAAGAAGCATAGATCGAGTGGACAGCCAGGGATTTTTTCGCAGTGTTGAAATGGCTAATATGGGGAGTCATAATGTTGAGGTGATTGGAGGAAAGTATAGGGGGGATGTCAGAGAATAGTTCTTTACACAGAGAGTGGTGAGTGCATGGAACTCCCTGCCAGGGGTGGCGCGACAGACAGATTCACTAGGAGCATTATAGGGACTCTTAGATAGGCATATGGACGTTAGAAAAATGGAGGCTTATGCAGTAGGGAAGGGTTAGATTGATCATACAGTAGGTTAAAAGGCTGGCACAATATCATAGTCTGAAAGGCCTGTACTACGCTGTACTGTTCTATGTTCTAAAAGGGAAAACATCAACAACCACTAAATAACTAGAAGTGCTTGTTTCTTATAATGTTTGCTCACTGGGGTTGTAATCATTGAAATCTCATTCACTCTGTCAGCCTGCCTCAGCAACACTTGGATATTTTCTGTCTTTGCATCAGCAAGCTCCACCCTGTGGTGGATGTTCAATTGTGAGGTGTCCGGACAGATACAAAGGATCATCCTGGGCTCTGTTACTGGAATGTGCACTTACTTTAACAGTGACAGTGATGCAAATTTCAAAACTAAACTGATGCAAACGGGTGCCTAATATGCAGCAGATATATTCAAAGATTCAAAGTACATTTATTATCAAAGTATGCATGCAGAATACATGAGATTTGCCCTCCCACAGGCAACCACGAAACAAAGAAACACCATGGAACCAGTCCATGAACACATCAAACACCCAATGCGCAAAAAAAAGAACAAATTGTGCAAACGGTAGAAAACAAGCGGGCAACACGTGGATGATCAAATGTCAATCCAGGAGTTCAGCAGTATTCAGTTTTAGTTCAGTTCAGCATCACACCACCAGCCCACTGCAGGCTACAGGATAAAGCATTCTTCTCCAAAGCGCTTCTGACCGCATCGATCACACCGATAAAACTGCTCTAAAACAGCAAAAAAAAAGTTAGCAGAATCCAGGAACACATGCAACATGAACCTTAAAGTTCCCTAAAACAACTCCACAGTCACCAGCCTCTCCGATTGATCCTTGCAATGTGCATCCCAGGACTCCTGCTCTTCCCTCCGACGGCAGCCGGTGAGAGCGAGTGGAAGACTGGTTGAACGCAGGCAGATGTCGCCGAGCACCCGCCCATCCTCCGCTCCCATCCTCATTGACTTCAGCTTGCTCAACGCCTCATTCAGAGGAAAGGAATGGAGTCGATCATGGTCTCAAGATCCACCTCCAGGCCTCCAGGCTGAAGAGTCTGCTCCAAACCTCACCGAACTCCCTCCGAGACAGCAATGCACCAACTGGTCCAAAAGCACACCATCAAAATGTAAATCACAGATTCAAATCACACAGGGCTTAGTGGTAGAATCATATTTAAAAGAAGAAGCAGTAAAACAAATAGTTTTGTGAGCTGTCTGCAGGGTGTTGTCATTGGTTGCATTGTTTGCTGGTGCCACCTTGCTTTTCAATTGAAGACAGCAGAGCAGCAGTGGCTGGAGTTTATGCGAGAAATGAAGAATGTGCAAGACAGGTATATTCCAAAAAAGAAGAAATGTTTGAGTGGAAAAAGGATGCAACCGTGGTTGACAAGAGAAGTCAAAGCCAGAGTTAAAGCAAAAGAGAGGGCATACAAGGAAGCAAAAATTAGTGGGAAGGGACAGGATTGGGAAGTTTTTAAAACCTTACAAAAGGAAACCAAGAAGGTCATTAAGAGAGAAAAGATTAACTATGAAAGGAAGCTAGCAAATAATATTGAAGAGGATACTAAAAGCTTTTTCAAGTATATAAAGAGTAAAAGACAGGTGAGAGTAGATATAGGACCGATAGAAAATGATGCTGGAGAAATTGTAATGGGAGATGAGGAGATGGCAGAGGAACTGAACAAGTATTTTGCATCAGTCTTCACTGAGGAAGAGAGCAGTATACTGGACACTCAAGGGTGGCAGGGAAGAGAAGTGTGCGCAGTCACAATTACGACACAGAAAGTACTCAGGAAGCTGAATAGGCTAAAGGTAGGTAAATCTCCTGGACCAGATGGAATGCACCCTCGTGTTCTGAAGGAAGTAGCTGTGGAGATTGCGGAGGCATTAGCGATGATCTTTCAAAAGTCGATAGATTCTGGCATGGTTCCGGAGGACTGGAAGATTGCAAATGTCAGTCCGCTATTTAAGAAGGGGGCAAGGAAGCAAAAAGGAAATTATAGACCTGTTAGCTTGACATTGGTGGTTGGGAAGTTGTTGGAGTCGATTGTCAAGGATGAGGTTACAGAGTACCTGGAGGCATATGACAAGATAGGCAGAACTTAGCATGGATTCCTTAAAGGAAAATCCTGCCTGACAGACCTATTACAATTTTTTGAGGAAATTACCAGTAGGCTAGACAAGGGAGATGTAGTGGATGTTGTATATTTGGATTTTCAGAAGGCCTTTGACAAGGTGCCACACATAAAGGCTACTTAACAAGATAAGAGCCCGTGGAATTACGGGAAAGTTACTTACGTGGATAGAGCATTGGCTGATTGGCAGGAAACAGAGAGTGGGAATAAAGGGATCCTATTCTGGTTGGCTGCCAGTTACCAGTGGTGTTCCGCAGGGATCAGTGTTGGGGCCGCTTCTTTTTACATTGTACATCAACGATTTAGATTATGGAATAGATGGCTTTGTGGCTAAGTTTGCTGACGATACGAAGGTAGGCAAAGGGGCCGGTAGTGCTAAGGAAACGGAGAGTCTGCAGAGAGACTTGGATAGATTGGAAGAATGGGCAGAGAAGTGGCAAATGAAGTACAATGTTGGAAAGTGTATGGTTATGCACTTTGGCAGGAAAAATAAACGGGCAGACTATTATTTAAAAGGGGAAAGAATTCAAAGTTCTGAGATGCAACGGGACTTGGGAGTCCTCATACAGGATACCCTTAAAGTTAACCTCCAGGTTGAGTCAGTAGTGAAGAAGGCGAATGCAATGTTGGCATTCATGTCTAGAGGAATAGAGTATAGGAGCAGGAATGTGATGTTGAGGCTCTATAAGGCGCTGGTGAGACCTCACTTGGAGTACTGTGGGCAGTTTTGGTCTCCTTATTTAAGAAAGGATGTGCTGATGTTGGAGAGGGTACAGAGAAAATTCACTAGAATGATTCTGGGAATGAGAGGGTTAACATATGAGGAACGTTTGTCTACTCTTGGACTGTATTCCTTGGAGTTTAGAAGAATGAGGGGAGACCTCATAGAAACATTTCGAATGTTAAAAGGCATGGACAGAGTGGATGTGGCAAAGTTGTTTCCCATGATGGGGGAGTCTAGTACGGGAGGGCATGACTTAAGGATTGAAGGGCGCCCTTTCAGAACAGAAATGCGAAGAAAATTTTTTAGTCAGAGGGTGGTGAATCTATGGAATTTGTTGCCACGGGCAGCAGTGGAGGCCAAGTCATTGGGTGTATTTAAGGCAGAGATTGATAGGTATCTGAGTAGCCAGGGCATCAAAGATTATGGTGAGAAGGCAGGGGAGTGGGACTAAATAGGAGAAAATGGATCAGCTTATGATAAAAATGGCAGAGCAGACTCGATGGGCCGAATGGCCTACTTCTGCTCCTTTGTCTTATGGTCTTATGGTCTTATGGTCTAAACACTTTCAAGTAAAACAGGGCACATTGTCAGCAGGAGTAATCTAAGCTATCACACTGTCTCCGCTCTCAAACTGTCATTTTCCATGTTTCAATAAAGTGAATGTTTTGGACTCATTCCACTTTTACTGCTTAATATTAGTTGAACCATTAAGTTCCTGGTGGTGAGATTATCACAACAAAACCCCAACCCTTGCACAGTCAACAGAATTACTGAAATATAGGATATAGACTTGAAGATGCCAAATTTTGGGCCAGTAGTTATTGTTTGCAGTGATTATATGTCCAAGTGCAATGATGCCACCATCAAGCACACGCACTGCACCACATGGCCACTAGGAGCCACTGCAGCACCCGTTGCGCCCGCTGCTTTCATGTGCACCTGCTGGAAACCCCGTGGTTACTGTGGTCACCATAGTGGCCTAATGGATGCAACATTGCAACACGTTTTACCTTCTGAAGTTAATATTGTTTGAATTCTCTATTTAGGAGGCTAGTGCTGCCAGTTAATTTTCACACAATGACGTCTGTCCTTATTTGAAATGAAGATGTACATTTGTGCTTAATCTTCGCCCTGAATAAAGCAGTGTTATCAAGGCTTCCTGAAACTGGAACAATTATGTCAAACATGCTGCAGCCTAACAATCATTTCAGTACAACAACTGAGCATACAATCTGCTATGTTAGGGTAAAAACCTTCAGCTAAACTGAAGTGTATCTAGACATTGACTTTTTCTTAAGGCATTTCCTTTCTAGGGGAAAGATCATTGTCTTTAATTTTACCTCAGATTCATCTTCTAAGCTGGGAGATGTGATGCAAGTTACTGATTCTAAGACTAAAATACTTACTCTGATGTAACCAAATATCAAAACACACCGGTCAGCTAAGTTAATTTTCCCTAGAGTAATACATCAAGCAGATCTTGTCTTTATGTAAATAAATGTGAGGGAGAACCCTCCCAAGGGCTTCTCTACAACTGGTGGCTTGGTGAGGCACTCTGTTATTGCATCCTGACCTGATCAGATGTTCTGAGGCTAGTCTGAATCATTTAGGTGGCCTGTGGGAGGGATCGCTGCCTACAATCTTTATTTGACTTGGAAGAGGGGAGGGAAATTACTTCTTTAATTTTTGGGATTCTGAGACTACCTATGAAATGCTGATTTCAAATTCACAACAGGATACATTTGCATATTATTGATTTTGTTTGAACAACTGATTATGCTTCCCAAGCCCCAATGAAATATAAATACCTCCTTTATCTCAAAACAACACTGCCAAATGTGATTGGAGTTTCTAGTGGTTACTAGTTCTAAGCCACAGAAATGAAAATAAAGCACCCACAAATTCCTGTCATCTACTCCATGACTGCTCATAGTCAACTGAAGTCAGAAAGGGACTGCAATTATACATTTGTAAAACAACTCTTCATCTCTTTCCATCTTTTCTGCTTAGGGGGTCTCCAAAGGAATGCCTGCCCCAGGAAATTCTTTAAAGTGACTGTAGTGAACCCAACTAAACCACGACTCTGTCCATTACACAATGAGAGATTATTCCACCGCAAAATAAATACTGATTCTGCCTAGTTACACAGTGAGTGATCACACTTCTGCAAGATGAACGGTAACTGGGTCCAGTTGCACCGTGAGTGACTGTCACCATGCTAAACGAATGCTAACTCTAACTCATGCCTTCTTATCTGCTACTGCCAACAAGCCAGTGACCCAAAACTTGTTGAACAGAATTCAACTTTGCTCAGCCATCCGACTGTCCGTGCTTGTGGAAAGATTCCATCCTGAGCTTATCTGCTTTTATTTACCTCGCTGACAACAAAAATCAAGTTGCAATGTTCCTGTATCCCGTCTGGGATAGTTGCTCTCAGTATCTGGGAGCAAGCTAAGTTTGAAGCTGTTGTGAAGAACGATAAGTGTAGTTGTGTTCACAGGCAAGGTGAAAAGTGTGGGTGGATGCAGTTGGAATCTAAAATTAGGACCAGAGTTTGGATAATTATTGTGGTTTCATTAATTTTGTAAGCAGTACTACATACAGTCCATTGTGTCTGAAGTAAGGGAACATCCAGAGATCTGAGATTTGAATTCAGGAAGTTTTATCACTTGTCCTTCTAAAGCAATCACCCAAGCCTACTCCATGTGCTTTTACCATCTGCTCAGAGTTACAAAGTAGAGTCATTATCTGGACCACTTGCAGGATGAGTAATATAGAGAACAGAACAAATCCAGCTGCTCTTTTTGAAGTTATATCCTTATCTTTTGCTGTTGTTGACAACTGATAAAACCCTAAGAAGCTTTGATAATTCACTAGATAGAAAACTAGCTAAATGATCACTTGATATAACTCAAATTGAAAAGGAGACATCAGAAGCTAACACTTCTGATGTTGGAGATCTTGTTCATTGACAAGGAGTCTCACCACATGTGAATGTCATTACTGAGGATCTTGTTAAGTTGCTGTTCTACAGTGGAAGACTGAAAAGCTGAAGCTGTGACATTCTTATCAGCATAGAGTCGTAGTGTGTGGAAGCAGCCCTTTCCTGTACGTGGACCTGCCTAAGTGTATGCTTACGTTGTTAAAGTACCTGCCTCAACCATCCTCCAGCAGCTCATTCCACATACTGACCATCCTCTCCCCATCTTTCCTGTAACTGAACCCTACCTTGCTTACTCTTTCCAACTTCCAATGAAGATAAAACATTTATTGTTTCTTGTCCCATTAATGCTACTTGGGCTACTGAGTGTTTTGATTTCTGTATTTTCTATTTCTGAGCATTTTCTATGTTTAATCACTGAAACAGTATAATGCACCTTCCTCTATGATCACAACTTAGGACCATATAGATGTCCTTGATTCCACAAATACTTCATGTAACATGGTATTAACCTACTTTTGTCACGTACTGTATGACCAATGTTTTACATTAGCCAAATAGTAAAGATGATTAACTGGAGGATTTTATATGAAGACTAAAATGGGCAGCATGCTAGTGGAGTGGTTAGCACCACACTATACAGTACAGGTGACACAGGTTTAATTCCCTCTGCTGTACACTTTCCCCCTGAACGTGTGGGTTTCCTCTGGGTGCCCTGGTTTCCTCCCACAGTCCAAAGATGTACCAGATGGTAGGTTAATTGGTCATTGTAAGTTGTCTCATGATTAAGCTAGGATCAAGTAGGGGGGTTGCTGGGTGGAGTGGCTCAAAGGGTCATAAGGGCCTGTTCCACGCTGTATCGCAGAAAATAAAACTTGCCAAAACTTTGTATTTGTCCCAAAGGCTGATTGGACGTCAGAAAATGCAAAATAATAGAATTCTGTTTCAAATCTTGCTGTTTTTTTTGGTAAGGTCAATGGATTATCAATACATTAGTAACTGATCTGTTCTTCAAAGCAAGTCTAAGCAGTATTAACCAATTATTGTCAATTTAGCAAAGGAAGAAAAATTCTAATGCATCCAAAGATGGAAATATACACTGGCCCTGAGAGAAATGACTAAATTGGTACTGTCGCCATCAAATCCTCTGGTAGACCCGCCTTGTTTTCAGAGGAAGAAAACCTATCCATCATTTTGATGTCATGAGCAAGTAGCACAATGAATATTTTCAGCATGATTTATGTTTTCCCTTTGTGTGTTGCTGTGCGCACTTTGTCACAGATTTTTTCCACCACAACAGCACATCATTCATGAAATACCTCATCATGCCAAAATACTTTGGTTCTTTTTACACAATTTACACTTCAATTAGGGTGAATTTAGTTCCCGTAGAAATGCAACATCATTTTTATCCTGTTGAGAACTCATGAGCTGCAGAGAAATATAAAAATCCCTGTCAGGCTACCATGATACATCCTCAGTCATTTATCAGAGATTTTCCATATCCATTTGAATCAGCAAAATAGATAAATGGGGTGGTTTGCACCTCAATCAACATAGCATTCTCCGGAATATAAGATCAAATTAGTTCAAATTAGCTTTTCTAAAGTGATTCGCAGACTGAGTTCTGTCTGCTGCATTTTTGAAAACAGCTTTATTGAGTTAGCGACTAAAACGCTATCACAGTATAGGAAATTGCTTTCTTTCCCTCGCCGGTCAGCTAGCCAAAGAAATTTGCTCTTTTGATGATTGCCTGTTAATTATTCATTAAATTAATTGTATTGGAGAGTTGTCTGCACCTTCTAATACCTGGTGCTTGTAATGATGAGAACGAAGTTTTCTGTTCACTAGGTTAGGAGGCAGGGGCACTTCGAAGCTGACTTGCTTTTACGTGTTCTAGCCAATGACAGCTAATTTGCTCACTGTCCTTTTTCGTGAAGGAACATAGGTGCACCACAAGGTCGTGTGCTTAGCCCCCTTGCTCCACTCACTTTACACTTGACTGTGTGGCTAAGCACAGCTCTAATCCCACATTCAAGTTTGCTGACGACGCCATTGTCATAGGCCAAATCAAAGGTGGCGATGTAGAAGGGAGATTGAAAATCTGGCTGAGTGGTGCCACAACAGCAACCTCGTAGTCAATGTCAGCAAGGAGCTGGTTATTGACTTCAGGAAGAGGAATCCAGAATTCCATGAGCCAGTCCTCATCGGAGGATCAGAGGTGGAGAGGGTCAACTTTAAATTCCTTGATGTTATTATTTTGGAGGAATATACTTGAACTTTAAACTTTGAATTTCCCATCAGCTCTTGGGAGTCCTGCAGCATCCAAAGTGTGCCTGGTAAGCTCCAACAGATACCGGTATGAATGCTTTGAAATATCCCACATTGGCCTTGGAAGGGGCAACAAAAAGTCCACTGAATCTATGTGTTGTGCGAGGACAAAGGTTCTGCTGAGAAGAGGAACTTTTTGGTCATTCCTTCCTCTTCATTCACACTATCTATTGGTTATTTATGCTTTCACCGGGTAGATTAGGACAGGGAACACTGAGACACACAAACAGGTGTGATTGAGTCAATATTGTGAAGGTGAATCCAAATTTAAGGTTGGATTTTCAAAAACATTTATTTATTTATCTCATGCATCTGAGAACATACCTGAGACGTGCCTTTTGTGTTAATAACCAACAGAATCCAAGGACATGCCAGGGCAGCTCAGAAGTGTCACAACATATTCTGACACCAACATAGAATGTCCACCATGCTGTTTGTGGATGGATTTTTCTGTATTGGAATGTCAAGATATCAGTTTTGTCTAAATTGGTGCCATTCTTCTTCTGAAACAGAAGGCCTGAATTCATGTATCCCTCTAATAGGCACTATATCCAGGTTGGAATGTGGAACTAAACCAATAGCATCACAGGGAGAAAGTGTAAACTCCAGGCAGATGTCACACAAGGCCAGAAATGAACCTAGGTCAATGGCATTGTGATGATGCATCATTAATACTGTGATTTAATGAAAAAAATCAACAGACACTGGTTAGCAAGGGGTTCAATGATAGTAACACAAATGAAATGCTGAAGGAACTCAGCAGATCAGGCAGCATCTTTGGAATTAAATAAACTGTTGGTGTGTCAGGCTGAGACCCTTCATCGGGACAGGATCCATCATTCAAAGTTAGCAATGGATAAAAGGCAAAGGCTTATTATATTATTACCAAAAGAGCATTGTGTCCGGAAAAGTAGCGGAGACTTGACCCAAACACAAAGCTGTGGAGACAATTTAGCAGCGAGCGATAACTTTAATAATAAACTGCAAAATAGCACACTACAAGGGGCCACAAAACAAGAGGAAATGGATACTTAATATGACAAGGCAACTGAAGTGCTAGGAGTAACTGGTTGAGCCTGACTGGTTCATTGAGAGAAGCAGGATTGTGAATGAGAGCTGTGTTTAAATAGGCTGCAGGTGATGCGTTGGAAATGAGAGGCAGGTAACTTCTGTTAGCTAGGTCAAGATTAGGAGGTACCTGCCTGTGCTGGTCTGACACATTGAGCCTGAAAATTGGGAAGTTCAGCAAGGAGGACGAAGAAATAAAGTATGAGAATAATCTAGCAAGGAAGATAAAAGATTGCAAAATCTTCCATTGATATGAAGGAAGGAAAATATTGGCAAAAGTTAATCTACATCCCTTTTTGACTGGGAACAAGAGAAATTATGTTGGAAAATAGGAATAAGGAAAAGGTAGTGAATTATTACAAAAGTATTTGTCTTTAAGGTATTTGTCTACAGAGTCAAAGAAGACCTGAAGGAAGTAGTGGAAATGATGTCTAGGATGAATGAAGGGACCAAAGAAATTAGCATCAGTAAAATAAAAAAGGTATAAGAGGAAGTAAAAGTCTCCAGTTCCTGCAACATAAGGTTGTGAAAGGATGAGAGATGAAGAGAAAGGATGCACTGGTTTTTAATCAATGAATTATTAAATTCAATGAATTTAAGAAAGAAGAGAGAGAGAACAGAAAATGGCATGCTAATTAGCCTGACAGCAATTATAGGAAAACTGTCAGGAATTATTATCAAGTAATGATGACAAGGTATTTAGAATATAGAACAAAATAGAAAGATGTCCATTTATAACCGAGATGAGGAGGAATTTCTTTAACCAGTAGGTGATGAATCTACAGAAGCCAAATCATTGTGTTTATTTAAAGCAGAGCTTGATAGGTTCTTGATTGGTAAGGGTGTCACGAAGGTTATGGGGAGAAGGCTGGAAGTTCAAAGTTCAGAGTACATATATATCACCATGTATGTCACAATAAATCAGCCATGATAGAGCAGTGGAGCAGACTCGACGGGCCAAGTGGCCTAATAACGCTCCCATGTCTTATGGTTTTATGGTCTAATGAAGTGGATAAGGTAGATCCAGAGCTGATTTGTGAAAGGGTGTCTTTTTGTCAGGACTGAGGAGCTTGGGTAATAGGGAGAGACTGGGATTGTTTTCCCTGGAGAGAAGGAGGTTGAGGGGTGATCTTACTGCAGTTTCTAAAATCGTGAGCATCACTGGATTGTCACGGTGTTTTTCCCCAGGCAGGGAGAGTAAAGCAAGAGAGCATATGTATAAGGTGATAAGAGATAGGTTGAAAGGAAGCCTGAGAGAAAAGTTTTCACACAGATGGTGTTGGCTAAATAAAACAAGCTGCACAGGAAATGGTAGAGGTGGATACATTTACAATTTTTAAAATAAACTTGGACAGGTATATGGATCAGATCAGATTAGCTTATTGTCATATACATCAGAGTGCAATGAAATTCCTCACTCGTATGAAGCTCACAGAGTAAACAGTGTGAACTGTAATAGTAAGTTCTACAATAAACACAGCAATGAGAGCAAAACAACAGAATGGTGCAAAGGTAGCAGCGTAATCTGAATTCATGCTAAAGTGACAATAATGGAATACCAAATTAGAGTCTGAGAACATGGCTGCACCTCTGGGGAGGGAATGTGAAAGAGGTGATTGGTTCATAAGTCTGATAGCAGTGGGAAAGAAATTTCAAGCTCCTTTATCTTCTCCCAGTAGGGAGAAATAAGAAAAGGGAATGGCCAAGCTGACAGCCATCTTTGAAGAGACCATAGCAACACACCATGAAGATGGACTAGGTGGAAAGAGTGACCTCATTGAAAAGTACATAATTCTTGCAGGATACGAGGGGCTAGAGTGTGATGTTTGTTCCCACTGTGATATCTAGAATGAAGGGTCACAGTCTCGATATAAGGGACCTGCCTTTCAGCACTGAGAAGGGAAGATACTTCTTCACCCAAAGGGTACTGGAATCTCTGAGCTCTAAGGGGTCTATGGAGGCTCAAGTTGCTCAGTTAAGACAATGATTGATAATTTTTTAATACAAAGTAATTTCAGAGATAGCATATTAAAGAGGAAAAGATTGATCATGAACTTCTTGAATGTTGGAGGGGACAAATACTTCTCTTTCTTTTTCTGCTTATCTTGTGATACAAACAATGTGATAAGAAGTGGTACTAACTGAGAAAAGCTGGGTTCTCCCCCACCCATTCCAATCAGGGGTGATGGATGGTGGATGTTGAATCTGCTGTATATTTCCTAGTTGACTTTAGCACTAAAGTCAAAGTAAGATCAAGGATATAAAGAACACTAGAAATTAAAGACACCCTGCTTCTGGGATTAGAAAAAAAAACATTCAGATCTGAACAAGTGCAAGGTGTGAAAAGCATTCAAACCCAACAGTGTGTATCTATTTTCCATCAGTTGTGCCAGCTCCCAGTGACTCGCAAGCAAGGCTTTAGAGATCAAAAAATGCAGCTTTCATTGCCTATAAACCCTGGAATAGAAGCTGCTTCTGCTAGTCAGCCTGTGCTATTTAAGATATTCTTTGGCGGAATTGTCTCTGTAATTATTTTAGATAATTGGGAGTTCAGGTACCTGAGAGAATTCCGTGCTTTCACCAGGCAGGCAGAGCATGAGATACATAGTAGTAAAGGTTGAGACAACATTGTTCCAGAGTATTAAAGATGAACAAACCCAGCTTTGATGTAAAACAGTGAAGTGATACTTGCAAAATGCAGGTCTCACAAAAAGGACTCACATAACCAAGTTCAGAAATTAAACTAGTTAAAAGACGAAGACCACCTGACCTGCCTGGAATTCAGCCTCTTAACCTCCTGAATATAAGCCAGGTTCATGTGGTCTGTCCAAATGATAAAAGGGTTCTTGGCCCCTTCTAGCCAGTGACATCAATTCCTCCAGGGCTAACTTGATAGATAGATAGATATACTTTATTGATCCCGAGGGAAATTGGGTTTCTTTACAGCCGCACCAACCAAGAACAGAGCATAAATATAGCAATACAAAAACCACAAACAATCAAACAACAAAATGCAAACTATGCCAGATGGAAATAAGTCCAGGACCAGTCTATTTGGCTCAGGATGTCTGACCCTCCACGGGAGGAGCTGCAAAGTTCGATGGCCACTGGCAGGAACGACCTCCCGTGACGCCCAGTGTTGTATCTCAGTGGAATATGGCCGGAGTCCAACAGCAAAAAGTTCAATATCTGGTCTACAAACACGTTCCTCGATCGTAATATGACCAGGATTGCGCCATCCATTGTTAACCAGAACAGTAAGCCCCCGACTCCTTTATGCTTACTGCTCTCAGTGCACTTCCGGTCAGCCCGAACGGTCTGGAAGCCATCCATGGAAAAGTTTTGATCGGGTATAACCACAAGAAGCTCCTGATTCCCGATGTCATAGTTGCTCTCTGCCGAAGATAGTTTACTGTCCAAAGTTGATGGTTGAGACAACATAGCACCCACTCCGATGTCTGAGGCATCCACCTGCATAATGATGGGAAGTTCCAGGTCAGGAGAAACCAAGATGGGAGCTGATATGAACTGCTGCTTAAGCTCCACGAAAGTGGTCTCCACTTCAGTAGTGCAGGCCAAAGGTCCCATGAATTTCTTAGTTAGCACTTTCAGTGGAGCTGCCACCAAGCTGAAGTTCCTGATGAATTTCCAGTGGAAGTTTGCCAACTCCAGGAATTGTACTTGTTTGACACTGGATGGTTGTGGCCAGGCTCTGACTACCTGGGTCTTGGTAGGGTCCATCTGATATTGGTATTGGAGATGATGAAATCCAAAAATGAAATGGTTGTTGCGTGAAATCCGGACGTCTCCAGCTTGACATGGTCCATGATCTAGAAGTCTTTTTAAGATATCTCTGACATGAGTGACATGCTCCTCCGTGCACTTCGTGAAGATGAGGATATCATCCTAGTAGACAAAGGCATGCTTCTGGAGAGCATCCTGGAGCCTGTCACTGATAAAGGCCTGAAACTTTGCTGGAACATTCACAAGACCGAAGGGCACAACTAGGTACGTATATTGCCTTGTCAGTGTATTGAATACGGTTTTCCACTTATCACCCTTCCTTATATGGACCAGATTGTATGCTAGTTTTGTGAATACTCTTGCTCCTTGGAGGATCCCAAAGGCTATGGAAAGGGGTAACAATTCTTAGCCTTTATGCTGTTTAATCCCCTACAATCAATGCATGGCTACAGGCTCCCATCTTTCTTTTGTACAAATAAGAAGCCTGTATCGGCTGGTGAGCTGGAGGCCAAATCAAGCCTCCTTTATATACTCCTCCATTACACTTCTCTCTAGGACTGAGAGCGTGTACAATTGACCTCACAGGGGACGTACCGGGCAGCAGGTCTATACCACAGTTGTCGGGTCAGTACACTGGAAGAGTTGAGGCCTTTCCCTTGCTGAAGACCTCCTCCATGTCCTTGTAGATGGAAGAGATCTTGACCAGTTCGGGTGTTGCTATCTCCTCCGGACCTTGCTTCGAGGATGAGTCCTGAGGCTTCTTAGGTGGCAGGGGTGCTTTGACGGATGTCAGAGTCCCCTCCCTAGGCTCATTTGTAGAAACAGTGGTCAAATCAGAGTTCAAATCCCTGTGAGCATCCTCGGGGGATGGTGGAGATGCATTACAGTTAGTCCTTGCCCCCCACCTCCAAGCTGGGAATAGGCTTCAAGAATTGGCATATAGGAGTCTTTTCTTTCCTCGAGACCTGGCGGCTGGATTCCTTTGGCTTAGCTGTAAGTGTTCCAGATTTCTCAGGCATCTCCTTTGTCTTCTCCTGAAGATTCCCTCTCTCTAGTTCCCGTGCAGTCCCAACTAGACAGTGTCGGGACTCGCATTGTCCTGTTGGCTGGGACCCACTTGTCTGTCCTTGAGGACAGGACTGGGTCTTCAGTACGTCTCAGGTTAACCCACACTGAAGGATGCCCCCTTGTTGGTTTTTGGTTTTGGGATGGTCTGGGTATCAGCACACCACACCACAAACAAAGCCTCTTACAATGACTGGATCAAGCAATGACTCTGCCGCTCACTCTAGTCCACGGATGTGTTATGCTGGGATAGCCAAGGGTACCTGAGGATCAGGGGTATGAGTGGTGAGTCAATGAAGTAGAAATGAATGTCTTCCACATGATCCGCTATTCTCATCTGCAAAACCACAGTCTGTTGCTGTATCTGTCTGGAACCTAGTGGCGGCCATGTAAGACAGTTGCAGACATGGACTGGTTCAACTCTTACAGTGGTATGTTGAACTGATGGGCAGTCCCCAAGTCCAGAAAATTACCGGCTGCCCCAGAGTTCACAAAGCCTTCAGCTGCCTCAAGTTCTAACCCCAGGTGAACTCCACCTTCAGCACGAAACCAGAATCCATGGAACTGGGCATAGTGGCTGCTACCACCACAGACCTCCTGTTACCAGACGATCTTAGCAGTTCTCCAAGTGGCTGCAGCTTCTGACATTGGGCCTGCAGGTGAGCTGCTTCACCACGGTAGTCATAGCTTCCTTGGCTCCAATGCCGGGGCATCTTATTGGTGGACAGTCTAGTGCAGCTGACCTGCATGGGCTCGAGAGCATCTGGAACAGGAGACGGACTAGTCATGGTCCAAAGTTGGGAAGTGGAACTGTGACGCATTGGGACTAGGCTCAGACCGGCTATCTTCGACCTCCTGAAGTAGTCCCACTTTCGCTCTGCTAGACAATTATCAAGATGAATAGACTGGTTGACCAGAACCTCT
The DNA here is from genome assembly GCF_030028105.1 of Mobula birostris. Taxonomy (NCBI): domain Eukaryota; kingdom Metazoa; phylum Chordata; class Chondrichthyes; order Myliobatiformes; family Myliobatidae; genus Mobula; species Mobula birostris. Next base: position 30,507,349 of record NC_092373.1, read on the forward strand.
AAGTGTTTGCTGGCTCTTTTAAGGCAAGGGAATCCTTCCGTTCATCTCAGAGTCTGTGGCAGCCTCTCTACTTCCTCAAAACTGCATGCCCCTCCAGCTATTTTTATATCGACTGCAAACATTGCAACAATCTGGGTGTAATAGGGAGCTCAATGTAAAGGAACTCTCAGTGATCATAATATGTTTGAATTCATACTACAAGTTGCGAGGGAGAAGCATAAATCGCATGTATCAGTGTCGTAGTGGAATGAAGAGAATAACAGAGGCATGAGAGACAAGCTTGCCCAGGTGGATTGGAGAAGGATACCAGTGGAGATGATGGTAGAGCAATGATTGCTGAAGTTTCTGGAAATAATTCACAAGGCTCAGTATAGATATGTTCCACAGAAGAAGAATTTCTTAAATGGCAGGCCTGGGCAACCACAGCTGACAAGGGAAGTTAAGGACTGCATAAAAGCCAAGGAAAGGCACATAAGGTAGCAAAAGTGAGTGGGAGGCTGGATGATTAGGAAGCTTCTAAAATCCATCAGAAGGTGACTAAAAGAGATTTAAGCAGAGAAATGATGAAATAAGAGGGCAAACTAGCTGATATTCTAAAGTAGGATACGAAAAGATTTTTCAGTTATACAAAGAGAAAAAGAGAGGTGAGAGTTGATATTGGACTATGAAAAAATGATGCTAGTGAAGTAGTAATGGAGGACTAAGAAATGGCAGATGAACTTAATGGGTACTTTGCATTAGTCTTCATTGTGGAAGACACTAGCAATGTGCCAGAAGTCCATGAGTGTCAGGGAGCTGGAGTGAGTGCCATTGCTATCACAAAGGGAAAAGTGCTAGGCAAACTCAAAGATCTTAAGGTGGGTAAGTCAGATGAACTACATCCCATAGCCCTGAGAGAGGTTACTGAAGAGTTAATGGATGCACTGGTCAGGATCTTTCAAGAATCACTATATTCTGCTATGGTCACGGAGGACTGGAAGATTGCAAATGTTACTCCACTCTTTAAGAAGAGTGGAAGTCAAAAGAAAGGAAATTATAGACCAGTTAGCTGAACCTCAGTGGTGGGGTAAGTGTTGGAGTCTATTACTAAGGCCGAAGTTTTGGGGTACTTGGAGACTAATGATAAAATAAGTCCAAATCAGCATGGTTTCTGTGAAGGCGAATCTTGCCTGACAAATCTGTTAAAGTTCTTCAAGGAAGTAAAAGCAAGGTGGACAAAGAGAGGCAGTGGATGCCATTTACTTGGATTTTCAGAAGGCATTTGATAAGGTGCCACACATGAGGCTGCTTAACAAGATAAGGTCCTGTGGCATTATAGGAGAGAAACTGGCACAGATAGAGGAATGGCTGACAGCCAGGAGACAGCGAGTGGGAATAAAAGGGGCCTTTATAGGTTGTCTGCCAGTGACTAGTGGAATTCCTCAGGGGACAGTATTGGGACCGATACTTTTCACATTGTTTGTCAATGATTTGGATAATGGAATTGATAGCTTTGTGGCAAAGTTTGCAGGTGATATGAAGATAGATAGGTGGAGGGGTAGGTAGTGCTGAGGAATCAATGCAATTAGAGCAGGACTTGGCAAATTGGAAGAATGGGCAAAAAAGAGGCAGATGAGAAATTCTCGATAATGCATTTTGATAGAAGGAACAATAGTGTGGACTATTATCTAAGTGGGGAGTAGTTTCAAACATCAGACGTGTAGAGGGACTTAGTAGTCCTTGTACAAGACCCCCAGAAGGTAAGGGGATCCAGAACTGGAGGGCACAGCCTCAAAATTGATGGGCGACCTTTCAGAACAGAGGTGAAGAGATTTTTTTAGCTTGAGAGTCGTGAATCTGTGGAATGCTCTTCTACAGACTGGGTTGGAGGCCAAGTCCGTGCGTATAATTAAGGTGGAAGTCAGTAATTTCCTGATCGGTCAGGGCATCAGAGCTTATGGCAAGAAGGCAGGTGCATGGAGTTGAGTGGGATCCTGGATCAGCCATGATGATAGAAACTTCCATCAGGCAGAGCAGACTCGATGGGCTGAGTGGCCTAATTCTGTTCCAATGTCTTATGGTCTTATGGTCTTTATTCCATTATCCCAATCTCTGACATATAACTTAAAACAAATCTGTCCCAACACAGACCCCTGTGGAACACCACTAGTCACCAGCAGCCAGCCAAAAAGGCTCCCATTATTCCCACTCTATGCCTCCTGCCAATCCACCACGCTTTACCCATGCTAGAATCTTTTCTGTTATACCATGGGCTCATAGCTTGTTAAGCAGCCTCCTGTGTGGCAACTTGTCAAAGGTCTCCTGACAATCCAAGTACACATCGACTGATTCTCCTTGGTCTATCCTGCTTGTTATTTCCTCAAAGAATTCCAACAGGTTTGTCAGGCAAGATTTTCCCTTGAGGAATCAATGCTGACTACAGTCTATCTTATCATGTGCGTCCAAGTACCCTGAGACCTCATCCTTAATAATCAACTCCAACACCTTCCCAACCACCGAGGTCAGATTAACTGCCTATAATTTTCTTTCTTCTGCTTCAGTCACTTTTTGAAGAGTGGAGCAACATTTGCAATTTTCCATTCTTCTGCAACCATTCCAGAATCTAGTGATTAAAAAGGCTGACTGAAAAGCCAAGAAATCTAATGACAAGAAGGAATCCGTCACTATCGCCTATCTTCCCTATCCTTCCATGGTTTTTGGAAGGATCATCAGGATTCTGAGAAATACTAGATCAATAATATCCACAAACCCATAAGGAAACTCAAATCTCAGTTTATACAGGTCAAAGGTGAACTGGGACTCAGGACGGCTAGCATTTACAGAATTCCCTGTGAATACAGAGCAGTGTATATCAAGCAGATGGGACACATGGAGGAAACCCACATCAAGGAGCACAGGAAATGTATCTGTTTGGGTTACCTGGCGAAACCGGCAGTAGCTGAACATTACATTCACAATGAATTTGATTGACTTTGACGGCACAATACTACTGTGCCATGCCAATGGCTATTGGGGCCGCCTGGGGAAGGAAACCATTGAAATAAAACTTGAGGACAATAGTGTTAATAAAAACAAATTTCTCTTTCTCAGTAAGAACTGGAATTTGATTGTAAGCAAATTGGGACAGTAGAAACCTGTTTGGATGAAGAGCAACCAATCAGGAGGGAGGGATGACGGGTTATGAGTACCACCAGACTAGACATGCCCAGGCATCAACCCTGATGAAGATGGCAAAGTTTGCCACCAAATCGCCAGTTAAAATTGATACCTGTACCTGGCTGGAAGCCCAGAAAGAGTTTATTCATACTGCTAGTGTCTTTCGCAATGAAGACTGATGCAAAATATTTATTCAGTTCGTCCGCTGTCTTGTTGTCCCCCATTACCACCTCTCCAACATCGTTTTCCAGCGGTCCGATATCCACTTTTGCCTCTCTTTTACACTTTATGTATCTGAATAAACTTTTAGAATCATCTTTAATATTATTGTCTAGCTTACTTTCTTATTCCATCTTTAGCTTCTTAATGACTATTTTAGTTGCCTTCTGTTGGTTTTTAAAACATCCCATTCCTCTAACTTTCCACAAACTTTTGTTTTATTATGTGCCCTCTCTTTGGCTTTTATGCTGGCTTTGACTTTTTATGCTGGCCATGGTTGTGTCATCTTCCCTTTAGAATACTTCTTCCTCTTTGGGATGTATATATCCTGTGCCTTCCACATTGCTTCTGGAAATTCCAGCTTTTTCTGCTCTGCCGTCATCCTTGACAGCATCCTTTTCCAATTAATTCTGGCTAACTCCTCTCTCAAAAGAATCAGAACCGGAATCAGGTTTATTATCACTGGCATGTGTCATGAAATATGTTAACTGCAGCAGCAGTACAATCCAATACATAATTATACAGAAAGAAAGAAAATAAGTAAATCAATTAATTACAGTAATTATATATGTATATTAAATAGATGAAAATAGTGCAAAATAGAAATAAATATTAAAAGAAGTGAGGTAGCGTTCATAGATTCAGCGTCTATTTAAGAATGGAATGGCAGAGGGGAAGCAGCTGCTTCTGAATTACAGAATGTATGCCATCAGGCTTCTGTACCACTATCCTGATGGGAACAATGAGAAGGAGGCCTGTCCTGAGACTCTGTATTTCCCTTTATTCAACTGTATTACTGATACATCTGACCTTTGCTTCTCTTTCTCAAATTTCAGGATGAATTCGACCACTTGCCCAGGGTTTGGTTACGTTAAGGTCTCTAATCAATACTGGTTCAGTGCTCAACACCCGATCTAGAATAGCTGATCCCCTATAGGGCTCAACCACAAGCTGCTCTAAAAATCATCTCATAGGCTTTCTAGAAACTCCCCCTCCTGGAATCCAGCAGAAACCTGACTTTTCCAATCTACCTGCATATTAAAATTTCCCATGACTATTGTAATAGTGCCTTTTTGGCATGCATTTTCTCTCTCCCATTGTAATTTGTAGAAGAATCCTCACTACTGTGTCAGGGTCTATACATAATTCTCATCAGAGTTTTTTTACCCTTGCTGTTCCTTTACTCTATTCACGTAACACCTTCAGACCCTTTCCAATGATTTGATTTCTTTTTCTACCAACAGAGCAATGCCATCCACTCTGCCTTCCTGCCTGTCCTTTCAATGCAATGTGTATCCTTGGACATTAAGCTCCCAACTATAATCTTATTTCAGCTATGATTCAGTGATGCCTGCAGTATCATACCTGCCAATCTGCAACTGCGCTACAGGTTCATCTACCTTATTCCATATACTGTGCACATTCAAATATATCACTCCTGTATTCACTCTTTTCAATTTTGTCTGCCTTCTTCATTGCACCTCATCCTGTTGACTGCAATTTTGCTCTATCAACAGTCTCTCTTCACTACACATTGCCTCTGTTTGTAAACCAGTTCCCTTATCTTCAGCACTATCATTTGCCCTTCCTACGATATTTCTTGCATTGAAATATACACAGCTCAGGACACTAGTTGTACCATGCTCAACCTTTTGATTCCTAATTTTGTCTGAGGTCTTACCAACATCTGCCTCCGCGACCTCTCCGCTAACTGTCCTGGCACTCTGGTTCCCATTCCACTGCAACTCTAGTTTAAACCCCACTGTACAGCATTAACAGGTCTTCCTGCAGTTCAGGTGCGAACCATTTCTTCTGTACAGGCCCACCTTCCCTGGAAGAGAGCCCAATGATCGAAAAATCTTATGCCCTCCCTCCTACACCAACTCCTTTTCTACCTATTAAACTGTATAATCTTCCTTGTTCTAGCCTCACTAGCATGTGGCACAGGTAGCAATCCTGAGATCACAACACTGGAGGTCCTGCCATTTAACTTAACACCTAACTCCCCAACCTCTCTATGCAGAACTTTGTCATTCCTCCTACCCATGTAATTGATACCTACGTGGACCAGACTTTTTGACTGTTCACCCTCCCACTTAAAAAGGCTGAGGACTCAATTGAGATACCCTGGACCCTGGCACCCGGGAGGGAATATACCATCCAAGTATTTCATTCTCGCCCACAGAACCTCCTCTCCATTCCCCTAACTAACAAATCCACTATCACAGCAATATGCCTCTCCATCCCTTTCCCTTCTGAGTCACAGAGGCAGACTCAGTGCCAGAGACCTAACCAATGTGACTTTTCTCTGTTAGGTCATCCCCCCTAACAGTATCCAAAGTGATGGATACCTGTTGTAGAGGGGAATGTCCACAGGGGTACTCTGCACTGGCTCCTTAACCCTTTCCCCTTCCTGACTGTCAGCCAGTTTCTTATGTCCTGCATCTTGGGTGTAACAACCTCTCTCAATGTCCTATCTATCACCCCTTTAGCCTCCTGAATGATCTGGAGTTCATCCAATTCCAGCTCCAGCTCCTTAATGCAGTTTGTTAGAAGCTGCACCTGGATGCATCCTTGCAATTGTAGTTGTCGGCGACACTTGATGTCTCCCAGCCTTCCCACAGCCTGCAAGAGGAGCATTCAACATCCTGCCTGGCATCTCTACTGTCCTAGCTGAACAGATACAAAGAAGGGAAGGAAAAAAAAACTTAGCCTTGAACTTTTATTTCCTTGGATTTCTCTGAGTGAAGCTTTGAAGAGCTAAAGCCTCAAGATGACAACTCTGATCCTGTCCACTTTTTTAATGGCCACTGCGCTTGCCCTGCCTTCCTTTAATTGCTCTTGCTAATCAATCCCAAATGCCAAATGGTTGCTGGTTTAAACATTTTTTCATAAATTGCTGCAAAACTCTGCCTTCAAATTCTCAATCGCCATCCTGACTAAAAAGTAGCTCTCTAATACACTCTCTGTCGTGGATTGTGTGACTCAGAAAACTGGCATGTAGCTCTGCTTTTGTGATTCTTGGATTTACTGAGTATGCTCACAAGAAAATAAATCTCAGGGTTGCCTATGGTGACATATATGTACTTCAATATTAAATTTACTTTGAACTCTTAACTTTGTAAAAGCATTTTTAGAGAGTTTCATTTGGGAAATAGGCTTTTATGTCGCATTCTGCTTTATTAAGCAGTTCAGATGCATCTTTGTTAGATTATGAATAAACCAAAAGCTCATAATTGTTAAATGGCATTTTCACTTGGCATCCAACATTCTCTTTATACATACTGTACGTGGTCCTCCTCCCTTCTCATTCAGTTACACTGCAGATTTAATTGTTCAAACGTTGGATAAACACTGAATGTAATTTTCCTTTGTCCCTGAACATTGCACAAACTTAACCCATTCCAAACAGATGTGTGTTTTAAAAATTATTCTACAACTCATTCTCAATATTCCCCTTAAGAAAATGAATCATTGGGCTGTATATAATGATATACTATATACATTAATAATAAGCTTACTTTGAACTTTGAAATTTTTTGTGATTTTTTATGAAGTTATTAATTATTCAAAAGGCTCTTAGGTTGATTCTGGCTCTTTTCAATGTTTTACAATTATTTATTAAATATTTCATAGACTTTTACACATGGTTTTAGCTTCCATTACTATTTTTTTTTAACAAAAATTAAAAATTGTGAATACCGTGCAATTTTCATTCAGAGTCCTCCCTGCACGGATCCCTTAGGCATGGAGAAGCTCAGAAATTCAGAGATGCATTCAAATGCTCTTCTTGGATTTCTGTCCAAGAGTGTTTGGTGGCCTTTTGCAAGGACAGGCCTTCCTAGCATGTGTGAGTTTAATGTCTTTTTACATAATATGCCCTTTAATTAATGTGCGTTTTGATCCCTCAGCTTTAGCAAACCACATCTATCAACCTTTGCTTAACTCCCCATCCTCTCTCCAAGCTTAAGACTCTCGTGTGACCACCAATGCACTCCCACCTCTCCCTACCTCGCAACCAAGCTGCTGATCCAGCTTTGTCACCGAGAAAACAGGAAAGTTCATCAATGTGCCACGTTATCCAGGAAAACAGATGGAGTTACCTAATGATTTGTTTTGGTGAATTAGAAGATAACTTTAATCCTACATGGAGGCTCTCTACCTCCAGCCTTAAACAGAGCCTTAAGCCAAGTGATGGCCATGAGGTTGTACAGAACAGAACCAGGTTCTGGTGAATCTCCATTATACTCCCTTTGGGGCACCCACATCCGTCCAATTTATGGTAACCAGAACTGTATACAGTAATCTCCCAAGTTTTATTTTCTATATCTTGATCTAGAAAGGCAGGTATGCCAAATCCCTTCTTCACCTAAATTGTTGCTTTCAGGAAACTACAGAATAGAATCCCAAAATCTCTCTATTTGTTAACTGTCCTTCATGCCCAACCATTTTCTTTCCCACCTAATACTTTCACTTGGCTTCACTGTGGAGGGGAAAAAATGATCAGCCATGATTGAATGGTGGAGCAGGCTCAATAGGCCAAAAGACTTAATTTTGCTCCTATGTCTTAAGCATGGATCCATGCTCCAGGTAAGAGCTCTGTTCCTTCTCCCTGTTCTGCTTATTTTCCCAGACACATCTATTCCAGCTGGAAGGCTTGCTGATGCACCCAAACCTGGCTGCACCTGGTCTGAGCAGAGTTCCCAAAATCTATAAGGCTATAAGGCCACAAAATATAGCAGCAGAATTAGGCCATTTTGTCCATCAAGTCTGCTCCACCAGTCAATCATGGCTGATTTGTTATCCCTCTCAAACCCTTTCCACTGCCTTCTCCCTGTGACCTTTGACACCGTTACTAATTAAGAACTTAACAACCTCTGCTTTAAATCTTAGTCAGCAAGATGTCCCTCACTACTTCCCTCACTGATCCTTATAAACCTTCATAATTGAAACAGCTGTGAAATCCAGAGAAAACATTGACATTTGAATGATAACCCTTCAAGCAAAAAGCAAATGGCAATCAATTTGTAACTAGTTAATATTGCCTATAGAGTGTGCTGCATATTCCTTACTGAGTATTGAATTAGGTGAAGTTAAGGGAGGGTATTGACTGGTACAGTAAAATATAATCAGCATGCTGGTATCACATTTTGATGGATATTATGGCTTATGTTGTCTACATATTTCTGGTAGATATTGCCAACATGCTAAAGCCTTTGCAAAAAATGACATCCATAGCAATTAAAATTTTGAAGTTTGAAGTACGCGTATGTCATCATATGCTACCCTGAGATTCATTTTCTTGTGGGCATTCACAGAAAATGCAAAGAAACACAATAGAACCAATGAAAAACTGCATATAAACAAAGATGGACAGCAACCAATGTGCAAAAGACAACAAATTGTGCAAACATGAAAAGAACAAAATAATAATAATATATAAATAAATGATAAATATGGAGAATATGAATTATAGACTCCTTGAATGTGAGACCATAGTTTATGGAATCAGTTGTGTTGGGGTGAGAGAAGTTATCCACTCTGGTTCAGGAGCCTGATGGTTGAGGGGTAATAACTGTTCCTGAACTGGTGTGGGACCTAAGGTTTCTGTATCTCCTTCCTAATGGCAGTAGTGAGAAGAGAGCATGGACTAGATGGTGATGGATGCAGCTTTCCTACAACAGCATATCTTGTAGATGTGTTCAATTGGTGGGGGGGAGGACTTGAACTGTGATGGACTGGGCCGCATCCATTACCTTTTGTAGCCTTTTCAGTTCAAGGATATTGGTGTTTCCATACCAGGTCATAGTGCAACCAGTCAATATACTCTCCACCGTGCACATACAGTCAAAGTTTTAGATGGAGTGCTAAATCTTCACAAACTTCTAAGGAAGTAGAGGCACTGCCGTGCTTTCTTTGGAATGACACTTACATGCCAGACCCAGGACCGGTCCGCGGAAATGATAACACCTAGGAAGTTAAAGGTGCTTACCCTCTCCACCTCTGATCCCTGATGAGGATTGGCTCATGGACCTTCAGTTTCCTCCTCCTGTAGTCAATAATCAGCTCTTTAGTTCTGCTGGCATTGAGTGAGGAGATGTTTTTGTGGGACCATTCAGACAGACTTTCAATCTGCCTGCTGTATGCTGCAAGTGAGGAAATCAAGGATCCAGTTGCACAAGGTGGTATTGATGCCTGTGTCTTGAAGCTTATTGATTAGACTTGGGGGATGATAGTGTTGTGCACACTATAGTCACCGTCTTGCTCACTGATGTATTGTAATACTTAATCAATGTGAGGTTTCTTAAGGGAGTGGTAGTAGGGATAAGGGGTATAGGGGGCTCTGGATAGAGGTAGTACCTTTGATGTCTAGCATGCTGCTCCCTACCAGACAGGGTGGACGAGCATCACTGGTCCTCATCCATCTCCTAAATCTCTCACGTGTTGGCTCCAAGCACCATACCCCAGTAAACCACTTCAGCTGGCAGGCTAAACCACATGAGGGGGTGGTGTTCACACGGCACCACTGAGCGAATGACCTCCATGATGAAATCACCGGCCAGGATGGAAAGGTTCTCAGATGAACTATAACGACCACGTGTTCACGACCAAGGTGAGCCACCTAGTTGGAGGAAATCGGCTGTGGTCAAACCTGGAGAGGGACGGGCTCCGCCAGGTTTCAGATGCCCAAGACACCCCCACATGATGAGCACACCAAAAAGCAACTTCATACCAGATCGGTGGCAGCCCGGGTTACCAGTGACCGCGCTATCCCTCTCGCACAAGGGCGGATGCGATAAATGTGCTATTGGTGATTCGACACAGAAGATCCGTGGCAGACAGAATATCACAGTCGCCACATGGAATGTAAGAATGCTGAACGAGGCAGGGAAACTCAAGGAACTCACGCATGAGGTGGAAAGATACAACTGGGACCCCCTCGGGCTCTGTGAAGCCAGATGGAAGAACGCTGGAGAAGTGCATACTGAGGAAGGACATGTACTCTACTATAGTGGAGAAGAGAACAGACATGAAAATGGCGTAGGGTTCCTAGTCAACAAATCCATCAAGAACACTGTCCTAGGATGCCAACCAGTGTCAAGCAGGCTCATGACCCTCCGCCTGCAAGTAACATTCAACATGACAGTGGCACAAGTCTACACCCCAACAACAGACTACAACGATGAACACATTGAAGAATTCTGTAAGAAACTACAAGATGTCATTGACAAGGTGGACAAAAAAGATATTTTGTTCATTCAGGGTGACTGGAATGCCAAGGTGGGCAGAGATGCACAAGATGAGTGGGTGGATCTCATCAGCCCCTCATGCAATGACACCTCCAATGAGAGGGGACTACACCTGCTGGAATTTGCCCGTTATAACAACATGGTGCTGTCGAACACACTTGGAGAGCACAAAGCATCCCGAAGCTGGACCTGGCATGCCCCCAGTAGTCAACATCACCAGATTGACTACATCCTGGTGCAAAGACGGCACAAATCTAGTGTGAACAGGTCGAAGACCAGAATATTCCCAGGAGCAGACGTGGGCAGTGACCATGACCTTGTCATGATGAACATCAGAGTGCACTTGAGGAGAATCAACAAGCCAAAAAACAGCCGGCTGAGATTCAACCTTGGAAAACTGAAAGACCCACCATCTCTGAAGAATTTCAGGCAGCAACTGGGGGGAAGTTTGCACTAATACTCCTCCGTGATGACAACCTTGTGTTAAATAACTTTAACACAGTGATGACGGAAACAGCAAGCAAGATTCTGGGGAAAAGCCGCCGCAAGTCTAAACTATGGGTCACTAACAAGATACTGGATATGTGTGACACAAGAAGGAAATTAAAGAAAGATGAAAACACAGCAGAAGGAAGAACAGAATACAGGAAAATCAACAAGGAAATCAGGACGGAAATGGAAGAAGCAAAGCAAAGATGGATAGCAGAACAATGTGTGGACATTGAAGACAGTCTCTCCAACAACAACACAAAGAAGGCATTCCAACTGGTGAAAGACCTTACCAAAGAAAAACAAGCCAAAGTAAACACCATCCAAGACAAAAATGGCAAAAGTCTCACAGAAGGAAAGGAAATAATGGAAAGGTGAACAGATTATTGTTCAGAACTGTACAACTACCAGAGCAAAGGGGATCCAAGCGTGCTGAATGTGCAGGAATCTTCCAATGAGGATGACTATCCAATCATGCGTGAAGAAGTTGTAGCCGCAATACGATCACTGAAGTGTGGGAAGTCAGCAGGAGTTGACAACATCCCTGCTGAACTGCTGAAGCATGGAGGAGAGGCCATGATAGACATGCTTACAACCATATGCAATAAGACCTGGCAGACAGGTGAATGGCCGACACCTTGGACTCAGTCGCTGATCACTGTGCTTCTCAAGAAAGGCAATCTCCAACTTTGCCAGAGTTACCGTACCATCAGTTTGATTAGCCATGTAAGCAAGGTAATGCTCAGAATCATCTTGAACAGACTGAGACTTCAAGCAGAAGACATCATTGCCGAGGAACAAGCTGGCTTCCGTAAGGGCAGAAGTACCACTGAGTAGATTTTCAACCTCCGTACCCTCTGTGAGAAACACCTTCAGCACCAGAGAGAGTTCTACCACGTCTTCATAGACTTCAAGAAGGTATTTGACAGAGTCTGGCATGATGCCTTATAGGTCACCATGAAGAAATTCAACATGGGGCAGAAGCTGATTCATACAATCCATCAGCTTTACGCCAAGGCAACCAGTACAGTGCTCACTCAGGGCACCATCGGGGAGTGGTTCCGTACCTCTGTAGGAGTCCGTCAGGGCTGCCTCCTCTCCCCCACTCTCTTCAACGTCTTCCTGGAACGAATCATGAGTGTTGCCCTTGAAGATCATGTGCGCACAGTCAGCATCGGAGGGAGGAACATCACAAACCTAAGATTTGCTGACAACATTGATGGACTTGCAGGAAAAGAGGACGAACTGGCCAACCTGGTCAGCCATCTTGACAGAGCCTCCACAAAGTTTGGAATGGAAATAACTGGTGAGAAAACCAAGCTCATGGCAAATGCCAACGGTGCCATCACAACAGACATCTCAGTCCATGGTCAGAAACTTGAGACAGTGCAGCAGTTCAAATACCTGGGGGCAATCGTCAGTGATAAAAGATCAAGACCAAAAGTCCTGGCAAGAACTGCACAGACAATGACTGCACTATCCAAACTCAAGACAATATGGAGGGACAGCAACATCACCATGAAGTACAAGATCAGACTCCTGCGTGCATTGGTATTCTCCATTTTCCTGTACGCATGTGAGACATGGACCCTCACAGCAGAGCTACGGAGGAAGATACAGGCATTGGAAATGAAATGCTATCTTGGGCATCTCATACTTGGACCACATCACAAACGAGCAGGTCCGTAAGACCATCCAGCACCACATTGCCCCCATGAGGACCTTCTCACAACGGTAAAGAAAAGAAAGCTGAGATGGTACAGCCACGTAACAAGATCCAGTGGCCTTGCAAATACCATTCTACAAGGAACTGTGGAGGGGAAAAGAAGGAGAATTAGACAGAGGAAAAGATGGATGGACAACATTAAAGAATGGACAGGGAAAACATTTGTGGTGACCCAGGCTCTGGCACACAACCGCGACAGATGGAACAGACTGGTGCAAAGCTTGTCATGACGGCACCCCGACGACTCCACCAGGAGTTAAGGGTGCAAGGCAAGGCAAGGCAAGTAGGGATAAGCTCTCTCTACCAATTAAATGCAACTCAAATAACGTCTGACAACCAAGTCTAGCTCCTGGCCTTCACATGGGTTTAGCTACTATATAAGCACAGCTGAACTGCTCCTGACAGGAGGCGGGCTAGGGTGGGTTACTGATGCATTAAAACCAATTGCTTTGGGCAGATGGAGCTTATCAGCCAAGTTCAGCCACTCATCTAGGAGAAGGAAAGCTCTGACCTGAAACCTCCACTGCCTTACGGCTATAGCCATTGATCTGTAAGGCTTCAGGAGTAAACCCCAGGGAAAAATCAGGGGATGGAGTCCCTAAGTCAGTCCAATGTTGAGTTCAATGCTGACTGGCAACTCCTGCAACACCATTGGTGCAAACTGTATTGATCTCTGCCATTCCTTTGGATTCATCAGCTGTGTGTGGGGGGAACAGCTTGCTCTCCATAACGTCCTACCCTGGCTTGTGTATCATGTAGAAGCTGGGAATGCAACATCCATGGTCGACACCAACCAAACGAAGGACTGCAAAAATCAATATGACCTAATCTTTCCATTCGAACTCTCTCCCATCATCCTGACTCATCAGGTGTTGCTAACTGACAGCTGGTAGGACTCAGGATCCATTAGCCGTGGAATTTTATCACAATGACATATGATGGTTTTGCATGTTTGAAAGAACTGTCATTATTCTTCCATTTTGTGAATAAATAACTAGATGAACACCTGCACCAAAATTGAAGAAATGAAAATATTCATTTGAAATTAAGGGGTTAAAATCCATTTGGTTACAGCTCCAAAGTTCTTTATTAACATCTGCTACGTCAACTCAGGCCTAGAGGGCCGGCGTCGGACACGATGATGGGCTCTCCTCTTGTCCCTCTCCTTCATCAGTGTGTTCAGTTCATCTACGTTAGCCACGCTGCTGTTTTCTAGGAGCGTGTTGACCATAGTCTTAGGAGGGTGCCCAGGGTTCATCCTCCCATGCTTGGGCTTCCATTTGATGACTAGGCTGGCAAGTAGCTCGGGGTGGCGTAGACAGTGCCCCGCTAGTTGCAGTCTTCTCGCCTCGATTTTCGTCAGGCATTGTGATGACGATGCTTTGTTAAAACGCACTTCAATTCCACAATTTCACAATTTTTACCTATTTAATAGTGTTATACTATTATTTGATCTTAAAACTTTGAAGTTTATGTTTTGTTTCAGTAGTGTCCAAAGATGTATGATACTGTACAGCTAAGCATGAAATGCTTCAGAAATATTTTGTATAATTTATTTGAACAGCTTCATGAAATATTAATAGTGCATATTATGTATCAGAAAAATGCATGATAATTTTGCGACAGCAGAAAATGATCTGTGCCTATATAATTTATATTATTATGCAATCATTGTGTATAAGTATAAATTATCTGGATGATAAGTAAAATGACATTGCAACTCACCAGGTACTTATGAAATAGAAGCGTTATGTTTCCTAAAACACAAATGACAAGTTCACCAAAAAAAATTCAGTGTCCAATACAGCAAAATACGTGAGAAGCTATATTCAAGTTCTAATTAGCTTTTCTTTTCTTTTGATGTTAGTGAGCAGAATGGGTGCAGCAAGAACTCATGAAGCATGACTCATAAAGGAGGAGCAACACCTCATATACCGTCTAGGTAGTCTCCAGCCCCTTGGTATGAACATCGAATTGTCCAACTTCCGGTAATTCTCTCCCCGTCCCTTGCCCTATCCCTATGTCACTTTGCCCCCTCCCCCAGCTGCCTACCACCTCCCTCTTGGTTCTGTCTCCTTCTACTACCCATTGTGTTTTCCCCTATTCTTTCTTCACCTTTCCTGCCTATCCCCTCCCTGCCTCCTTTTCCCCACCCCTTTACTTTCCCCTTACTGGTTTTTCACCTGGAACCTACCAGCCTTCTCCTTCCCACCCACCCCCCACCTTCTTTATAGGGCCTCTGCCCCTTCCCCCTACAGTCCTGACGAAGGGTTCCGGCCCGAAACGTCGACCGATCTTTTCCACGGATGCTGCCCGACCTGCTGAGTTCCTCCAGCGTGTTGTGAGAGTTGCTCATAAAGCATAACTAGTTGTGCTGGAATATCTTAAGACACTAAAATGAAAACAGAAAATGCTACAAACACTTAAGAATCCCTTATCAACATGAAGCATTAACTTTGTTTAACATTTCAGTAAAATTTGAGTAAAGTTGTAAATATACTGTTTGATTAAGCATTCTTTGATGTTTATATAATTAATTATGGGTTATACTGTATGTAAAAGTACGTGAATGCCATGCGTCAACATGCAACCATGACAAGTGCACACCTTATTAATGTAAAGAAACTAAGCACACATGCTTATCCTGGTCTTCTGCATTTTTCCTTCAGTTGGTTTATGGATTTACAAAACATTACAGTGGTGACAAGGAAGTTTTAAATGAATCAGCAATGCCTATCTACCTGTTGAAATGCAGAGAAGTTCATGTTAAAAAAAATCACAGCACCTTTTTTTCCTTCAGGGCAGAACATTTCCTTTGCAAAAGGAAAGATAACAACCAAGGAATCAAAAAAAAAAGGCAGAAAACGAAAGACCATGCCTTCATAAAGAGTGAGTACCAGGTGATAATAATCATAAATTAAAAAAAATAGAAAAGACTGGCTACATTGCAAAGATAGATGCATTTGATTTCAAGAGAGATAAATAGATATTGTATACTGAATGAATTAAGCAGTATTTTAAAGCAAAAGGAATTGCCAATGAGAAGCAATTGCCAGTTTTGCTGAGTGCATTGTGTGGAAAAGCATACAGTTTGTCTGAAAGTTTGACTACTCTAATCAAACCAACCAGAATGAGTTTTGTTGATACCATGAAAATAATCCAGGAGCATTTAGAACTGAAACCATTGTTGATTGCAGAATGCTTTAGGTTTCATAAGCAAAACCAAAATGAAGGGGAGTCAACTTCAATGTATGTGGCTGAATTGAAGAGATTGTCTGAGCCTTGTCAGTTCAGTGATGGGCTTAAAGGTGCACTGAGAGATTGTTCAGTTTGTGGAATCTTACAAGAAAGAATTCAAACACTGCTCCTAACTGAAGTACAACTCTCATTTAAAAGGGCAGTTGAAATTGCTGAATCAGAATCAGGTTTATTATCACAGGCATGTGTCATGAAATTTGTTAACTTAGCAGCAGCAGTTGAATGCAATATATAATAAAGAAGACAAAAAAAGTAAAAATAAATATAAAAGTAAATCATTTACAATATATGTATATTGAATAGATTAAAAATCATGCAAAACAGAAATAATATGTACTTAAAAAGTGAGGGAGTGTTCATGGGTTCAATGTCCATTTAGGAATTGGATGGCAGAAGGGAAGAAGCTGTTCCTGAATCACAGAGTGCGTGTCTTTAGGCTTCTGTACCTCCTCCCTGATGCTGTTCTGAGACACCACTCCTTGAAGATATCATGAGCACTTTGTAGGCTAATACCCAAGATGGAGCTGACTAAATTTACAGCCCTCTGCAGCTTCTTTCAGTCCTGTGCAGTAGCCCCGCCACCCCCCACCCCCATACTAGACAGTGATGCAGCCTGTCAATGGAAACAACAGCTAGAGACACAATTAAGTTGCAGTCAGGAATGGAAGTGAGCACGAAAATTGCAACATCTAACAGAAACCTGCCTGGCTAAACAAATTGCATCACTTTTGCGGCAGGGGCTCACGTACACTGGAACAATGCATTTTTAATGACAAAATTTGCAGAAAACACAACAAAGTAGAACAAGTAGAACACATACAAAGAGCACATCAGACAAAAAAGAATAAATGGACAGCAAAGTGAAAAAAAAACTAAAAAGCTCAAGTTGCAGCTTCAAACAGAGCATTAATCCACATGCTGTTGAGGAAATAATTGATAATAATGAGGCAACAAAGGACTGAGTGGCCTTGAGATTTAAAATGTGAAAACTAACAATAGACATGCAATATGGCTTACATTTGAAGTGAACAGCAAATTAATTGTTGGAATTGGACCTGGGCTTGGCTGTTTCAGTCATTCCACAAAATGTATTTGAATGGCATTTCAAAGATACTAAATTAAAGGCTGCAGATATCCAACTAAGAACATATACTGGGGAAAAGACCACTCCAGTGGGAATGAGATTCATAACAGTGAAATACAACAACAAACAAACCACACTGGATGAGTCCTCAGTCAAGCTGTAGTTGCCTCAGCCAGCCACACCCCAACAATGTTTTCCCTCTTGTTCTTACTACATACAGTATGCTTGTACTGAAAGCTTGTATATGATAAAAATAAGAGGGCCAGCATTGCTGGGCCATGATTGGCTGAGACAGCTACAACTTGATTGGAGATCTATCCACCATTTGCATGCCACATCCCCTGCATTAGTCAACTAAAGGCAAATTATGAAAAGTATTGGATGATGCTATGGCAGTGTTGAAGGATGGTACTGAAAAACTCAAATATATCAAGGGTAAAATAGTGTGAAATGAAAATGCCACACCCAAGTTTTACAAAACCCATCCAGTTCCTTATACCATCCATGATAAATTAGCAAGTCGACTAGATCGCATGAAGGGTGAAAGAATTCATTCCAAAGTTGAGTGGAGCCCCTGGGCAATAACCATGGCCCCAGTAGCCAAGAAGAGTGGGTCTGTCAGGATCTGTGGTGATTTTAAGTTCTCCATCAACTCAGAACTGATAGTAGATCAATAACCTCTGCCCAGGATAAGGGATAACCTTTCAATCCTTTCCAGAGGGAACACTTCAGTAAAGTGGACTTAGCTGAGGCCTGTCTACAGATAGACGGAAGAAGAGTCCAAAGAGTTTCTCGCCGTAAACACTCACAAAGGGCTTTATCACTATAACAGGCTTATTTTTGGAGTGGCATCTGCATTTGCACTTTGGCAGAATGCTACCAACCAGGTGCTGCAATGCTGCCCAGGTACTCGGTGTAACATGGATGACATCAGTGTTACCAAAAAGGATGATAAGGAACATTTCCAAAATCTGAAGACATTGTTAAAAGGATTAGAATATTATAGGCTCAGAGTATGATGCAACACGTGGGAATTCTAGAAACCAAGCGTCACTTACTGTGGCCATACCATACAAAGTTCACACAAGGTGCTGAGATAATTCATGTAGTGGTGGGTGCGCCAAGGCCAAAGGGCCTGTCACAGATGTGGTCCTTTTTAAGATTTGGCATTATTATAACAAGTTCCTGTCAAAGCTGGCTACTGTGCTCCACCCTTTGAACTCATTACTATAGATCGGGAAGAAATGACCATGGACAAAGCAGTGTGAGGTGGCTTTCCAAAGGTAAAGGAAATGGTGATGTCAGACACTGTACTCATACACTATGATCCACATCATCCAGTGAAACTTGCCTGTGATGTTTTGCCTTATGATGCAGGTGAATTTATGAGTGATGGAAATGAATATCCCATAGACCTTGCATCACATTCCCTTTCTGCTGCAGAGGAAAGTTACACATAGATTTTCAGAGAGTCCTTGAATCTGATTTGGGTTATAAAATATTACAGCTGGTACCTGTATGGGAGAAGGTTTAGCCTCATTACTGATCATAAGCACTAATGTCCATTTTCAATTCTACAGAAGGGTGCTCCACTAGATGCTCGTGAACCAGATCCCCAGCTATGGGTAAGTAGCCCCACTGCTTTGTGGGCAGCCTTGTGAGAGACACAGACTACACGAGTAAACCAGACAGAAAACCTGCAGTGGGCCCGAAGGCAGCAGAACATCACTGAGCATCCTTCCAGCAGTTCCTGCAGAGTAGCTGGCGCCAAACGTACTGCTTTGCTTTCCTTTGGATGACACCGGTGAGGCCCTACTGTTACTGATAAGTGTTCCAAGTTGTGAATATTTTACAAATTGTGAAGATTATTTATTTGATATTCAGACATTAAAAAAGCAAAACAAATATATATGTATTTGTTTGTCAATGCCATCCAGCTCATGGATGGTCTTCAGGGAAGATCATTTTCCATTTTGTTGTACTTGGCTTTTATTTGCCTCTTCAGGTCAGGAGCACTTATGGATGAAGAAAAAATGTCAACATTTTCACAGCCCATGAATAGACAAATAAAAAAAGTACTGTCCTAGTTTTTCAGAAATTATTCATCATAACTACATAAGTTAAATATACTAACTATTTTTGTATAAATTTGTTTATTCAAACATGATGACATCTGATTTTGAAAATTAGTATTTTTAATAACAAACATTTTAAGCTAATGATCACAGGTCTGAAACAATGTATTTAATAAATAATCTCCGCTTGTGCCTATTTGACAGCCATTACTTTGTGTGACAACACATCCAGACATTTTGACAATGAAATAAAGTGAAATGTAATATTTTCTATTAATTTTATTTTACATTATGTAAAGCTGAATGACTGTACTATCAGATATGTGTGGCATAAAGGTATAATTTAGTAATACTCAATATCACATTTTAGAATTTTGACTTTCCTTGTACGGAGAGGATTTGAGTTCTTTCAGGCACTTTAAAAGCATAAATTTACATGGATTTTGAAAAGATAAGCTACAGGTTATTATCTTCCTCTTCTTGGATGGTTCTCCAGGGTCGAGGACAACTTCAGAATCAGAATCAAAATTGGTGCATTATCACTGGCTTCTATGATGTGAAGTTTGTTGCTCTACAGCAGCAATGCAAAGACATAACATTACTATAAATTTTAAACAATAAATAACTCAACAAAAGGGTATACTGAGGTAACTTTGATGGGTTGACAGACCATTCATAAACCCGATGGCAGAGGGAGGGAAGCTGTTGATAAGTGAGTGTCCTCCACAATGATTTAACAAGAGGAAGGCTTGTCCTGGATGATGAGGGTCCTTAGTGATGGGCGCCACTTCAGCTCTGTGAATTGTGTGATAACTGGTGAGCCCTGTACATGATTTACTCTCAGCCAAAATCATCTGGCAACAAACACTAATATGCCATTATCCTTCCTAGCTGCTTGCTCTACCTGAATGTAAACTGTCAGTGATTCCTGTACTAGGACATTCAGGTTACTGGAATACAAGTCAGAAAATATGGCTGATCAGCCTAAGCAGTTCATTGCATGTAAATAATAATCTCACGCTGGAGATATGATAGAGTACTGCACTTACTCATCATGGCTATTCTGACAGCACTTCCCAAATCAGCAGCATCTACCTTCAAGGAGTTCAGGGGCAGCAGGTACTTCCAGATTCCCTGCTAAGCTGCACACCATGTGGACTTGGAAATATACCACTGATCCTTCAACATCACTGAATACAAATCCTTGAAATCCTATCTATCCTCAGTAGCATCAGTTCAAGTGAGGTGCTATGGTAGCGCAGACATTATTATTGTGGCACTATTACAGTTCGGGGCATCAGAGTTTGGAGGTCGCTCCTGACGTCATGTGTAAGGAATTTGTACATCTTCCCCGTGGTACACATGGGTTTCCTCCCGCAATCCAACGACCCACTGGTTAGTAGGTTAATTGCACATTGTAAATTGTCCTGCGATTGGGCTAGGGTTCAATAGGCGGGTTGCTGATGGTGAGGCCCGATGGGCCGATAGGGCCTATTCTGTGCTGTATCTTTAAATAAATGAAAAATATCAAAAAGACAGCTCACTGGACTGATTCTGCTCCTATGTCTTATGGTTTTAATACTCAGCAGGTTGGGCAGCATCTGTGGAAAGAGAGCCACAGTTAATGTTTCACAGAAGTGAGAAAAGCTGAATATCAAACACTTTGTAGAGGAGTGAAGAGAGCAAGGGGATTATCTGTGATTTAAGTGGAGACCGGGGATACAGTTACCACAAATGGAAGTGGAGCTGGCCGAAAGGGAAGTGAAAGCACAATAATCACAATGGTTTACCTGGAATAGATGTAACTTGAACAAAATGAATAGATTAACATGGGGAAAGAAAATTGGAAAAGGTGACTCTTGAAATAGTGAGATACAGCTCAGATCAATACTATAATTCCAAGTAAACTCATCTCCAAACTCTTAGATCTGGGAGTAACACATCGCTTTGCAACTGGATCATTGACTTCCTGAAGCATAGACCACAATCAGTAAGGATAGGTAGTAGCAGCTCCAGGGCAATTATCCTCATCATTGTCAGATCTCAAAGCCGTGTCCCCAGCCTCCCACTCGATTCCCTACTCAGTCACAACTCCATGGCCAGTTTGAAGATGATACCACCATAGTGGTTCATATCTCAAATAATGATTCCCTAGTACAATAAGATGGAATCTTGACCTCACAATCTACTTCATTGTGACCTTGCACTCTAATCTCTACCATTTCTGTATTTTATTTGTACTGTAGCACTTTATTTTGCACTCTGTTATCATTTTACCTTGTACCATCTCAATGCACTGTTGTAATGGATTGATCTCTATGAACGGTATGCCAGACAAGTTTTTCACTGTAGTTTGGTACATGAGACAATAGTAAACCAATTGACCAATAAGCAAAACACTGCAGATGCTGTAAATCTGAAATGTAAAAAAAAATAGAATGCTGGAAATAGTCAACAGTTCAGACGGTCCCCATGGAGAGAAGAGAAATATTAATGTTGCGGTTTGATGCCTGAGGAAACATGTTAGATACAACAACTCAACATTTGAGGAGTCTGAAAATGATGCCTTATTTCTTGCAATATAGTAAAAAATATTCAGCCTATTAAATTGATACCTGTTTTCAGAACATTCCGTTCCATCTCTTTCCCTCAGTTACTTTTCTGCTGTCTGGTATCCCTCACAGACCCACCAACTTTCTACCAATTTCATCATCTGATTGAGATCTTATTCAGTCATTCCATGTTGCTTTTATATTTTTATTTCTGAAGTAATCTTGAGGATTTTTTACACATCCTCAGCTCTTGGAATATTCTTTGTTTACTATCACATGAATCATAATTCATAGAAATGTCTTTGTAAAACATTGCTTAGGCCGTAGCTGGAATAGTACATGAAGTTCTGATTGCCATATCAAGAGAAGGACATGACTGGACTGGAGAAAATGCAGAGGAGATTCACCAGGATGTTGCCTAAGCAGAGTTTTTCAATTATGAGGAAAGATTGGCTAGGCTGGGTTTGTATTCCTTGGACTGGAAGAGGCTGAGGGGAAGAGACAGAGTGCAAAAAATTTTTTGAAGGTCATCAACAGGGTAGATAGTAGGAATATTTTCCTTATAGCAAAGTTGTCTAAATCTAGAGAGCATAGATAGAGGATTAAGAGAAAGGCATTAGAGGGTATAGGAGAAGCAGTTTTTTTTTCATCCAGAGGGTCATTGGAATCTGGAACTCTCTGTGTGAGTGTGTAGCTGGACGAGCAGTTAAACCACCAACACTCAGAGTGCTACAGATAAGGTGAGAGTGGAATTTGTGTATTATAGATATTCGTCATTTAGAGGAGCTATTACAGATTTCACGCGCCATGACATAGCAAGCTCGGTGTAAACTGGGGGCACCGACAAGAAGGTGTTGCTACGGATGCAGTCATGTAGGAGGGGCCATTTGCAGTGGCCTCCTGCCTAGCAGGCCAGACAGTGAAAGACAGTCTGAAGACAACCTGGATGCATCCTCGGTCCGAGCATTGGCACCTCATAGACTACATCTTGGTGTGCCAGAGAGACCTTCGGGATGTCCTACTCACCCGAGTGATGCCCAGCGCAGAGTGTCATATGGACCATCGTCTTGTCAGCTGCAAACTCAGTCTCCATTTCAAACCCAAGCCAAAGAGAGGAGGTGCTCCAAGGAAGAAGTTTCAAGTTGGCAGCCTCCAGTCAGCTGAAGTGAAAGCTGACTTTCAGACGAATCTTCAGTTGAAGCTTCAGCATCCCAGTTTCCCTACAGACTCCTCTCCAGAAGTGCTTTGGGAACACCTAAAAACCACCACCCTGCAAACCTCTGAAGAAGTCTTAGGATTCTCCACAAAGAAGAACAAGGACTGGTTCGATGAAAACAACCAGGAGATCCAAGAATTGCTGGCGAAGAAGAGATCTGTCCACCAGGCGCACCTTGCTCAGCCGTCTTGTCCTGATAAGAAAGCAGCCTTCCACCTTGTATGCAGCAACCTCCAGCGCAAGTTTTGAGAGATTCAGAACGTGTGGTGGACCAACCTCGCAAAGAAAACTCAGTTTTGCACAGACACCGGTGACTACAGAGGGTACAGCCCTGAGAGCGGTGTACGGCCATTCGCACCAGGTCCAGAGTCCCTTGCGCAGTGCAGACAGTCAGGCACTCTTCACAGACAAGGCGTCCATCCTGAACCGGTGGTCGGAACATTTCCAGACTCTCTTCAGCGCCAACCGCAAAGTCCAAGACTCAGCAATTCATCACATCCCACAACAGCCAGAGAAAACAGAACTGGACAGGATTCCAACCCTAGAAGAGACAGTCAAAGCCATACAGCAGCTGAAAAGTGGCAAGGCAGCGAGAGTTGATGGAATTCCACCTGAGATTTGGAAGCATGGGGGCCCAGCGTTACACACCAAACTCCACGAGTTCTTTGTCTGCTGCTGGGAACAAGGTAAACTACCACAGGACCTCCGTGATGCAGTCATCATCGCCCTGTGTACGAACAAAGGGGAAAAGTCTGATCGTTCCAACTACTGGGGGATAACTCTTCTCTCTATCGCAGGAAAAATCCTCGCAAGAGTACTCCTGAACAGATTGCTGCCCATCATTGTAGAAGAACACCTCCCAGAGAGCCAGTCTGGCTTCAGAGCCAACAGGAGCACCACCGACATGGTATTTGTTCTCAGGTAGCTCCAAGAGAAACGTAGGGAACAGAACAGTACGTGACATTTGTCAACCTTGCCGAAGTGTTCGACACCATGAGCAGGGAAGGTCTGTGGCAAATCATGGAACGACTGGGATGCCCCCCAAAGTTCCTCAGCATGATCATCAGCTACATGAAGATCAGAGTGGCCAAATCAGACACAACAACGACCTTTCAGAACCCTTCCCAATAGGCAACGGAGTAAAGCAAGGCTGCATCCTCATGTCGACTCTCTTCACCATCTTCTTCAGCATGATGCTCGAAAGGGCCACAGAAGACCTTGATGATGAAGACAGTGTCTACATCTGATACCGCACTGATGGCAGCCTGTTTAAACTGAGGCGATTACAGTCCCACACCAAGACATTGGAGCAACTCATCTGAGATCTACTCTTCCCCAACGATGCTGCCCTTGTTGCCCACATAGAGACAGCCCTGCAGCGTGTAACATCCTGCCTCGCAGAGGCTGCCAAGCTCTTCAGACTGGAATCAGCTTGAAGAAGACAGAAGTTCTCCATCAGCCCGCACCTCAGGAAGATTACCACCCTCCCTGCATCACCATCGGTGAGGTCGAGCTGAAGACAGTCCACCAGTTCAACTACCTGGGGTGCACCATCTCGTTAGATGCCAAGATCGACAAAGAGATTGACAGCAGACTGGCAAAGGCAAACAGCGCATTCTGTAGGCTGAAGAAAAGAGTCTGGAACAACAAGCATTTGAAGAAAGGCACAAAGATCAGTGTGTACAGAGCCGTTGTACTAACCACCCTCCTGTATAGCTCCGAGTCATGGGTCACCTACCGTCACCACCTACGACTCCTTGAGCGTTTCCACCAGCGCCGTCTCCGCACCATCCTCAACATCCACTGGAGTGACTTCGTCACCAACATCGAAGTCCTCGAACAGGCGGAGGTCACCAGCATCGAGGCCATGCTGTTGAAGACGCAGCTGCGCTGGGCAGGGCACGTCTCCAGGATGGAGGATCATCACCTGCCCAAGATTGTGCTGTATAGCGAACTCTCCGAAGAAGAGATTCAAGGACTCTCTGAAGAAATCCCTTGGTGCCTGTCACATTAACCATCGCCAGTGGTCTATTGTAGCCTCCGATCGCGAGGCCTGGCGACACACCATTCACCAGTCTGTCTCCCCCTTCGAGAATGCATGCAGGGCTGGCATTGAGGACAGAAGGAGAAGGAGGAAGAACCGTGACACAGCAGTGTTAAACCCAGAACAGAATTTCCCTTGCAGCCGCTGTGGCTGGATCTGCCTGTCCTGTATTGGCCTTGTCAGCCACCAGCGAGCCTGCAGCAGACGTGGGCAGCCCCCTTCCTAAATCTTCATTCGCAAAGCCAAGCCATGAATGAATGAATATAGATTTCAGCATTGGAAGGGTTAACCAGAGGGCCGATTTCTGTGCTTTGTGATTTGATAATTGTATTACATATTCTGCAAATTGATGAACTAATAATCCTGCATTCAGCATGAACTTAGGGTGTGATGATCTACAAATCAATCAATGTGATGAGGAAACCACTCATTATCAAGGAGAGAATTGAAGATTCATGGAAATAGAAACCTAAACAGAGCACCTGCATTGCTACCTGACGACAGCTTTCGATCTACACATTCAGGTATTGTTTGGTTGTGGTGAGGCCTTGATCATCAGCTTTCTTCTCTCTAAGTAAACAAAGCATTTTGCTCTCCTCTAATCTTCCACCAATTATTTTTTAAAACAGCCACGCTACCTAGATTTTAGTTGTATTTTAAGAGAAAACATCTTATTTCCTGCTTTTGGTACCTTTTTGATTTTTAAATACCTCAGTTTAGTCTCCTCAGGTTCCAATGTTTCAAGGAAATCAATCTCAGCTTATCAGTTTTACTACTTTGCTGCAACTTTCTAGCTTACATTTCCATCTCACATTTTCTACAAACCCTCTTCAATCATCTTTCCTGGTAATTTGGTGACCACAACTGCATACAGTCCTCAAACAGTGATCTACATAATATTGTAGAAGAGAAGAACAGAATGAAATAGAAGAAATGAAGGAAAAGAAGGAATTAAGGACGTTAGCAAAGGATAGTTTATTGTCACAAACACAAGTACATGCACGTGCAGGTGCAAAGAAAAACTTACTTGCAACAGTGTCACAGGCACACAGCATTAGAGAAGCATACTCACAAGAAAAACATAAAATAAACATAAATAAAAAGGGAAACAACAGGAAATCTGCAGATGCTGGAAATTCAGCAACACACATCAAAGTTGCTGGTGAACACAGCAGGCCAGGCAGCATCTCTAAGAAGAGGTGCAGTCGACATTTCAGGCCGAGACCCTTCGTCAGGACATAAATAAAAAGGGGTTTGTTATTGTTTGTGTTTCATTAAGAAAAGGATACCCTGAATTAAGGATTTGAGCACTGATCCTGTGCCCCACCCTATGATGTAACTGCATTATCCAGACTCCTCATGCCATTCATTTGACTTCTTCTTCACTCCCTAAGATCTCAGTCCCAATTCTCTGTGTAGCGCTCAATGGCCCTATTCCTTCATTGCTTTCTTTATATTTTCCAGCTATATAATTTCCTGTCCCTTTAATTTCCTCTTACCCCATATCAGAGACTCACCAAATGCAGAGTGACTTTCCATTATTCTTCGCTTCCCCTCAGCTAATAACAACAGACCTTATATCTACTGATAACGGTTTGACTACGTAATTACTTTACTTCAATGGCTTGTTGGTTCCCTTAACCCTGTCAGTTAATATCTCTTGATGAAGTTGATATAGAATCAAGTCATATTGTACCCTTTTGTTTCACCTTCTGCTGATGAGTTGCACTCTGAAGCATCAATCTGATTTAAATCCTCCCAATCTTGGTAATGAATAGCATCTGAACTCTAGCATTCATTTAAGTGTGTCATTCTTTTAACTGCTGACCATACTGTGAGGAATTTAATATTCTGCATTTCTTTCAGGCTAATAGTTTAACTAACATCAGCAAAAATAAGCCCAGAAGTTGAAGATTTCTGCTCTTAAATCAGTGTCATTATGTGTAAGGTATTATAATATGGACAAGGATTTTAACTGTTCATGATTAATTACCCCAGTAATCACACTTAAAAGAAGCCACATTCCCTGCAGTGCAATTTCCTATTTTTACTGGGGAAATCAATAGTGAGCTGACTCTACCCAGGAATAGAATTACACTATTTGTACCAGGGTATTCAACAGCCATTTTCTTGTGAAAAGAGCTTTTTCACAACAACACCAAGTATAGATATTGCAACACAAAATGATGCTTACCACACTATGCTCATGAAATAAACATAATGATACTGATGTCAAGTCCCCTCTCTTGACTATAATTCATCTGTTGCTCTCAATAGTTAGTGATGCTCGTAATCAGAATTAACAATTCCCTATGCAGTTTAGCAAGGGCTTTTAGCTGCAGCAGATTACTAAGAGGCGTGATGTTCAAAGCAGAATTTTAACGTTTTTTTCAAAAATTCTTTGAAACGTTCTCGGTGATTTAAGTCCAAACATCAGAAGGAAACAAATGTAATCACCATCTAGCCTTAATCCCTTCAGAATCAAACAAGGATTTAATATTATTTCTAAGATTTATTTCTACTTAAATCTTTTTCTGTTAGTCAGTCATGACAATGGCAATGGAAACTCCCCGAAACATCAATATATAGCTGAGCACGTTCCGACATTACCCCTTACAGAATACAAATATGCTAACCAGCATTCAAAAAGGCAGACCAATACACCCATTTAAACACACCCAGCAAACCCACACACAGTGCAAAATTACTTCATCTGTTTCTACAGAAGGTTTTGTTTCTTTGTAACTTGAGTTCCCAGTGCAAGTGAGTTTTTACATTCTTTGCTAGGTTTTCTAGTACTTCTGAGGCCTCAGGGTTTTTTCTGTTCAGCAAGAGCAGGCTCCTGTCAGGGTCTGGGGTTCTACCCAGACGAGCCCTACTGGGGAGAAAGGCTTGGGGTGGGGTGTTCAGACAGGTCTGAAGCAGTGTATGAAACTTTCACCCCTTTGCAACCATACTGTGTTGAGAATGTAGTTCATTGTTTCATGTTATCTAGATAATGAGAAGACAGAACAGGACAGTTCACTAAGATGTGAATAATCAACACACTCACCAATTTAATTGACTCTTCGCTAATATTAGTTTACTAATGATGATAGGATTAGATCGCTATGAATGAAAGAAAATTTTAAAATATATAAGACATTTTGCTATTGAATATTTGGCCTCTTAGATAATCTGCAGTAGGTATGTTTCTGAAGTGAAATACTTTTTCGGTGATCTTAGCTGGCATGGGCTTGAGATGGTGTCCATATATCTTCCTTTCTCAAATAAGTTTAAGAATAATGCCTCAGATTGTATAAATTACATTAAATATTCTAGACTATATGATAACACAGAACAGAAGGAGGCTATTCGGCCCACTACAATTGTACTGGCTTTTGAAAGTGCCAGTCAACCTGTGTCACTCACCAAATCCTCCATCAACAGCAAACTTTCCCCTTCAAATCCGAACTGAAAATATATTGAACTCAAAGATTTATAAATGACATTTAACTTCAGAAGCACAAAAATGTATTAATTATAATTGCTAACATTTTTTTGAAGCCTTTGAGGGTCACATTCCTGCATGAAGTGATAAATCTTGGTTCATGTTCTCTGTTCTCATTGGGAACATGTTAAACAGATCCAAATAATGCACAGCCTTATTAATCACCTTATAAAAAGCTATACAATAATCTTCCTGACAATCTTTACTTAAACCTGTAATACAACTCACATCCAGATTCACTGAAAGTAATTTGACCATTATTGCAAAGAACCAATTGCTTAACAGCTTGACACACCTTGGGAGTTTGCATATTCCTTCAATGTAAAATGGAAGTGGTGCCTTAGTAGTAATAGTAGTAGGCAGCCGTCGATCCCAGGGGATCATGGGTTTGTGCCTCTGGTGGACTGTGTCCTGTCCAGGACGCAAGCCTGGGAGGGAAGATTTGAAGAACCGGCTGTTGCCCATGCAGTGGGTTTCCCCTCTCCATGTCACTGAAGTAGTCCAAGGGAAGAGCAAGCGCTGATACAGCTTGGCACCGGTGTCATAGCAGCGGTTGCCAGAGTGAAGTTGTAAATAACTTCAAACTGCCTTATGGACTACGGCTTTGGATTTCTTCTTTGGGGCTTACTCCCAAAGCCTTTCCCATGGGTGGGTACAGCCGCAAGGTAGCAGAGACTTAAAATCAGAGTTTTCCTTCTCCTGGGGGGCTGCCGCCCAAGGCTGACGAGCTTCATCTGCCCGAAGGTGCAGGTGCCTTAGTAGGCCTTGTATAAGGACAAAGTGATGTACATTGACAATGATTTGTCCTGTAAATTGTCCTAGAACCATTCAAGTTTTAGCTTCAGCTTTATTGGTCATGATTCTCAGAGATAAATAAACTAAAAGACAGCTCATCTCTCCCTCTCAGTATTGGCTTTAATTCCTTATCCTTTTTTTTTAAATTACTGACTTTTTATTGCAACACCAACAAATTACATTCAATACAACCAGTTGTCAATTACATTTTGACTGTTTATCCCAACCACCCCACAACTTTCATCACCATCCCCGCTCCACCCCTCTCTCCCCCCCCATCACTCTCACCTCCACCAACCAACTGAATAGTAGTGCATTCCTATTTTATACAACAGTAAGATTTTCTAATTTATCTGTGTTGCTCATCTTCCCCTGAATTTGTTGTTGCAAGTTGGTGGTAGAGCCCTGAGTTACCCCCTTCCCACCCCCACCTCCCATTACCCCTCGCATTCATACCTTTACTTTGTAACATCTGTGAGTGTCACTTTGCAATGTCAGACACTGAACAATAACCGCCCCCCTCTAGCACCAACAAATTAGAAAGGCAAAGCAGTTCTCATAGACAATGATATCAAAGAGACAAAAAAAAACCTGGACAAACCCGTTACCCTATATAATTAAAACCATTTCCGTCTCAAACATAATATGCCACATAATCAAGACCCCATTAGCCCTCTTGCGAGAAAATGTTTAATAAACCGTCCCTTAGCAATGGCTCCAGTGATGGCTTATCTGGCGCCCAGGAACGTAAACAAGTCTACAGGAGACATAACCCAAAATGCACATGTACAACTAAAGTTATTCAGAATCAGAACAAACTGCTGTTTTTCAGCTTCATTCTTGATGAAGTATGACATGTGGGTATATTGAATATCACCTTAGGAAGTAAAAGATAAAAAGTATAAATCTGGGCAGACTTATATCACCTTACCATGTTATCCTTGTACTAACAAGTTAACTGAGCAATTACCATAAAACTCTGACCTTCAATACTCAGAGACAAATTAGCCCCTTAATTAACTAAATACAAAAGTGCATCGAATGACTTTCCAATAAAAGAATAACCAGAGATCTTCACACCTAGGATGTTAATTTGCCTGTGTCTGTTAGATTGTGCATACAGGCTGGTCCGAGCTCTTAACGCAGTTCCATCGCCTCCCGAGGGGTGTGTGGACTTTGCCCAGGGTCTTCTTCCATATCTCCCACCGCCGATGAATTCAGAGCTTCTTTTGCTTCCTCTGTCGAGTTAAACGACATCTTCATGCCTTTGATATTCACTCTCAAAATCGCCGGGTATGAGGAACGAGTCGATCTCCTTCTGTCGAAGCTTAGCATGGATCTCCTTGTATCTCTGCCGCTCCTGCATCATGCTGGGGCTGTAGTCGGCGAAGAACTGTAGCTGGGTGCCATCAGGGAGAGTAAGTTTGGCTTTCCTCGCGCTCTCTAGGATGGCCTGCTGGTCGGTGTACCGTAGAAGTCTAAAAACCATGGTCCATGGTCTTGAGGTTGGAAAAGATCCTATGTTCTCTATCAATCTCCAATGGAGTGCTGTGGGAATTCTTGTGCATTGGAATCCAATTAGGCAGCATCTCCTGGAGGTAACCCTTTGGATCGTCTCCCTCAGCGCCTGTCAGTAAGTTGACCAGCCACACATTGTTTCTCCTGGATCTGTTCTCCAAGTCGTTTAGCTTCTTCCATATCTTAGTCACCTCGCAAGACAGGAGTTAGTAACTTTCTCATTCTTGCGTAAGCAAACCTGAATATTGTCTATTTTGTCGAAGACCGTGCTAAATTTTTTAGCATGAATGTACACTTGCTCCTTTAATGACCGGAGAATGTTGCCATTCTCTGCCATATGCTTCTGTTTGGGGTCGAGAGCCTTTTCCAGCAACTCCTTTAGCATGTGGGCTACCGTTCCTTGCAGCGATTCCATCTCCGTTGCCATTGTTTGCTTAATTAGCATAGTTGTCTCCTCGGATGAATTGCTAGCTTGGTGTCGTCTGCCGGTATCTTGTTTCCTGGTTTAATTTCAATCTTTTTTTGAGGTCATGTCTTTAGTTAGATCTTTCTCCAATGCAGTCTTGTATTAAGACCGTCTATGAGCCCTAAAGAGCTTGAAAAAGGAGGGTTATATGTCAGCGCTCAGTGCTGAGCTGCCATCTTGCCTCATGCCTCACTGGAAGTCCAATTCCTTATCCTTTTTGATGTACATATATTTAACTTTCAACTGAAAAACACGCATAACCCTATCCTTTGCTAAATTAAACCTAATTTGCCAAAAACAGATTAAACTGGCCAGTCACCTCATTCCTGTAAATGAGTATGCATAGCTATCAGAGCTCTTAAATGAACCTTTATATTGTTAGTAACTTGTGAACTATTCTTCTCAACAACTGCAGGATCCTTGATGGCAGTAACAATGACCATGTTCCTGACTGTGATCACTGCCGCACACTACTGGTAGCATTCTAACTTATTGACAGGTAAGCTTTGCAGGTCGTAAGAAAGCTGGTAATTAAAACATTGCCAAGATCCACCCATGAAGAAGAACTGGTGGATATCGCCCATTAGAGGGTGTTGAACTGTTCAATTTGCAGAGGGTCATGCACTCTGGCATCAGTGCTGCATATGGTTAATAATTTTTCAACCTATCGCACATGCTGATACCGTGAGGGAGCAAAGGAAACCTACACGGATGCTGATGTTGTGGTGAGTGTTAAACGTATTGTTTATCTAGAAGTGAACATCTCTGATTCTGTTTCATATAATCCGTGTAGATAACATTCTGCCTATTGCCTTCTTATCCACAGGTGATGCTGGCCATCTGGATCAGTCAGTCAAGCACCAGAAAGCAAAACTTACACTCAGGCAGAGATAACACATAAATGGAAATCCCCTTTGAGCGATTTGATTTTCTTCTGTAAAATTCTATGGTTGTGTCATCAAGTCTGTTGCTTGTGCCTTTAAACTCATAAGGGGAAACAAATCCTTCCTGGGATTAGGGCACCAAAAAGGTACAAGGTATCCTAAAATAGGAATGGGTGAATCCTTTGTGAAGTCAGAAGACAATCTCTTCTGATTTCTGACATATCTCTTGTGTGGCTGTGCTTCAGGATTCAATCTGAGCTGATACTCTTGGGCTCTGTTGCATTGTCCGAGACACTATGCTCGCTCTGATTACTCTAATGGACAGAGTAAATATAAAATACCCCATAGCACTATTTGAAGTATAGCAGGAATTTTTTTTCTGCTGTCCTGGGAAACATTTTCTCTCAACCACCATCGTTCAAAACTAGCTAGCAGTATATTTGCTACATGCAGTCAATAGAATCGGAATGTAGTACCTGCCAGGCTTGCCTGCCCAATAGTCATTGAATTTTTGTATCACTCATCACATCTTAATTGCCTTAGCACTTTTTCTGAAAAAATGCAGCTGGCCTCACAAACTGTTCTTTTCTATCCATGTCAATACAAAGAATCAAATTCTAAACTAAGAATAGGTCAGAAGTCTGTGGGAATTGGTAGAACACTATTCAATTCTTCCTGATATTTCTCTTGTCTGGCCTCAATGGAAAGCAATATCCAACAGTGTTAACAGTGTTACATGTAGCATTATCAGCTTTCTGATAGGTCTGTTTAGGTTCACCCATCGTTTACTGTTTTATAAACATGTCATTTTTTGTCCACTATAATGCATGAATCCTTTTCCTTATTTACCACATGCAACAGGAGGCCATTTGCCCATTGGATTTCTGTCATCCCCTAGCAGAACAGTCATTTCTGTTAACTTAGTTCCCAGTGTCCCTGCAACTTATTCTCTCTCATGTGCTCGTCATTTCCCTTTGATTCTTTTGTCACTGAGGGCAACTTAAAAACAGTCAATTACCTTGCCTGTATATCTTTGAGATAAGGTTAGAAAACAGAAACCCACGCAGTCAAGGTGAAAAGTTCCACACTGACCATATCTAAGCTCAGGACTGAACGTGAATCCCTGGAGCTGAAATGTAGCCTCACTAACTACTACACCATCACTCCTTTTGCTTCTCATTTTGGTTCCACAAACTCTGCTGAGCTGAAGATGCAGC
Organism: Mobula birostris; assembly: GCF_030028105.1. Classification (NCBI taxonomy): domain Eukaryota; kingdom Metazoa; phylum Chordata; class Chondrichthyes; order Myliobatiformes; family Myliobatidae; genus Mobula; species Mobula birostris. The sequence goes on from NC_092373.1 coordinate 30,540,788, forward strand.
TGTTTGACTCAGTGACAGAAAGGATCATAAATCTTTTGACCATGGAGAAGGTGAGAAAACAGGGCACAGTGTACCGGGTTCATGTGCGCTTTGCCTGAGAGAGCCCCTCCTGAAACTCAGCTGCATCTGTGCTAAAGGTATGGTGCTCAACAGTACAGCCCCGACTTGTTTAACATGTTCAAAAGCTTTCACGAAGTTCAGCCCATCACTGTAGTGTATACAGAACAAAACAGGGGGTCGCAGGTATGTGGCTGGAACAGAGATCGAGCAAGAGAAAGGTTTGGGATGTTGGTCAGGATGACATCGAGACCTCGAATGTCAGCTCAGCCAGTGGTGGAAGTTGTGATCACTTACTGGGTAAAAATAAGATTGAGCTCTGAGGAAGATTTAAGGAGGGGAGATGTTGAGAAGGGGTGAGCAGCTTGAGGGAAGGCCACAGCAACACGGGAGCTTATGAAGGAAATTTCCACAGACCATACTCCACGGCCTCATCAGGCAGGAACCCCTCACCAAACACGGACTTGCAAAGTAGTCCAGGTGGGCTTCTGCATCAGGAGCCCTTGGCATCTGTGAGCCATTCACACTTGAATGGGTTTGAGGAAGCAGGAGCCAGATGTGCACTGAGCATGTACAACCTCCTTTTGTGCTAATGTATCATACTGCTCAAGGACCCAGGAGCACAGCCATGATTTTCTAGTTTGACACAGTACGTCTTGCAAAGAAATTTCATCGTGCAGTTTACATAAATATTGGTCTATGCAAAATGATTTCTCGATCCCTGCTTTCTTTCACATGGTTGCACTCTCTTCCACTGACATTTAAATTCAAACACTCACATTAATCTCATCACTGAAAATGCAAATTGATGTTGTGTTGTTTCTCCATTGGTATTAAAATGTGACCACCCTTTTAAACCCATCACAGCAAATGCAAACTGTCATTGTTGTTACTATCTGACAGCACTTCTATGCAAGTTAAGCATCATCGACACAATGTGGAAATCACTGCCAAGCGGATTATCAGCCCCTTTGTTCGATTAACCTAAATCAGCTCCAGCAAATGTCAAAGATATAATAAAGACTAAAAATAATTGTATAGGGGGCCAGAGATGTGACTACAGTTTGATGCACCAGTGGAATATGAAACTATATGAAATGAAAACAGCTTCCACATTGGTTTCAAAGACGGAGAGCTAATTAAAGCACGAAGAGACAGCCTACTGTGAGGCACGTGATGGATGCAGCAGATTAAACACTAGAACATGGGAGAGAAAGCTGATTGAAAGGCAAAGCTAAAACATAATTTGAAATTGTAATGAATTATTCAGCAGATTCTGCACTGAAACTTCGGAAGAACATCAGATGAAAATGCTCCTGCCCTTCTTAAAATTTAGTCACAGTGGTGTTACTTTGTATTTTTGAAGGACGTCAGATGCTGGGAAGGGAACAAAGAATGTTTTTTTTTCTGTGTTCATCTCAGGAAATAATGGATCTAGACATGCTTAATGCTGCATTTAGTGATGGCCATTGAGTGCTGACCTTTGATGGTGGAAAAGTTGTGTGGTGTCAGAAGGTGCTGAATACATTATCTCTGATTCACTCCAGTAGGCACAGCATTGTGGAGCTGCTCTGTTTAAATTCCTGATCAATGGGATTCCTCAAGATGACAGGGAAAGCAGAATTGAAAATGCCATCTAATTTCAAGGGGAAAGGGCTCGCTTTTCTCTTGTGGACAGTCATGTATTGGCTAGGGCCTTGGTCAGGTCACACCTAAATTGTTGTGCCTCCCAACACAGTGATCCCAACCTAAAGAAGGGAATACTTAGGACAGAGGAAGTGCCACAAAGGATTATCAGATTGTTTCCTGGGATGGCGTGTGTGTCCTATGAGGAGCCACACACAACTTGTGTTGCTATGTTCTAGTGTTCAGAAGAATGAGGTGAGATCTCATGGAATACATTGCTTTCACAGTGCTTGACAGGCTAGATGCAGGAATGGTATTTCCACTGGCAAGGATATCTAGAATAATGAAGAATTCAGATGCACTGCTGAATACAGAGTTCTGATGAAGGGCTATAGCCCAAAATGTTGACTCTTGATTCCTTTCCACGAATGCTGTCTGACTTGCTTCAATTCCCCAGCATTTTTTAGTGACACAGTGAATTCAGATGGTAAGTTTTCAGATTTCTCTACACTAGGGCTGTGGAAGCCCTGCTTTGAGTATAATTCATGCAGAAATTGATAGGATTTTGGCATTAATGAAGCCACTGAAGATAGTGGGAGGTGGGACACTGTCCAGAGGAACTCTTGTAGCAATAACCTGGGGCTGAGATGATAAAAGGTTAGTATCCACTACCAACTTCATCTATGTGGAATGTGACTCCAATTCAAGCAGTGTTTTCCACTTGATTCTCATTGATTTCAGTCTTACCAGGGCTTCATGATGTTGCACTGAGGTCACCTATCTACAGGAACGATATCTATAAGATTGAAAGGGTACAGAGAAAATTAACAAGGATATTTCCAGGTCTAGAGGACCAGAGTCAGAGGGAAAGCATGAACAGATTAGGACTTTATTCCCTGGAACATAGGAGAATAGGGATATTTGATGTAAATATTGATAGGGTAAATGGCAAGCAGGCTTTTTCCACTGAGGTTGGGTGAGACTAGAACTAGAGGTCATAGGTTAAGGGTGAAAGGTGAAATATTTAAGAGGAACATGAGGTGGAGCTTCTTCGCTCGGAGGGTAGTGAGAGTGTGGAACGAGCTGCCTGCAGAAGTGGTAGATGCGGGTTCCGTTTCAACATTTAAGAGATGTTTGCCCAGATGGGTCCAGGTGTAGGTTGATGGGACTAGCCCGATTAATAGGTCGGCATGGTCTAAATGGGCTGAAAGGCCTGTTTCTGTGCTGTAGTTCATTAAGTGGGCTGTGGGGTGGAGACACGTCTCTACCAAAAGAAGTGTAAGATGCACCTTCCCTCCACTAGCCTGCAGGCCAACCCTGGGCAAGCTGAAGCACCTGTTTAGTTCCCCCTCCCACCTCATTCAGGGTCATGCAAAGCCATAGAAGCAGGTGGTGGATGGTATTATAAGCAGCTGCTGCATATCAGAAGTCCTGTTTATAAGATCACTGTTGCTATGCAGTCAATCCCTGTAGAGTATTAATAACAGCTGTGGTCACCCATCCTGTAAAGACACTGTCCAAAAGAAGGCAATGGCAAACCACTTCTGTGGAAAAATTTGCCAAGAACAATCATGATCATTAGGCCTTAATTGCCTATGTCATGTGACATACCACACGATGATGATGATGATGAGCACTCTAAATAATCTGTGTCATCACTGATAACTCTTTCCCCAAGTGGGTTAAAGATTACTGTGAGCCTGGAGTTGTATGAACTGACAGGAACCCAAACAGAGCTTCATGGAGCAGGCTATTGGTCGGAGAGTGTCACAGAACCAGTGCTATCAGCAGCTTCCATCACTTGGCTTGAAGGGAAGGTGAGAGTCAGCTTTGGTCTGTCATGTTCTTTATGAATAGAATACAGTTGGGTAGCTTTCCAGTGCTCGTGAATGCCAGTGTTATGGCTGTAATGGGGCAGATTGTCCAAAGTTGAGGGTAATTTAGCTAGTTTAGGCCACAATGCAGTGACTGAGCAGAAGAAGCCATAATAAGAAGGTGGGGTTCCTTCGGCATTTGTGTGTTACTCTGGATTTCCAGCATCTTGTGTTTGTAACAAGTTGGTTTAATGGAAAACCTGTGTACGAGTCATTAGTATCTTCAGTAATGAAATGAGAACAGAATTGAAGTGTCCTTGCAGACTGAGAGTGCCTACGCTCAACGTACAGTCAATGGTTAGAAGAATGACTTGGGGATTGTCAAGAACTTGGATTGTCTTATGTCTGTAAATCTTGGAGCAGTGCAAACTAGACTTAAGGCATAATATTTAACATGCAGGAAGAAGCCCAGTATATGAATCAGCAGTTGGCTGAATTTGAGGAAACTTACAAATAGTTAGGATGGAACATGTGCTATTGAGACTTTTACAGATATCCAGAAAACCAACCTGCAGTGGAAAAATAGAGTGGTGAATCCTTGGAAATCATTGCCACAGGCAGCTGTGGAAGCCAAGCTATTGGGTAGATTTAAAGTGGAGGTTGATAGGCTCTTGATTAGTAAGGGCTTCAAAGGTCACAGGGAGAAGGCAGGAGGGCAAGGTTAGAGAGATAATAAATCAGCTATGATGGAATGGCAGAACAGACTTGATGGACCGAATGGCCTAAGTCTGCTCCTGTGTCTTATGGCCTGTGTCCTCTGCTATGCTGGTATACATTGTTTTTACTTGTAATCTCAGAGTGATCCTGAACCAACTTGTGTGATTGTAGAAGGTCTAGGTGTACCGTCGTACGGCTCAAGGTGATTGCAAATACTTTATGCTGATCAGTCATACTCATATAACAAGCTTATTGTTAGACCCTTCCACTTAGCTAGTTGTTTACTTGGTGCCCACACTCATGACTGGCTGTGGCAGGAATGAAGATATTCCATCTCATTTGCAGATTGTGGGCTGTCTCAGGACTATCTATTCCATGTTACTGTACACATTTGAGGGTGGCTCCATTGCTAAGTTGGAAAATAGTTCCAACAAATATTTTAGAAAGGTCACTCATACCAGTATTTCAAATGGCAGATGTATCGGATAACTAGGTTGGTGGGCATGGGCAGTGTTGACCTCAAACTAGTTCTCTCACTGTCTGTTCAGATACGTCTATCAACACTAAGTGAGGCTGGACACTGGAGTTTGTTCTTTTCTAAGTGCTGTTTAATATGAAGGAGTTCTAATTAATTGGTTGGTGGTAATTGGCAGGAGATTTCTTTGCCAGTGGGCGACCTGGCACCTCAAGATCCAAGGTGTTCATAGTCATTGTTGAGGACTCCCATGACAATCCACAGTCCAACGGTGGGATAGGGTACCTCTCAAGGTGGAATTCCGGGCTTCAGATGAACAGTATGATTCTATACGTGTATGTTAGACTGTTGCTCGCTCTCATGATTTAGAGATGTGTCCAATTGTTTATGAGAAGGCTTCAAGGATTAAACTACCTTTTGGTCTTTCCTGAATCTGATGCCTTGGATAATTCCGGATGGTTATTCTGTTCTTTCTACCAGTCAGGTTCAACTGATATTTTGCAGTTAGCTGGAAGACAAACATACGTTGTGGATCCGAAACTACAGAGGCCAGACAAAACTGGGAAATTAAATGGTGGCTTTAAAGGTGTGTTGGAAGGTTCCTTTCCATGAAGAGTATTATATGATGGGTCACTGATTTGAGAGCCTTCTTTTGCAAAATGCCCTAATGCAAGAATGGGATTCCCAAAGGCATCATTCCCTTCACCAACTCATTTGGAGAGAGGAACAGGTAATGGTGGTTGGGAGAGAGGGACTCTAAGCAGGGGTCGTGGAGCAGTGGGTCTGTAAGGTTGGCAGGGAAGTTCAAGGGTCAGAGTAATTAGGTTGGGAGGTTAAAGCAGAGGCTGGTGATTGTTAAACAGTGTGCCACTGGGGCTGGTTTGGGGGTTCAGACAATCAGGTGATCAGTGGAAGCTTCTGACAAAAGTCAAGAGCTAGTGGGGGAGCAGGTAAGAAATCTGCTCAGGCAGGTCATCTTTAAGCATGGCGATAATCTCCTGCTGTATCATTCTGTTATTATCAAAAGTACCAGCAGTGTTGCCCAGATATGCATTGTCCATTGATGCCAGCAGCTACTCCATGTATCAGTGCTTTGTTTGTATAGAGAATCCAAGAAGGAAACTGTGGGCTTCAGGAGCTTGTAGTAAATCCACAGCATGCCTCTGCAATTGATTTTTCTTTTTTTTTTCTAATTGAAATTAAATGAAAAAGCACTCAAAACATGACACTCACTACACAATTCAATTTTCAGCCACAGATTTCCTTTCCTCAAGGACATTGGCGTATCGGGTAGAATTTTACATCAATCCGATTTTTTTTTTTTTTTTTTTTTTTTTTGAGCAGCATAGTAACATAGCAGTTAGTGTTATGCTGTAACAGCATCAACGATCCAGGTTCAATTCCACACCTGTTTGTATGTTGTCCCTGTGACCTCCTGTGTTTCCTCTGGGTGCTCCAGTTTCCTCCCACATTCCAAAGGCTCACGGGTTATAATGGTTAAAGCTTAGCTTTATTTGTCTCGTACATCAAATCATTGAAAAAATTAGTGAAATGCATCTTTCGCGTCAACGATCAACACTGTCTATAGATGTCCTGGGGTCAGCCTGCAAGTGTGAGAGTGTTTCTGGCAGCAAAATAGCATACCTGCAACATACTAACCTGTCCGCCTTTGGAAACTGGGGGAACACCAGAGTATCCGACGGAAACTGATGCAGTCACAGGGAGAACATAAGGATTCCTCACAAACGACAGCGGGAATTGAACCCCGATTGCTAAAACTGTAAAGCATGGCGCCAGCTGCTACTCTACCAGGACAGTTTAGTAAGTTAATGGGTCGTATGTGTGTAACTGGCAGCATGTACTCATTGGGATAGGTGGGCCCGTTACTGCGCTGTATCTCTCAATTAAAAATAATGCACACTATTGCTGATCTTAGCTTTTTTTTCCCATTTCTGAAGTACTTGGTTAACTCTTTTTAAGCCCTCCAACTACCACGTTGGGGATTTGCACTCATCTCTCTGGCTTTGGTCCAGGCTTTTGGAATAAAAACATCTATAACATTCCTACAGTGTTTTCACTCCCCTTGCTAAAATTGCACTACGTAAATAATTTAATATGAGGTGCTTTGTCACCAATGTCAGGTGGAATTTAAATGCAAGGCTTTCTTTTTTCTTCATATTAACAACTAAACCAATTAGTCCTGATTTATTTCTGTGTTGCATTATTGACTTGTGATGTAGGAAGAATTACCGATTGTTTTGGGCTGTGAATTTCTCTTCAGTTTGGCTAAAGGTGTGGCTCCTCTGAATCTTTCCATTAGAGTTTTATACCAAAAACACTAAATTAGCAGAAAAGCAGAAATCTGGAACCCCCCCAGCGGTCTCGCTTTTTGTGAGGCAGAAAATTATTTTGATGCCTTTGCCTGCAGCATCATGACTGCGTCTGACACACTTTTCTATTAATGCCATTAGAGCTCAATATTTAGTCAGAAACGTTCAAAAGTTCACCTTTTCGGGAGCCATACCATCACAATCTAATTAAATAAAGTGTCCGCTTTTATTATGCCATGTTTGAGAATTACCAAGGATTAACTTAATCCACGGTGACAATCTTGGTCAGGCCTATAGCCAACACATTTATAACATTGCTCACTGTGATCCATTGTATATTAAGCAGTGCAATCATGTTTTTTGTTCCTAAAAAATAATTAGATTTCTCCCTGTGTCTTTACTACGAAACGTTACCTTGCACTTCATTTACTGAATACTCTCTGCTAATAGTGAGGGTGGTGGGAGCTGATTTGAATTTATAACAAAAAAAAATCTAGACAACCATAAACGTCTGATCTGTATATGTTCAAACTGTGATGTACATAATTAGACCCAGATTCCCAGAATCCACTAGTGGCTGGTAATACTGGATAACAAGTATTTTTGAACACAAATATAATTTCAGACTACTTATATCATGTAGAATTTGGAAAATCAAGAAATTAACTTTGATTAACTACAATGTGTTTAATTGCGTAATGATACTGGCGCTTCTCAATAGTTCAAATACACTAAAAATGTACTTTCAAATCCCTTACTCACTCTTCCTTCAGTTAGTCCTGACGAAGGGTCTCGGCCTGAAACGTCGACTGTACCTCTTCCTAGAGATGCTGCCTGGCCTGCTGCGTTCACCAGCAACTTTGATGTGTGTTGCTTGAATTTCCAGCATCTGCAGAATTCCTGTTGTTTGCCTAAAAATGTTTTGATGATTTTCATTTGTACTTGGTGTCTGAGGCTTCTTGCTTAAGTGTCCAACAATAATCAGCTAGGGTTAATAGATTTCATTTCCCTTGATACCATTTCTCCACGACCATAATGTCCTGGTGAAACCTTTCACCATGCTCGTCACTGACAACTCCAAGATTTACGGGGAAGAAGTCTAAATGGGAATGCAGAAAATGAATCCTCAGCGACATGTTGCACTTTATGATTTTGTATGCTTGGAGTATGTTGTCAACCAGCTGCATGTAGTTTGGTGCTCTGTAGTTGCCAAGATCTTTCTCAACAACATCCTTGAATGCCTTTCATACAATTTTCTCTAGTCGCACTAGAAGTTCTTCGAATTGCCTATTTTTGATGACCTGTTTGATTTGTGGACCAACAAAAATGCCTTTCTAAATCTTGGCATTAATTATTCTGACTTGAATTATGAATTTAAATAACAAGTATTGGCATTTTTTTTAAAAGTGCGCAATAAGGAAATTTCATGGTGATTTTCATAATCAGCAGCCCAAAATCCATAAGATACATCCCAAAGTATTCTGGAAGCAAAATCTTTGGAGTCCAATGTAAGAGTACACATGTCTGGAGGTGTATGTTTGATGCTTGGTTAAGAATTGACCTGTGGAATTCTGTATAGTTTATAGATGAACATAAACCAGTATGGCACAGGCTCTTCAGCCAGAATGCTGTACTACCCTATGGTGTAGAAGGAAGAAGCTTGTTTTGAGCCTACATTTAAAGCACAAAAGCACTAAGATATATCTTTGAAATTGGGTTTGGCTCGAACGACGCCATGGTAGCATGGTGGTTAGCAAAGTATTATCAGCACACCAGTGGCTTGCGTTCAAATCCTGCCACTGTCTGTAAGGAGTGTATGTGTTCTTTTCGTGACTGCATGGGTTTCCTCTGGGTGCTCCGATCTCTTCCCACTTTCCAAAGACATAAAGGTTAGTAGGTTAATTGGGCGGCACAGCTTTGTTGGGCCCTAAAGGGCTTGTTGTCATGCTGTATCTCCACATAAAACCAAAAAAGTTTGGAGAAGCCTCTGTGGGTTTATACGAGCTACAGTGTGATAAATTTTATGATGATCAGTTCAGTTTTCCTACTCCCTCTTTGACTGAATAATACCACAGAAACTTCTTCACCTACCCATGAGCACAATGGGTATCACAGATCATTGTTGGAATCTCGCGCAATGCCTCATGAAGGTTTCATCCCAAGTTATCAACCGAGGTCTCAAGACCTAAACAATAACGGCTAAATCTGAGGCAAGGAGACCAGCACTGTGAAATGGCAGGCAAATAAAATCATAAGAATACAGAAGCAAGGGCATGTTCTGAAAGGGCACTGGAGCCAATATTTGTCTGCTGAATTGGAGCTCTCCAGAAAGGTGCAGTGACATACAGGAACAAATAGCTTTCATGCCATGGCTACTGTCAAATGCTGTTCCCTCAGTCTGAGAGTATGAAGACAAGCATGAAAGAATTATCCAAAACAAAATGCAGATTGGTAGATCAATGGGCCACAGTGAAATTGCCCCTAGTACTGGGGGTCCACAGACCCCTGGGTTAATGCTTGGGGTCCATGGCATAAAAATGGTTGGGAGCTCTTGCCCTAGTATGTAGGTGCGTGGTCCAGCTAGAGGGTGGGTTGAAGAAACCATGAGGAAAATACAATGGTATTGAAGAAGGATTAGGGTAACTGGATGGTTGATGGCCAGTGCAGACTCAGTGGGCTGAATGGCCTGTTTCTGTGATGCTATAACTTATTTAAACCTTGAGAAAGAGTAAGTTCAAAAGAGATATGCAAAAAAAGTCTTTTTAAACAGACAGTGGTGGATATCTGGAATGAACTGTCGGTGGTTGTAGTGGAGGCAAGTACAATAGAGCCATTTAAGAGGCTCTTAGATAGGCATATGACTGTGCAGAGAATGGAGAGATATGGACTTTGTTAGCAGAAGGGATTAATTTACTTTGCTGTTTGATTACTTATTTCATTGGTTCAGCAGCAATTCCTGCGCTGTATTCTTCTATAAACACAAGACATTCTGCGGATGCTGGAAATACAGTGCTGCCTGGCCTGTGGAGTTCCTCCAGCATTCTGTGATTGTTCATAACCTGTCTCATATTTAACCAGAGATCTAGGTATCATATCCGTGCTGTCTCCCAAACTGTCCATTTCCTCCTGCATAATATTCCTTAGCCCCAAGTTCCTTGATAGTGAAAGGAACCTCTTTTGTTGCCACAGAACCTCTTTGGCCACCCTCTCTTGCTCTGCTCTGCTCTACATGCATTAGAACTCACTTAGAGCTCTGTTATTGTGCCTAATTTACCGTTCCTCATCAATCCATCACCCCTGTATCGGCGATCTATATTGGGTTTCAATTAAAGATCATCACAAAGTTAAACTCACATTTATTTTAAGATCTCAAATAGGGTGTTAATCCTTCCTATCTCTGAAATATCTCCCATTCTATATCCCTGGGAAAAATCTGTCGTCTTTCTCACCCCTGTTTATAACTCTCCCACTACTGACCAGTGTGCCTTCAGCAATCATGGCCATGAACTCCAAAACTCCCTCCATAAACAGACCCAAACTTCTTTCTTTCCTCCCTTATGATACCACTTAATATTTCGCTCTTTCTTCCAGTAATACTAGTTCAGTGTCATACCTTTGAAATGGCTTCCAGCATATTTGAAAGTTAAAGGCATGATCGAAGTAACATTGTTGCAATACTGAAAGCTGTCTCAGATCTAAATATAGAACAAAGAAAATACACCAATAGACCGCATCACCCCGTCCCACTCATTCGCATTACCCCATACCTGGTCTCACCTTCCAGCTTCCACTACTTCCCCTCCCCACACCTTCTTGATCAAGCTGCTTTCTCCCTTCTTTCTTGTACTGAAGGATCTTGGCTTGAAATGGTGACTGTTCATTCCCCTCTATAGGTGCTGCCTAACCTGCTGAGTTCCTACAGCTCTTTGTGCGGAGAAAGAGCTAGAGGAACTCAGCAGGTCAGGCAGCACCGGGTTTCCAGTATTTGGAGAATCTCTTGTGTTTATTGAATAATACAGCACAGGAACTGACCCTTCAGCCTACAATGTTGTGCTGAACCAATTAAATGAGTAATTAATCTGTAACCATTATATGATTCTGTGGTTCACTTCCATAAGCTATCTCCTCCAGCCTCCAGACCCCTCAGGACAATCATTGGAAAACTAATGTGATTGTTCATAAGCAGAAGAGAATCTGCAGTTGCTGGAAATCCTGAGCAACACACATGGAGGAGGGTGGTGTTGGAGGTGAATTGTTCGCGTCTGTTGTCAAGAAAGAGGTGGGGAGATATAAGGCCGTCTTGAAATGGGATAGAGTGTACAGGCACCAGACATCCATGGTAAAAATGAGGCAATCAGGGCCAGGGAATTGAATTTGTTAAGGAGATTGAGAGCATATGAAGTGTTGCGGATGTAGGTGGGAAGGGACTGAACCAAGGGGGAATAAGATGAGGTCAAGGGTTGCAACGTGGGTTCAGTGGAGCAGGAGAAGATAGAAACAATGGTTGTACTGAGACAGTCAGGATTGTGGATTTTGGGTGGGAAGTAAAAACAAGCAGTGCAGGGTAAGGGAACTATGAATTTGGTGATAGTGGATGGGAGATCTCCAGAGTTGATAAGGTTGGTGATGGAGTGGGGGTAATGGCCTGATGTTTCCGAGTGGGGTACTTTTCAAGTAAGAGGAGCCCATCGCTATCTTGACTATACCTCTTACCACCCCGTCCCCTATAAAAATGCCATTAAACTTTTCTCAGTTCCTTCATCGCCACTGCATCTATTCCCAGAATGAGGCTTTCCTGTCCAGGATATCAAAGATGTCCTCCTTTTTCAAAAAACGAGGTTTCTCTTTCTCTAGCATTGATGCTACTCTCACCCACATCTCCTCCATTTCCTGGACATTGCGCTTACCCCACCTTCCTGCTGCCTTAACAGGGATATCACCTACCACTCCATGAGCCTTCACATCCAACTCATCATTTCCTACAACTTCCATCATCTTCAATGAGACCCTACTGCCAAGCACATCTTTACCTTCCCCCTTCCCGCTCCCTGCTTCCTGAAGGGATTGCTCCTTCCCCACTAACCTCCCTCATGGCACTTATCCCTGCAAGCAGCAGAAGTGCTACACTTACCTTTTCACCACCTCCCTCACCTATGAATCTGCTGGGGTCATCTTCTCTACCTGGTGCTCCTGATGTGGCCTCCTCTGTATTGGTGAGACCCGACCTTAATTGCTAGATCGCTTTGCTAAGCACCTCTGCTCCATCCATAATATGCAGGATTTTCCAATGGTGAAGTATTTTAATTCCTATTCCTATTCCCATTCCGACATGTCAGTCCATGGCCTCAACGCCTACCACAATGAGGCCACTGTCACATTGGAGGAGCAACATCTCATATTTCATCCACGTAGCCTCCTACCTGATGGTATGAACATCCATTTCTTTAACTTCTGATGACTTACTTCCCCTCCCACTTCTCTCTGCATGAATTTGCCACCCTGACCTATTACTACTTCTCCTCACCTGCCTATTACCTTCCCCTGGTCCCCTTCCTCCTTCCCTTTCTCGCATGGTCCATTCTTCTAAGTAGATTCCTTCTTCTCCAGCCCTTTTCCTTTTCCACCTATCAGCTTCCATCTTCTTACTTCATCTCCCTCCCCCACCCCCCTGGATTGACCTACCACCTTCTAGCTTGTTCTCCTTCCCCTCCCCTCACCTTCTTATTCTGGAATCATCCCCCTTCCTTTCCAGCCCCGATGAAGGATCTCTGACCAAAATGTTGACTGTGTATTAATTTCCATAGATGCTGCTTGAACTGCTGAGTTCCTCCAGCATTTTGTATGTGTTGCTTTGGGTTTCCAGTATCTGCAGAATCTCTTCTGTTTATGAACAATCACATTAATTTTCAGATGATTGTCTTGATGGGTCTGAAGACTGGAGGAGTGAGTTTATGAAGGTGACAAACAGGACTGCAGAATCATATAAAATCATGGAAAGAAGCTTTATGGCCTGTTGACTTTGTACTGGCTCAATGCAAGAGCAAATGGCCTGTCACATTCCTCTGCCCTCTCCCCTGAGTCCTGCAAATTCTTCCCTTTCTGATACTTATCTGAATCCCACTTGAACATTATAATTGTATCTGCCTCCACTCCTACCCTGGAAATGTAAATCATTTGTTCAGTAAGCAAATAAAGTCATCTTTTGCCAATCATTTTCATTCTCTGTCCCCTAGATCCAGAAGGGGCAGTTTTTCATTAGCTCCCTCCCATCTGATAAAGTTAAATACTGTATCTCAATCAGACCAGATCACAGGCTAGTCTGATAAGAGAACAATACTTGCTTCTCCTCTCTTTCCCCATGATGTAATTTTCTTAGCCATGGAGTCATTTTGATAAATATCTTCTCCCCCATCTCTTTAGTGTTCACATTTTTACTCTAAAAATAGGAAAGGAACTAGATACAATACTTCAGTTTTGACCGAGTCAGTATTGTAAAAAGGATCATCATGACTTCTGTTCCCTTCTGACCCATGTATCTATTTGTAAAGACCAGGATTCTGATTTTTTTAACCAATTTCTCAACCTTTTATAATTCATACAAGGGATGTGGGCTTTGCATGCTGAGCCATAATTTAATTGTCTCTCCCTACTTGCCCTCGAGGAGATGTTGATGAGTTGCCTTCTTGAACCACTGAAGTCCTTGAAGTTGTATCCCCACAACAGTGTTAGGGAAGGAGTTCCAGCAATTTGACAGATTGGCAGTATGTGTATTTCCAGGTCAGGACGGTACCTTCCAGATGTAGGCATTCCCTTGCATTTGCTGCCCTTCCAGCTGGTTGAGGTCAGAGGTTTCAATGATGCTCTCTAGTAAGTCTTAGTGAGTTGCTATGGTGCATTCTGTAGGTGGGCACAAACTGTGCATCAGTGGTAGAGTGAGTGAATTGTTATGGATGCAGTGGTCACCAAGCAAACTGCTTTGTTCCTGTATGGTGTTGAGGTTCTCGAGTGCTGTTGAAGCTGCCCTTCTCTAGGCAAGTGTAGAGCATTGCATCACACTCTTGCCTTGACCTATGTAGACAGTGAACACTTCCATCATTTTGCTGTTAAACAAAGGAATACTGATGGGGGAAGGGGTGAATTATCCAGATCAGATGTATCCTACTTCTTGTGGACGAAACATACTTGGACGATTTTTCACATCGTCTGGTCAAGGTCAGTGTTGTAGTTGTACTGGAACAGTCTGGCCATGGGTGCAGTAAGTTCTGAAGCACAACTCTTCAATATCATTTGTGGAATGTTGTCACGGTGCATTGGCCATGCTAGATCCAATGCCTTTAACCATCACTTGATAGCTGCTGGAATGAATCAGATTGGCTGGAAATTGGCACCTACTGTGCTGAGGACCACTGGAGGAGGTGAAAGTGATTCATCCTCTTAACATTCTGGCTGAGGATCAGTGCAAACACTTTGCCTTTTTCTTTTGCACTGATGTGCTTGGCTCCTCCATTTGTGAGGAAAAGAAGACACTTTGTGGAACCTCATCCGAGAGTGAATTGTTTAATTCCTCACCATCATCTGTGACTGGTTGAGGCAGTATTGCAGATCTTGGATCTGATCTATTGGTTGTGGGATCACCTATTGCATGTTGTCTATTTTGTTTGGCATGTTGCGTCAGAGTTCAGAGTTCAATTCCAGTGTCTTTTGTAAGAAAGTGCATGGGTTTCCTCCAGAATTAGCCAATTCTGAAGTTAGGCTAAGGTTAAATTGGTGAGTTTCTGGGTGGTGCAGCTCAATGGCCAGGGGACCTGTTCTGTGCTATAGCTCTGAATAAATAAGTAAGTAGTCATGTCTTCTGCTTCACTAGATTGATTTTCTCATTATGAGGCATGCCTGATGCATCTCCAGGCATGTCCTCCCACACATTTTCTTGAACCTGTCCTGTCATTTTCAATGATGCATGTACAAGAAGCCATAGATCTTTGGTTCTTGCACCCCTTTTAGAATTGAACACACCATTTTTCCTTGCCTCACCTCATTCTTAATCTTTAATGCTGTCTCGGTATTAAATCATCCAACATGGATGATTTTGACTCTGTTTTGTGACAGAGGAAGCTTCTGCTCATCAAGTATACAACGTTGACAAGTAGTGTGACAACTTAACGACAGTGGGGTTGATGCTGACAAAGAGCACTTGGAAATGAGAAACAAGAGGTGTCCTAGGATGGAGGAAATAGTGTGTAATTGGAATGGAATTTGATTCTCAGATTATGACCAGATAGATTAGAATGAGCCATACAAGTAAAATCCTGCTCAACTGTATTCATTTGAAGGATCAGCAACACACACAACTGTTGGAGGAACTCAGCAGTCCAGGCAGCATCTATGGAAAAAAGCACAGTCGACTGTACTCTTTTCCATAGATGCTACCTGGCCTGCCGAGTTTATCTAGCATTTTATGTGTGTTGCTTGGATTCCCAGCATCTGCAGATTTTCTCTTGTTCATTTGAAGGATAATGGTATGGTCAACTGTGCTAAAGGTGCAGGCAAGTCCAGGAAAAACAAGGACACTCGACCATCTTTGCCACCATCAGCTCAACTGTATGGAGCATTTTAGTACTACTTTTAAAATATTCTGCGTAGAACAGACACAAACACATGTTCAAGGACTCTGGAAAACAAGCAGATTAGAGACTGAATTGTGGTTTGCAAAAATGTTTGGATAAGGTGTTTCATGTGAAGGGCGATGATAGAGTTGTAGAGCACTACAGCACAGAAGTAGGCCCTTCAGCCCATCTAGTCCCTGCCAAACTATAACTCTCCCTAATTCCATTGACTTGCACCTGGATCATAGCTTTCCATACCCCTTCCATCCTTGTACTTATCCAAACTTCTCTTCACAGATGAAATGGAACCCATGTCAACCAGTTCAATTGGCAGCTCATTCCACACTCTCACAACTCTCTGATTGAAGAAGCTCCCCCTTATGTTCCCCTTAAACATTTCATCTTTCACCCTTATCCCTCGACTTCCAGTTCTAGTTTCACCCAACCTTAGTGGAAAAAGCCTGCTTGCAATTACACTGTCTAGACCCCTCATAAGTTTACATTCTGCTATTGAATCTCCCCTCATTCTCCTCTACTCCAAGGCATAAGTCCCAACTTATCCAACCTTTCCCCATAACTCAGGTTCTCAATCCCAACAACATCCTTGTAACTTTTCTCTGCACTCCTTTAAATCTTTGATTCACTTGTTTTTCAGATAACAGTCTTCTGGTGTTATTAGCTTCAGGGCCGCCATCAAAATGGCGACTCATGCGAGCAGCTCCAATGGAAAACATTAAATACTTCTGTCTCAGTCTGCTACGGCTACAGCGGAAAAGAGAGGATACCGCACTGGTTCAAGAATTTATCTAAGGCAGCTTGGCTTCAGACTCTCAATACTGATGATTTTGATGGCCACCGTACAGACTCTGGTGAATAAAGCTGACGATCTCAGAGCTGGAGTGCTGTACCAGAGGGACATTAAGACCAGTTGTACTGATTGTTTTATGGAAACTTGGTTAACCTCTTGCATTCCAGACATAGCTATATGACTTAATGGGTTCACAATTCACCAAGACTGGACTGCTGAGTCTTTCAAAGGCAGGAGAGGTGGAGTGTGCTTCATGATCAACTCCTTGTGGTGTACAAACATGACAGTTCTGTCCCAGCCCTGCTGACCAGACCTAGAACACCTTATAATTAAGTGTCATCCATTTACCTGCCACTGGGAGTTTTCGGCAATCCCATCTCAGGCCAGTGTAAAACAAGCTCAAGATGAACTGAGTGATGTAATCAACAGGCATGAAACAGCACACCCTGATGCCTTCCCCATCATTTTGGGGAATTTTAACCAGGTCTGCTTGGAAAAAATCTCTAAATAATTATCATCAACAAATCACTGTAGTACCAAAAGAAGCAATACACTGGACCACTGTTACACCACCATCAAGATTCCTTACCATGCTATCCCACGCCCACACTTCGGAAAGTCTGATCACCTGCCTGTATAATATCACTCACATCTACGGATCTACGGTGGTGAACTGCTTTGAGAGGTTGATCATGGATAGAATTAACTCCTGTCTCAGCAAGGGCCTGGACCCACTGCAATTTACCTATCACCGACTTCTCTAACTTCTGCTAATGCCCCACCTCCCCCTCATACCCCATCCGTTATTTATTTATATACACACATTCTTTCTCTCACTCTCCTTTTTCTCCCTCTGTCCCTCTGACTGTACCCCATACCCATCCTCTGGGTTCTCCCCCCCGCCCCCCCACCCCTGTCTTTCTCCCCAGACCTCCTGTCCCATGATCCTCTCATATCCCTTTTGCCGATCACCTGTCCAGCTTTTGGCTCCATCCCTCCCCCTCCTGTCTTCTCCTATCATTTTGTATCTCCCCCTCCCCCTCCCACTTTCAAATCTCTTACTCACTCTTCCTTCAGTTAGTCCTGACGAAGGGTCTCGGCCTGAAACGTCGACTGTACCTCTTCCTAGAGATGCTGCCTGGCCTGCTGTGTTCACCAGCAACTTTGATGTGTGTTGCTTGAATTTCCGGCATCTGCAGAATTCCTGTTGTTTACCTATCACCACAATAGGTCTATGGCTAATGTGATTTCATTGACTCTTCACGCAGCCTTGGATCACGTGGACAATACAAACACCTATGTCAGGATGCTGTTGATTGACTACAGTTCAGCATTTAACACAATCATTCCTACAGTTCTGATCGAAGAGCTCAGGACCCTGGGCCTTCCTCTGCAACGGGATCCTCAACTTCCTAACTGGAAGACCACAATCTGTGCAGATTAGAGGTAACATCTCCACCTCGCTGACAATCAACACTGCTGCACCTCAGGGATGTGTGTTTAGCCCACTGCTCCACTCTCTCTGCTCTGGTGACGATGTGGCTAGGCACAGCTCAAATGCCATCTATTTGCTGATGATACACCCATTACTGGCAGAATTTCAGATGATGACAAGGGTCTACAGAAGAGAGAAATATCAACTAGTTGAGTGGTGTCATAGCAACAATGTTGCACTTAATGTCAGTAAGACCAATGATCTGATTGTGGACTTCAAAAATGGTAAGAGGAGGGAACTCACACCAGTTCCTATAAGGGGATCGGAAGTGGAAAAAGTCGGCAATTTCAAGTTCCTAGTTGTCAATATCTCATAGGATTGTACCTGGACACAACATATCGATGCACTGTCAAAGAAGGCACAACGGTAGCTATATTTCTTTAGAAGTTTGAGGAGATTTAGGTATGCCTCCAAAAACACTCACTGATTTCTGCAGATGTACCATAGAGAATACTGTAGCTGGCTGCATAACCGTCTGGTATGTGGGGGCAACTGCACAGGATCAAAATGAGCTGCAGAGAGTTGTAAGCTTAGTCAGCTACACCATAGACACTAGCCTCCATGGTATCCAGGACATCTTCAGGAGTGATGCCTCAAAAAGGTGGTATCCATCAATAAGGACCTCATCACCCAGGTCATGCCTTCTTCTCATTGCTACCATCAGGAAGGAGGTACAGAATCTTGAAAGCACACACTCAACAGTTCAGGAACAGTTTCTTCCCCTCTGCCATCTGATTTCTGAATGGACATTGAACCCATAAGCAATACCTCACTACTTTCTTATTTCTATTTTTGCACTACTTATTTAATATATCTATTTACTGTAATTCACAGTTCTTTATTATTATGTATTGCATTGTACTGGTGCCGCAAAGTGAACAACTTTCACAAAGTATGCAGGTGATATTAAACCTGATTCCGATTGTGATTTAAAGCAGTAAGTAAAAGAGAAGGGGAGCCTGTTAACAGTAATATGTGCTCAAAAGCCAGGGCAAGGAAATTGAATGATCAGCACTTTACTGAGTGAGAATAGGGTTGAAGGTGCTGGGGGGGGGGGGGGGGGTGGATTTTATGGGGAAGATGACAAGTGGAGTGATAGAAGAGAAACTAGAAAAACATGTGTGGTTAGTAGTACTACAATATTAGTTGGGCTACATGCCGCAGTTTGATAGCCCACTAAATCTTTTAGAATGTTGCTCAGGGTTGGCAGTGAGTAAATGTATGGAATATCTTTTGATTTATGGAGGAAAATAACGAACAACTTCCTAAAAGCATATTGCGTAATGTTCTTATACTGAAATCACATTTTCTTAATTGGATATTGATTTTGTTAAGTAAGGGGAAAAAAATCAAAGATCGTTTCGGCTGGAAGTACACTAATTGAGAAGACCAATGAAATACATTGTTTCATTCTGTCCATCTTCGCACAGTCCCAGCTACTCATTTAATTTTTTAAATTCTCTCTTTACATATAAGGTTGAAATCTGATTTCTATAAAGAATAGAATAGCTTTATATATGTGAATTAAGAACAAAAAATGCTGAGAAAACTAAACGTGTTGGGCATTATTCATGGAAAGTAAAAGCAGTTTAACATTTCCTGTTGATGACACTTCATCAGAAGCTTTCTACGTTTAATATTTTTTTAATCAAATATCAAACTTAATGTACTAGTTGATTTTCTGCAATCCCACAGCAATGTCTTAAAGTCTTGTTATGAAACTCATAATTATTAATTTATGCCAAGTACAGTGTATTTCTGTATTGCAAACTAAATTGGTAGTCACTTGGAATGAGCTGAGATTTCTTTCAAATTGCTTATAGCCCTTAGTAAATAGCTTATTTTGACTAATTGAGACTATGTTGGAATTCAACCATACAAAGATAAAAGTTAGTGCTCTCCTCAACCCCACATTCTTAAACCAAGATAGTTCAGAAAATACACATGGTAATGTTAATGCACCTCATGATGCTTCAAATGGTTGGAGCATATGTTAAAATAGTGGTCAAAGGAAAGAAATACTGTGCATCATTTTAGTACCTAATTGATCTTGACTAGATTATTGACTGTCGCATGCTGGAGCTTTCAAATACAGTACTAGAAAAAACATTTTAAATATCTAGACAGCTCGGTGACCTTCATCTGGTCAGGGAAAGTGAGGAGGTGACAGAGAGGAGCTGTAGGCGAGTAGTCACACTGGGGCTTCAGGAGACAGATAAGTGGGTAACAGGAGAGGAAAGGGCAGGAGTCAGATACCAGAGAGTACCCCTGTGGCTCTTCCCCCGAACAATAAGTACTCCTGTTTGGGTACTGTTGGGGCGGCATGGCCTATCTGGGGGAAGCAGTGGCCGCGCCTCTGGCACAGAGTCTGGCCCTGTGGCTCAGAAGTGTAGGGAAAGGAAGAAAGTAGCAGTGGTAGGGGACTCTATAGTTAGGGGATCAGACAGGAGATTCTGTGGACGCAGGAAAGAAAAGTGGATGGTAGTTTGCCACGCAGGTGCCAGGGTCTGGGATGTTTCTGATCGCATCCACGATATCCTGAAGTGGGAAGGTGAACATCCAGAGGTCGTGGTACATATTGGTACCAATGATATAGGTAGGAAATGGGAAGAGGTCCTGAAAACAGACTACAGGGAGTTAGGAAGGAAATTTAGGAGCAGGACCTCAAAGGCAGTAATCCCGCGCTTACTGCCTGTGCCATGCGACAGTGAGTATAGGTATAGTGAGGTGGAGGATAAATGTGTGGCTGAGGAATTGGAGCAGAGGGCAGGCATTCAGATTTCTGGATCATTGGGACCTCTTTTGGGGCAGGCGTGACCTGTACGAAAGGGGTGGGTTACACTTGAATCCGAGGGGGACCAATATCCCAGCAGGGAAGTTTGCTAAGGCTATTGGGGAGAGTTTAAACTAGAATTGCTGGGGGGGTGGGAACTGAACTGAAGAGGCAGAGGAGGGGGTGGTTGGCTCACATATAGAGACAACTTGGAGACAATGCGAGAGGGAAGATAGGTAGGTGATAGAGGAGGGATACTTTCATACCCATGGTTTGAGATGTGTCTATTTAATGCAAAGAGTATCATGAACAAAGCAGATGAGCTTAGAGCATGGATCAGTACTTGGAGCTATGATGTTGTGGCTGATACAGAGACTTGGATGGCTCAGGGGCAGGAATGGTTACTTCAATTGCCAGGCTTCAGATGTTTCAGAAAGGACAGGGAAGGAGGCAAAAGAAGTGGGGGCATGGTACTACTGATCAGAGTTTGTATCACGGCTGCAGAAAAGGAGGAAGTCATGGAGGGATTGTCTACTGAGTCCTTCTGGGTGGAAGTTAGAAACAGGAAGTGGTCAATAACTCTACTGGGTGTATTTTATAGACCACCCAATAGTAACAGGGACATCAACCCTGGAAAGGTGTAATAATAACAGGGTGGTCGTGGTGGGAGACTTTAATTTCCTAAATATTGATTGGCATTTCCCTAGAGCAAGGGGTATAGATGGGGTGGAATTTGTGAGGTGTATTCTGGAAGGTTTCCTGACACAATATGTAGATAAGTCTATAAGAGGAGAGGCTGTACTTGATCTGGTATTGGGAAATGAACTGGGTCAGGTGTCAGGTCTCTCATTGGGAGAGCATTTTGGAGATAGTGATCACAATTCTATCTCCTTTATCATAGCATTAGAGAGAGATAGGAACAGACAGGTTAGGAAAGCATTTAATTGGAGTAAGGGGAAATATGAAGATATCTGGCAGGAACTTGGAAGCATAAACTAGGAACAGATGTCCTTAGGGAAATGTACAGCAGAAATGTGTCAAATGTTCAGGGGATACTTGCGTGGTGTTCTGCATAGGTACGTTCCAATGAGACAGAGAAAGGATGGCAGGGTACAGGAACCGTGGTGTACAAAAGTTGCTGAAAATTTAGTCAAGAAGAAAATAAAAGCTTGCAAAAGGTTCAAAAAACTAGGTAATGACAGAGATCTAGAACATTATAAGCTTAGCAGGAAGGAGCTTAATAATGAAATTAGGAGAGCCAGAAGGGGCCACGAGAAGGCCTTGGTGAGCAGAATTAAGGAAATCCCCAAGGCATTCTACAAGTATTTGAAGAGCAAGAGGGTAACATGTGAGAGAATAGGAGCAATCAAGTATGACAGTAGAAAAGTGTATATGGAACCAGAGGAGATCACTGAGTTACTTAATTAATACTTTGTTTCAGTATTCACTATGGAAAAGGATCTTGGTGATTGTAGGGATGACTTACAGCAGATTGAAAAGCTTGAGCATATAGACATTAAGAAAGAGGATGCGCTGAACCTTGGGGTCCGAGTCCATAGGATGCTCAAAGCAGCTGCGCAGATTGACTCTGTGGTTAAGAATGCGTACAGTGTATTAGTCTTCATCAATCGTGAAATTGAATTTAGGAGCTGAGAGGTAATGCAGCTACATAGGACCCTGGTCAGACCCCACTTGGAGTACTGTGTTCGGTTCTGGTCGCCTCACTACAGGAAGGATGTGGAAACCATAGAAAGGGTGCAGAGGAGATTTACAAGAATGTTGTCTGGATTGGAGAGCATGCCTTATGAAAACAGGTTGAGTGAACTCGGCCTTTTCTCCTTGGAGCAATGGAGGATGAGAGGTGACCTGATAGAAGTGTATAAGATGGTGAGAAACATTGATCGTGTAGATAGTCAGAGACTTTTTCCCAGGCTGAAATGGCTGCCACAAGAGGGCACAGGTTTAAGGTGCATGGGAGTAGGTACAATAGGAGATGACGGGTGAGTTTTTTACGCAGAAAGTGGTGAATGCATGGAATGGGTTGCTGGCAACGGTGATGGAGGCGGATACGATAGGGTCTTTTAAGAGACTTTTGGATAGGTACACGGAGCTTAGAAAAATAGAGGGCTATGGCTAAGGTGGGGACATGTTTGGCATAACTTTATGGGCCAAAGGGCCTGTATTGTGCTGTAGGTTTTCTATGTTTCTATGACATTAAGAAAAAGGATGTGCTGGAGCTT
Organism: Mobula birostris; assembly: GCF_030028105.1. NCBI lineage: Eukaryota > Metazoa > Chordata > Chondrichthyes > Myliobatiformes > Myliobatidae > Mobula > Mobula birostris. The sequence goes on from NC_092373.1 coordinate 30,563,726, forward strand.
TTGGAAAGCATCAAGTTGGATAAGTCTCCGGGACCGAACAAGTTGTACCCAAGGCTACCGTGGGATGCGAGGGAAGAGATTACTGAGCCTCTGGCAATGATTTTTGCATTATCAGTGGGGATGGGGGAGGTTCTGGAGGATTGGAGGGTTGTGGATGTTGTTCCTTTATTCAAGAAAGCCATGGCGGTCGGTCTTCCCACCTGGAGGTGAGGGGGGTCCCCAGTGGAAGTCCCTCTACAAGGGAGTCCTTCCCATGCACCTTGGGGATCTCGGCTGGAGGGTGCTGCATAAAGCGGTGCCCTGCAATAAGTTCTTTAGTTTGTACACGGATCTCCCAGCCGCGTGTCACTTCTGCGGGCTGGAGGAGACCGTGTACCATATGTACGTGGAGTGTGTGAGGCTGCAGCCCCTTTTCGCGTATTTGCGTGGGCTGCTTCTCGCCTTCTGGTTGCATTTCAGTCCCACCCTATTCATATATGGTCATCCAGTAAGGAGGGGAGCACAGAGGGATGAGGATGTCCTTGTCAACTTGCTCCTGGGGCTGGCGAAAATTGCCATCCGTGGCTCCTGGAAAAGGGTGGCAGGAGGTTCTCCCCGGGCGGACTGCCTGGCTATGTTTAGGGGGTATGTTCGAGCCCGGGTGAACATTGAAAAGGAATACGCGCAGTCCACGGCGACCGTCGAGATGTTCCGGGACCGTTGGGCTCCGCGGGGTGTAAATGCCATCATTGACGAGGATGGCAATATATTGGTTTAACATGTATTGTCTGTTTGTAGTGTAGTAAATGTGTTATTCACTGGGTTTGTAAATATTGTATAGCACCGACATTTGTAATAAAGAATTTTGTTTAAAAAAAAAAGAAAGGGAGTGGAGATAGCCCAGGAAATTATAGACCAGTGAGTCTTACTTCAGTGGTTGGTAAGTTGATGGAAAAGATCCTGAGAGGCAGGATTTATGAACATTTGGAGAGGCATAATATGATTAGGAATAATCAACATCGCTTTGTCAAAGGCAGGCCGTGCCTTACGAGCTTGATTGAATTTTTTGAGGATGTGACTAAACAATTTGAAGGTAGAGCAGTAGATGTAATGCATATGGATTTCAGCAAGGCTTTTGATAAGGTACCCTGTGCAAGGCTTATTGAGAAAGTAAGGAGCCATGTGATCCAAGGGGACTTTGCTTTGTGGATCCAGAACTGGCTTGTCCACAGAATGCAAAGAGTGGTTGTAGACGGGTCATATCCTGCATGGAGGTCGGTGACCAGTGGTGTGCCTCAGGGATCTGTTCTGGGACCCCTTCTTTTCCTGAGTTTTATACATGACCTGGATGAGGAAGTGGAGGGATGGGTTAGTAAATTTGCTGATGACACAAATGTTGGAGCTGTTGTGGATAGTCTGGAGGGCTATCAAAGGTTACAGTGGGACATTAATAGGATGCAAAACTGGGCTGAGAAGTGGCAGATGGAGTTCAACCCAGATAAGAGTGAGGTGGTTCATATTGGTAGGTCAAATATGATGGCACAATATAGTATAAATGCTAAGACTCTTGGCAGTGTGGAGGATCAGAGGGATCTTGGGGTCTGAGTCCATATGACACTCAAAGCTGCTGCACAGATTGACCCTGTGGTTAAGAAGGCACACGGTGCATTGGCTTTCATCAACCGTGGGATTGAGTTCAAAAGCCGAGAGGTAATGTTACAGCTATATAGGACCCTGGTCAGACCCCACTTGGAGTAATGTGCTCAGTTCTGGTCACATCACCACAGGAAGGATGAGGAAACTATAGAAAGGGTGCAGAGGAGATTTACAAGGACCACACATAAAAGTTGCTGGTGAATGCAGCAGGCCAGGCAGCACCTCTAGGAAGAGGTACAGTTGACGTTTTGAGCTGAGATCCTTTGTCAGGACTAATTGAAAGAAAAGCTAGTAAGAGATTTGAGAGTGGGGGGGAGATCTGAAATGATAGGAGAAGACAGGAGGGGGAGGGATGGAGTCAAGAGCTGGACAGTTGATTGGCAAAAGGGATATGAGAGGATCATGGGACAGGAGGCCTAGGGAGAAAGAAAGGGGGAGGGGGGAACCCAAAGGATGATCAAAGGGTATAGTGAGCAGGGCAGAGGGAGAAAAAGGAGAGAGAGAAAAGAATGTCTGTATATAAATAAATGACGGATGGGGTACGAGGGGGAGGTGGGGCATTAGCAGACGTTTGAGAAGTCAATGTTCATGCCATCAGGTTGGAGGCTACCCAGACGGAATATAAGGTGTTGTTCCTCCAACCTGAGTGTGGCTTCATCTTTACAGTAGAGGAGGCCGTGGATAGATATATCAGAACGGGAATGGGATGTGGAATTAAAATGTGTGGCCACTGGGAAATCCTGCTTTCTCTGGCAGACAGAGTGTAGGTGATCAGCGAAATGATCTCCCAGTCTGCGTCGGGTCTCGCCAATATATAAAAGGCCACATCGGGAGCACCGGACGCAGTATATTACCCCAGCTGACTCACAGGTGAAGTGTCACCTCACCTGGAAGGACTGTCTGGGGGTCCTGTATGGTGGTAAGGGAGGAAGTGTAAGGGCATGTGTAGCACTTGTTCCACTTACAAAGATGAGTGCCAGGAGGGAGGTTGGTGGGGAGGGATGGGGGGGGACGAATGGACAAGGGAGTCGCGTAGGGAGCGATCCCTGCGGAAAGTGGGGTGGGGGGGGGAGGGAAAGATGTGCTTAGTGGTGGGATCCAGTTGGAGCTGGTGGAAGTTACAGAGAATTATATGTTGGACCTGGAGGCTGGAGGGCAACCCTATTCCTAGTGGGGTGGAGGGAGGATGGAGTGAGAGCAGATGTGTGTGAAATGGGCGAGATGCGTTTGAGAGCAGAGTGGATGGTGGAGGAAGGGAAGGCCCTATCTTTAAAAAAGGAGGACATCTCCTTCGTCTTGGAATGAAAAGCCTCATCCTGAGAGCAGATGAGGCGGAGAACTCCCAGGATCTCCTAGTGGCCACACATTTTAATTCCACGTCCCATTCCCATTCTGATATGTCTATCCACGGCCTCCTCTACTGTAAAGATGGATGAGAGGTGACCTGATGATAAGAGGCATTGATCGTGTGGATAGTCAGAGCTTTTTCTCAGGGCTGAAATGGCTATAACGAGAGGGCACAGTTTTAAGGTGCTTGGAAGTAGATACAGAGGAGATGTCAGGGGTAAGTTGTTTTACACAGAGAATGATGAGTGTGTGGAATGGGCTGCCAGCGATGGTGGTGGAGGCGGGTACGATAGGGTCTTTTAAGAGATTCCTGGATAGGTACATGGAGCTTAGAAAAATAGAAGGTTACAGGTAAGCTTAGGTAATTTCTAAGTAGGTACATATTCAGCACAGCATTGTGGGCCGAAGGGCCTTTATTGTGCTGTAGGTTTTCTATATTTCTGTATTTAGACAGATTATATTTAGTATCAGAAAATGTAAGATAAAGGTCATTGATTTAAAAATTAGCTGGGTGATTAAAACTCTGCTGACCCTATTGAAAAATGGAACAAAATTGTACAGCTTGTGATTCACCTGAGAGTAAAACACTGGAGATTACTGTACAACAAATTAAAAGTGGCTTAATTTCTGAAAATGAATTTAAGTGATGCAATAAACCATGAAATTCTTTTTATCCTTCCACCATATTCAGCCTCTTCGTCCATTTACTTATCATCCAATAATTCTAATCTTTGTTTCAAAAGTGTTTTCTAGTTGCAGTTTCCAACCTGTTACCCAGTTTTCAAGGCCTCTGTGTATAAAACGTGACTTGTTTCTTGCAAACAATAATCCTGTTCAGAATTTGAATGAAATTCTTTGAATCTACATAAATTCTATAACCACTAGTTTAAATTGCTACATCAGTCATTTCAATTTTTTAAATTTTTTATCAAAAAGTTTATTTTCTGAAGTAACATCCTCCTGCTGTAGACAAAATGAACAAAGAAAAACCTTTAAAGTGCAAATGCCATTTCTACTTATACAGTTGAGTGAGAGGTGCCAATAGAGACATCAGTTTCTGTCCTATTTAGAGCGACTGTGAGAAAACGCAGCTTATCAGACTGGTATACGTCTAGATTTCCAATTTGCACTGTACTTGAATGAGAAGTGTCACCAATTTGCAGCATGCTTGCTCTTCCGTGGATGGGTTCAAAATGAGAGGAGTATTGGTACTGCTCAGTTATCCCATTCATACAGTGCAAGTGTGAAAAACTTCAACTGATCTCACCAGCACTCATTAGGCATCCCTAATGTTGCATCTGTCAGCTGTTCTACGGCATGCTGGAAATGCCCGTGTGTCATACACACAGCTATTTCTTTTTTAACTCCATGGAATATCAAAGATCTGAATCATCAATAATCATGAATTTCCCCAATTATACAGAAGTTATGTCACAGAAAGCAAACTATTTACCAAAACAATTATACCAGCGTCTTTCTCCTTATAAATCTATACCCACCTTTCTTCTGATGTATTAATCCCTCTGTTACTGAGAAGCACATTATACTGAATAGAAAGCTGGGAATATTTGGTTCATGCAGAGAATGATTTCTTACATTGAGGATGAGCTAAATGTTATTTGTCATCTATATTAATGAACTGGACGAGAATATAGGTGGTATAATTAGTAAATCTACAGATATAACCAAAATTAGTGGTGCAGTGTGCAAGAAAGAAGGTTGTCTAAGGTTACAAAAGGATTTAGATCGGCTGTGAAAGTGAATAAATGAATGGGAGATAGAACTTAAACTTAACAAATGAATAGAGATGCATTTTTGGAAATTAAACCAAGGCAGAACTTCCAAAACAAATGTATGGCCTTGGAAAAAGGTAGAGGGACATATTTCCCTGGAAGTGGTGAGATAAATAGTTCAGGTGATAGGGGTATGGCATGGTTGCCTTGAGCACAAGAGTTGAGGTGTCATGTTACCACTGTACGAGATGCTGATAAGACCTTATCTGGAATATTATGTGCCATTCTGGTTTCTATACTAGCAGAAGGATGTGACTAAGCTAATGAGGATGCAGAAGAGATACACCACGTTATTGTCTGAACTAGAGCAGCGGCAAATCCGCGATCTGAAGTGTGAGAAGATGTAGCTTGCGCAGGTTTGCCGATAAAGTACATAAGGCATTGATTCACAGCAGTTTGGTGTTTTGAACAATGACCAATCAGTGACTGGGATTGATTCACAAAAACAAATTCAAATGAGGCAGGGGCAAGTGGAGCGGCCATTGATGGAGTGGCCTTTGTCAGAGTGGACAGTGTTAGAGTGGGGATTTTGAGGATTTAGTTCTTCGAGGCTTTAGCGAGAAGGGGCTCGAGTGAAAGGAGATGAAAACGCTGTAGGTAGATTTTTCCCCCAGTTTTTTTTTTCCTTCTTATATTTGCACAGTTATGACAGTAGGGTTGCCAGGCAGGATAGTCAAATACTATTCTTACGGGATGTGGGAAAGCAGGGAGACTTTGTGTGTCCCTGATGACTACACCTGCGAGAAGTACATCCAGCTGCAGCTTCTGACACTCCACAGGGTGAACTCCGGATCATTTGGGAGGCTGAGCAGGTGAAAGATAGAACATATAGAGAGATAGTTACACCCAAGATGCAGGACGCAGTAGACTAGGTGACATTCAGGAAGGGAAAAGGGGGTTAAACAGCCAGTTCAGAGTATCCCTGTGGCCACCCCATTCAACAGCAGGTATACCACTGGGGGGGGGGGGAGGGGAGAATGATCTAGCAAAGTGAAGTCACAGTGGTCTGGTCTCTGGCACTCAGTCTGGCTCTGTGACTCAGAAGTGAAGGGTGGGGGAGAAGTCAGCTGTGGTGATGGGGTTTGTTAGTCAGGGGAACAGAAAGGAGGTCCTGTGGATGAGAACGAGATTCCCAGTAGGTATGTGGCCTCCTGGGTGCCAGAGTTCATGACATGTCAGATCCAGTCCTCAGCATTCTTAAGTGGGAAGGTGAGCATCCAGAGGTCGTGGTCCATGTAGATACTAATGAAGAAGGTAGGAAGAGTGAGTTTAGTGAGTTAGGTACTAAGTTAAAGGGCAGGACCTCCAGGGTTGTGTTCTCCAGGGATTACTGAGAAAGTACCATGTACTAGTGAGACCAGAAATAGAAATCATACAGTTTAACTTTTTGCTAATGTGTTAGTGTAGGAGGGAGGAGATAAGAATTTTGGATTATTAGGCTTTCTTCCAGGGAAGGTGGGACCTGTACAGAAGAGACGGTTTGCACCTGAACTGGAGGGGGACTAATATCCTAGCAGGAAGGTTTGCTAGTGCTGCACAGGGGGCATTAAAATAGGGTTTAAGGGTGATGGGAACCAGAGTTCTAGACAGATAGTGGAGGTGTTGTGGAGAGAGATGTTGTTAAGACCATAGACAAAGTCAGAACCAAAAGGTTGAGCATGATGTGACTAATGTTCTGAGATATGTATATTTCAATGCAAGAAGTATTGTAGGAAAGGCAGATGAGGTCTTTCAGATATTGTAGCCATTAGTGAGACTTGGTTAAAGGAGGGGCAGGACTGACAACTCAGTATTCCAGGGTTCCGCTGTTTTGGATATGACAGAGGGAGGGATTAAAGGGAGAGAGGTAGTGTTTACTAGTAAGGGAAAATGTCATGGCCGTAGTCAGTTAAGACAGACTGGGAAGATCATCTCGTGAGGCTTTATACATAGAATTGAGGAATAAGAAAGGTATGACCACATGAATGGGAATATATTATAGACCACCCAACAGTTCGCGGGATTTAGAAAAGATAATTTGTAGAGAGGTCAAAGACTGTTGCAAGGTTGTTATAGTTGGTGATTTTAAATTCCACATATTGACTGGGCCTCCCATACTGTAAAAGGACTAGATGAGAGAAAGTTTGTCAATTGTGTTCAGGAAATTTCCTTAATTAGTACGTAGAAGTCCCAGTGAGAAAGTATGTGATACTTGATCTGTTATCATGGAATGAGACAGCACAGGTGACAGAGGTTTGTGTAGGGGATCACCTTGCATTTAATGATCATAATGCCATTAGATTCAAAGTAAATATGGAAAATGATAGGTCTGGTATTCAGGTTGGGATTCTAAATTGGAGAAAGGCCAATTTTAATGGTATCAGAAAGGACTTGGCAAGAATGGATTGGAACAGGCTGTTTTCTGGCAAATGTGTACTTGGTAAGTGAGAGGCCCTCAAAAGTGAAATATTAAGAGTACAAAGCTTGTATGTGCCTATCAGAATGATAGAGAAAGATAACATGTTTAGGGAACCTTGATGTTCAAGAGGTATTGAGGCCCTGGTTAAGAATAAAAAGAAGGTCGATAGCAGGTATAGGCAGGTAGGAACAAATGAGGTAGTTATGCAGTATAAGAAATGCAACAGAGCACTTAAGAAATAAATCAGGAAGACTAAGAGAAGGCCTAAAGTTACCCCAGTAGACAAGGTGAAGGAGAATCCTAAGGGATTCGACAAAGGTCAAAATTGTTGGTCCTCTGGAAGATCAGAATGGTAATTCATGTGTGGAGTCAAAAGAGTTGGGGGAGATCGTAAATATTCTTTTTGCATCTCTATATACTTAGGAGATGGACACAGAGTCTATAAAAGTGAGGCAAAGTGGCATCAACCTCATAGAACCCTGTACAGATGATGGAGGAGGAGGTGTTTGCTATCCTGAAGCAAATCAGGGTGGATAATTCCCCAAAGCCTGTAAAGTTGTTCCCTCAAACACTGTGGGAGGTGTGCAGAAACTGGAGGGGTACAAGTAGAGATATTGGAATCAATCTTAGTGACAGGTGAGGTGCTGGAGCATTGGACGATGGCTAATGTTGTTCCGCAGTTTAAGAAAGGCTGTATAAAAAAAAAAAAAAAAAAAAAAAAAAAAAAAAAAAAAAAAAAATAAACCAGGAAATTATAGGCTAGTAAACCTGTCATCAGTAGTGGGAAAGTTATTGGAAGATATTCTAAGGGACCAGATATTTAAGTATTTGGATAGACATGGACTGATTGGGGATAGTCTGCATGGCTTCGTGCATGGTAGGTCATGTCTAACCAACCTTACGGAGTTTTTCGATGAAGTTACAAAGAAAGTTGATGAAGGCAAGGTGGTAGATGTTGTCTACATGAACTTTAGTAAGGCATTTGACAAGGTCCCTTATGGGTGTTTGGTGGGTGTGCTGTATATGTCCTTACAATTCTATGGTTCTAATATATGAAGAAAAAAAAATATCCAGGTTGTTAGTGCAGTACTCCTGCCCCATATTACAGCCATCACCTTAATCCATGTATTTGATCACATGGTCATGTCATCTCCGAAACGGCATTCTCCATCTCTCAAACCTTGTCTCGTTGTTCCAGTGACTCCGCTCATCTGCTGCTGAAATACTTCCTTATACCTTTAATACTTGGCTATTCCTATGGATCCAGGTTTTTTTTTCCATCTGTAAACTTTTAAACAAAACATTTACTCCCTGTGTCCTAACTTGTACCAAATTCCAAAAAGTCATCACTCCATTTCCAATAGTTCTATTAAATCCCTGCTTATAAATTTCAATATTCTTTTCAAAATCATCGATGGGGAAGCCCTTCTGACTTTCTGTATCCTTTTCAACATTTCAGGTTTTCCTTGATCCTTCAATTTTGCTTCATTGACCTTCTCTAATTTTAAACAACCCACCATTGGTGGATACACCTTCATCTAATTTGACCCAACCATCCGGATTTCCTTCCCCATACCTTTCCATCTCCTTCTTTAAGATGCTCCTTAACATATACATCCTTGACCAAACATTTGGCCATCTGCTTTCATACTCTTTGTGCAGCTTTGTGTCAACCTTTGAGAGAGCCTCGAGTGGTTCAATGCAAATTGTTATTATCAGTGACAATCATGGTTTACTTGTTATGTTCAGCCATAGATTCAATGCATCACTTTGCAATTGTATCCTTAACTTCCTGACCAGCAGACCCCAATCAATAAGGATAGGCAGCAACGCCTTAACAAGGATTATCCACGAAACCAGTTCCCTACAAGTGTAGCACTTGTTCCACTTACAAGGTTAAGTGCCAGGAGGGAGGAACAAGTGCTACACATGTCCTTACACTTCCTCCCTTACCACCATTCAGGGCCCCAGACAGTCCTTCCAGGTGAGGCAACACTTCACCTGTGAGTCGGCTGGGGTGATATACTGCGTCCGGTGCTCCTGATGTGGCCTTCTATATATTGGCGAGATCCGACGCAGACTGGGAGATCGCTTTGCTGAACATCTACGCTCCGTCCGCCAGAGAAAGCAGGATCTCCCAGTGGCCACACATTTTAATTCCACATCCCATTCCCATTCTGATACGTCTATCCATGGCCTCCTCTACTGTAAAGATGAAGCCACACTCAGGTTGGAGGAACAACACCTTATATTCCATCTGGGTAGCCTACAACCTGATGGCATGAACATTGACTTCTCTAACTTCCACTAATGCCCCACCTCCCCCTTGTACCCCATCCATTATTTATTTATATACACTCATTCTTTCTCTCTCTCTCTCCTTTTTCTCCCTCTATCCCTCTGACTATACCCCTTGCCCATCCTCTGGGTTCCCCCCCTCCTTCCTTCTCCCTGGGCCTCGTGTCCCATGATCCTCTCATATCCCTTTTGCCAATCACCTGTTCAGCTCTTGGCTCCGTCCCTCCCCCTCCTGTCTTCTCCTATCATTTTGGATCTCCCCCTCCCCCTCCCACTTTCAAATCTCTTACTAGCTCTTCCTTCAGTTAGTCCTGACAAAGGGTCTCGGCCTGAAACATCGACTGTACCTCTTCCTAGAGATGTTGCCTGGCCTGCTGCGTTCACCAGCAACTTTGTGTGTTGCTATTTGGATGCATTACAGCTTGGTATTGCAACTGCTTTTCCTGTGACATCAAGAAAATGCAGAGGATTGTAGATACTGCTCAGCATATCATGGAAACCAGCCTTCTGTCTATGACCTGTCTACATTTCTCATTGCCTCGGTAAAACTGCCAGCATAATCAGTGATCTTTAAGGTCATCGTAGCTGGCAGAGGTAGTGGGGACAAGCTCCCACTACCTATTAAACGATCCCAATGGCGTGCATTGCAAATAGCCTCTGACAACCAAGTCCAGTGCCTGGCCTTCATAGAAGGCTTAGCTACTAAGGCCAGGAGATTCATTTCTACTGACAGGATAAGGGGCGAAGGCAGGTTACTGGTGTCTAAAAGCCAGTCGCTTAGGGCAGTTGGGGCTCATTAGCCATGGTTGGCAGCTCCTCTTGGAGAAGGAAATCTCTGATCCATTGGCTTGCAGCTATGCCCATACCCAATTATGGGAAAAACTTTGGGAGTAAACCCCGTCGAAAAATCTAGAGCTGGAGTCCCGAAGGCAGTTCAACGTTGAGCTCAATGCTGACTGACAATTCCTGAGATTCCACTGGTATCAACTCATGTTGGATTCTGCCATTCCTTTGGATTCATCTGCTTTGTGAAGAGGGGGAGCTTGCTGCATGGGCAACACCTTGCTCTCCATATTGTACTGCCCTGGCCTGCATATTGGCTTGCGTATTACATAGACAGCTAGGATGCAATATTCATGGCCAACCCTGACTAATGGAGATCCTTATAATCAAAGACCCCACCCACTCTGGATTTTCTTTCTTCTTCCTCCCCCACCACCCCCATCAGGCAGATGGTACAAAATCTTGAGAACATGTACCAGCAGGTTCAAGGACAGCTTCTGTTCTACTGTTATTGGATTACTGAGTTGTTCACTAGTACAATGATATTAACTGTTGACCTCACAATCTACCTCTTTGTGACCTTGCACCTTACTCCATCTTCATTGCAGTTCCTCTGCACAGTAATACTTTATTTTGCAATGTGTTATTTTAATCTTGTACTACTTTAGTGGGTGGTTGTAAGGAATTGATCTATATGTACAGTATATAAGACTAGTTTTTCACTGTACCTTAGTATATGTGACTATTAATTCAGTTAACAATTGATTAATAATTATTTTATTGTGATACTTGGTACTGGCATCATGGCTACTTTTGCCACAATGTGGTGCTGAAACAAGTTCAGTATCTGGTGTGCTCATGGAACCATAAAGTACACCAGTTGCATATTTTGCAATGAAGAGCAAATGTATGCAAGGCTCATTTAGAGCCTATTTCCTATTTAATGAAGGACTGCTTCTCTTAATGAACACTTCATATGTAATGCACTGGGAGGAACATTAAAGTATTCAAATGAACTGCAACATCTGATGAGCACAGGCACCAGGACAACATTAACAGCTCCATCATGGAGGGAGCACTGATTGAAGAAATGTCTTTAATTGAGGTATTGTTCAGTAGGAATGTTATTAATCCCTAGCCAAGTGTTTCACCTCTTGATGCCAGACACAGACCAGCAATGAAATCAATTATCACTACAATGCTTGAAATCCCTTCAAACTGAGTATAAAGTCTTACTATACCATAATGTTCTACTCCTTCCAAATTATTTCATATTTTAACACATTTACAAAATATATACACAAAGAAATTTTCCACAAGAAGACTTGGTTTTATTTTTTTTTCTTTTTTTCCATCCAAGTATCTCCTTTTCATTCTGCTATTCTTCAGACACAAAGCCCAAATTTGTTTCACCGTCTCCAAATCTGTATCAAATAATATTATTGTGGCACAAGCAAATATTGTGGGATTGTGCCCTATCATTTCTCAAGAGGCAAAAAATCAAGACATTGACATTGAACTGCTCTATGTTACAATTGATTCTGCCACTTGTAATTGCCCTAATATGCTTATTTTTATTAGGAAAATAATTTAGCATCAACATTATCAAGTTGGAATAACTCACAGCTGAGGGCAAAGGCATCAACCTTAGGATAAACCAAAACCCAGTCCAACTATTCAGCTCTATCCCAATTAGTCTTCAGGAAATTCTTTATTTTTATCTTAAAGTCTACATTTATCTCTAGTTCAATCATATGAACTTCGCATATCTCATTCACCTTCATTTCACAGCCACCTCAGATTTACAGGATGCAAATAATGCAAGGATATACCTCCTCCTTAACCATGACTTCACTGTCAACTAATCCTTTCCTCTTTCAGATAGAAAACAACTACCACCTGACTAGAGCCTTGAAGTGGTTGGGATGATGTTGGTCATCTCCAGGTCAGACAGGGCTCCCGACCTTTTTTTATGCCATGGACCAATACAATTATACAAGGGGTCTGTCGACCCCAGGTTGGGAAGCACTGCATCAGCATATTATGCCAACTGGGGGGTTTATATGTGACGAGTCACTAAACCTGATTAACCTACAGACAGGGCTGCATAAGTGAAGCCAAAGGCTATGACCCTAGAAGATGTAGTCATATCTCAGTTTTGTTCTAGAAGATCCAGAGCAGGAAATCTCTGAAGCAACCTACAGATGAAGGCTAGTAAGCAGACATATCAACGTGCTTGGATAATTGGCAAGTTTGCATGAAATACAGAGCACAGTGGACTTCTGTTCTGTTCTGACTTTTTACAGGGCTTAAGGAGACAGTCCTTTTCAGCACTTAATGATAATCAGCTCCATATCACCCATCGATGGCCTAATGATCATATAGCACATGAGAGTTGAAATGCAAACTTCATTGCAACACACCTGCAAACCATCCAGTGTGTGAGAGGTACACAGCAACCTCTGGCTTACTGGCTCAGAGTGCAGCCATCCTGGCTTGAAGGCAACTTAACACAAAAAGGCAACCCAGAAACCATCCTCCAATGGATTACTAGGATTAGTGAGACAAACTCCCAATCCTGGGAAAAAGTTTGGAAGAGTGGCAGAGATTCCCAAGTAATTTCTGTCCTTGTCCTTTTAGTTAGTAGAAGGTGGAATATTTTCTGGGTCTCACTGAAGAAGTCTTCGTGAGTCGCTCCTATGTGTCAGAGACCAACAGCTCACAGATCAGTGGCAAAATCAGCCCTCCTGCAAGTCTCTTACTCCCTCTTCTACTCATACCTCATACTTAGACAGGTCTCCAAAAATTACTAATTTCCTCAGTCTTTGCCAACCAGATCTACTTCAAATCAGTGACAACCTCTTCAAATCCTCTTGATGCATTGGACAAGAGGAGAATTAGGGATTTCTCTCCATCGGATGGCAATTTCTCCACGTGTGGCGGTAAATGGATCTTAATTTAACAACAGCACACTTGTGTTGCATATTAATTAATTACATCAGCAAAATATGCAGCCCACTTTTGGCATGATCCTGGGATATATACAGTCACATTATACTATTCACTGAGTGGAATAGTCCACACAAAATAGGTGACTGATAACATGTGATTGAAATTCAAGGAAAATCATACTTATAGTTCAGAGGAGATACAGAGCCCAAGTTTATGGCTCCTGTTCTTAATTGGGTTCTGATGAAAGTTCATTGACTTGCTGGGTATTGCTAGCATGATCTGCTTCTGTGCCATGGCCCATGAATGTTTTTTCCTTCCCTCCATCTTCTGACATCTTGCTACCGATTCCATTAATCTTTGACTCCTGAGATCTTCTGCTGCCTCCTTGTATTTGCTGATGTCCCTGGTTTAGTTTGTTACTTCAATCTTGTACTTCATAAACCTGAATCCAACACAGTCTGTCTTCCAACAATCTATCCATTTTATTGCAGTATGTTTAAATTTTATTGAAAAGCCTGTGAGACACCTATTAAACATCTTCTATAGATCAATAATCTCTATAGGTAGTGCATTCTTTTTACAGATGCAAGCAACTGCATTTCCAAAAACCCATTAAGCATGTTAGACAGCATTTTCCTTCAATAAATACAGTTGATTTCTTTAACTAGCCTTTGAATTTTGAAGTGGCCACTCATTTGATCTTCAGTGTGGGATTATTAAAGGCAGAGGGTGGGTTAGATTAGATGATTGCTGGAAATTCTTCTGTCAAGCTTAATCAACTGATACCACCCGGTCACTTGTCTGGTTATGCCCAATCATGTTGTGCAGTGTACAGTGTTGAAGTGGGTAGCAGATGAAACATAGAAACATAGAAAATAGGTGCAGGAGTAGGCCATTTGGTTCTTCGAGCCTGCACCGCCATTCAGTATGATCATGGCTGATCATCCAACTCAGAGCCCTGTACCAGCCTTCCCCCCCGCCCCCCATACCCCCGATCCCTTTAGCCACAAGGGCCATATCTAACTCCCTCTTAAATATAGCCAATGAACTGGCCTCAACTGTTTCCTGTGGCAGAGAATTCCACAGATTCACCACTCTCTGCGTGAAGAAGTTTTTCCTAATCTCAGTCCCAAAAGGCTTCCCCTTCATCCTCAAACTGTGACCCCTCGTTCTGGACTTCCCCAACATCGGGAACAATCTTCCTGCATCTAGCCTGTCCAATCCCTTTAGGATTCTATATGTTTCAATAAGATCCCTCCTCAATCTTCTAAATTCCAGCGAGTATAAGCCTAGTCGATCCAGTCTTTCATAATATGAAAGTCCTGCCATCCCAGGAATCAATCTGGTGAACCTTCTTTGTACTCCCTCTATAACAAGGATGTCTTTCCTCGGATTAGGAGACCAAAACTGCACACAATACTCCAGGGTGGTCTCACCAAGGCCTTGTATAACTGCAGTAGTACCTCCCTGCTCCTGTACTCGAATCCTCTCGCTATAAATGCCAGCATACCATTCGCCTTTTTCACCGCCTGCTGTACCTGCATGCCCACTTTCAATAACTGGTGTATAATGACACCCAGGTCTCGTTGCACCTCCCCTTTTCCTAATCGGCCACCATGCAAATAATAATCTGTTTTCCTGTTTTTGCCACCAATGTGGATAACCTCACATTTATCCACATTAAATTGCATCTTCCATGAATTTGCCCACTCACCTAACCTATCCAAGTCACCCTGCATCCTCTTAGCATCCTCCTCACAGCTAACACTGCCGCCCAGCTTCGTGTCATCCGCAAACTTAGAGATGCTGTATTTAATTCCCTCATCTAAGTCATTAATATATATTGTTAACAGCTGTGGTCCCAGCACTGAGCCTTGTGGTACCCCATTAGTCACTGCCTGCCATTCTGAAAAGGTCCCGTTTATTCCCACTCTTTGCTTCCTGTCTGCCAACCAATTCTCTATCCACATCCATACCTTACCCCCAATACCATGTGCTTTAAGTTTGCACACTAATCTCCTGTATGGGACCTTGTCAAAAGCCTTTTGAAAATCCAAATATACCACATCCACTGGTTCTCCCCTATCCACTCTACTAGTTACATCCTCAAAATATTCTGAGATTCGTCAGACATGATTTTCTTTTCACAAATCTGTGCTGACTTTGTCTGATGATTTCTCTGCTTTCCAAATGTGTTGTTATCACATCTTTGATAACTGACTCTAGCATTTTCCCCACCACCGATGTCAGGCTAACCGGTCTATAATTCCCCGGTTTCTCTCCCTCCTTTTTTAAAAAGTGGGGTTACATTAGCCACCCTCCAATCCTCAGGAACTAGTCCAGAATCTAACAAGTTTTGAAAAATTATCACTAATGCATCCACTATTTCTTGGGCTACTTCCTTAAGCACTCTGGGATGCAGACCATCTGGCCCTGGAGATTTATCTGCCTTGAATCCCTTCAATTTACCTAACACCACTTCCCTACTAACATGTATTTCCCTCAGTTTCTCCACATCACTGGACCCTCTGTCCCCTACTATTTCTAGAAGATTATTTATGTCCTCCTTAGTGAAGACAGAACCAAAGTAGTTATTCAATTGGTCTGCCATGTCCTTGCTCCCCATAATCAATTCACCTGTTTCTGTCTGTTGGGGACCTAAATTTGTCTTAACCAATCTTTTTCTTTTCATATATCTATAGAAGCTTTTACAGTCAGTTTTTATGTTCCCTGCCAGTTTTCTCTCATAATCTTTTTTCCCCTTCCTAATTAAGCCCTTTGTCCTCCTCTGCTGGACTCTGAATTTCTCCCAGTCCTCAGCTGAACCACTTTTTCTGGCTAATTTGTATGCTTCTTTGGAATTGATACTATCCCTAATTTCTCTTGTCAGCCACGGGTGCACTACCTTCCTTGATTTATTCTTTTGCCAAACTGGGATGAACAATTGTTGTAGTTCATCCATGCGATCTTTAAATGCTTGCCATTGCATATCCACCGTCAATCCTCTAAGTGTCATTTGCCAGTCTATCTTAGCTAATTCACATCTCATACCTTCAAAGTTACCCCTCTTTAAGTTCAGAACCTTTGTTTCTGAATTAACTATGTCAATCTCCATCTTAATGAAGAATTCCACCATATTATGGTCACTCTTACCCAAGGGGCCTCTCACGACAAGATTGCTAATTAACCCTTCCTCATTGCTCAATACCCAGTCCAGAATAGCCTGCTCTCTAGTTGGTTCCTCGACATGTTGGTTCAAAAAACCATCCCGCATACATTCCAAGAAATCCTCTTCCTCAGCACCTTTACCAATTTGGTTCACCCAATCTACATGTAGATTGAAGTCACCCATTATAACTGCTGTTCCTTTATTGCACACATTTCTAATTTCCTGTTTAATACCATCCCCAACCTCACTACTACTATTAGGTGGCCTGTACACAACTCCCACCAGCGTTTTCTGCCCCTTAGTGTTACGCAGCTCTACCCATATTGATTCCACATCTTCCCGGCTTATGTCCTTCCTTTCTATTGCGTTAATCTCTTCTTTAACCAGCAACGCCACCCCACCTCCCCTTCCTTCATGTCTATCCCTCCTGAATATTGAATATCCCTGAATGTTGAGCTCTCATCCCTGGTCACCCTGGAGCCATGTTTCTGTGATCCCAACTATATCATATTCATTAATAACAATCTGCACTTTTAATTCATCCACCTCGTTACGAATGCTCCTTGCATTGACACACAAAGCCTTCAGGCGCTCTTTTACAACTCTCTTAGCCCTTATACAATTATGTTGAAAAGTGGCCCTTTTTGATTTTTGCCCTGGATTTGCCGGCCTGCCACTTTTACTTTTCACCTTACTACTTTTTGCTTCTACCCTCATTTTACACCCCTCTGTCTCTCTGCACTTGTTCCCATCCCCCTGTTGTGAATTAACCTCTTCTCTCCTAGTCTCTTTAAGTTGATTCCCTCCCCCAAACCATTCTAGTTTAAAGTCACCTCAGTAGCCCTCGCAAATCTCCCTGCCAGGATATTGGTCCCCCTAGGATTCGAGTGTAACCCATCCTTTTTGAACAGGTCACGCCTGCGCCAAAAGAGGTCCCAATGATCCAAAAACTTGAATCCCTGCCCCCTGCTCCAATCCCTCAGCCACGCATTTATCCTCCACCTCATTGCATTCCTACTCTCACTGTCGCATGGCACAGGCAGTAATCCTGAGATTACTATCTTTGCGGTCCTTTTTCTCAACTCCCTTCCTAACTCCCTATATTCTCCTTTCAGGACCTCTTCCCCTTTCCTACCTATATCATTGGTACCTATATGTACCACGACCTCTGGCTCCTCACCCTCCCACTTCAGGATATCTTGGACACGATCAGAAGTATCCCGGACCCTGGGACCAGGGAGACAAACTACCATCCGGGTCTCTGGACTGCGTCCACAGAATCGCCTATCTGACCCCCTTACTATCGAGTCCCCTATCACAACTGCCCTCCTCTTCCTTTCCCTACTCTTCTGAGCTACAGGGCCGGACTCTGTGCCAGAGGCACGGTCACTGTCGCTTCCCCCGGGTAAGCTGTCCCCCCCAACAGTACTTAAACAGGAGTACCTATTGTCAAGGGGCACAGCCACTGGGGTACTCTCTATTACCTGACTCTTCCCCTTCCCCCTCCTAACCTTGACCCACTTGTCTGCCTCCCGTGGCCCCGGTGTGTCCACCTGCCTGTAACTCCTCTCTATCAACTCCTCACTTGCCCTGACCAGACAAAGGTCATCGAGCTGCAGCTCCAGTTCCCTAACGCGGTCCCTTAGGAGCTGCTTCTCGGCGCACCTAGCGCAGATGTAGATGTCCGGGAGGCTTGGAGACTCCAGGGCCTCCCACATCTGGCACCGAGCTTACCTGGGGGAAGGAGGGTGTGGCGAAATTTCATTAGCCCCGTTGTAAGCAGGTTGTTCTATTCATAGAAACATACACATTTGGTAAATTGGTAAATTGGTAAATTGGTTTATTATTTTCACATAAGACCATAAGACACGGGAGCAAAATTAAGCCATTCAACTGACTGAATCTGCTTCACCATTTCATCATGGCTGATCCCAGATTCCATTTACCTCATACATCTGCCCTCTCACCATATCCCTTGATGCCCCTGACCAATCAGGAATCTATCAACTTCCATTTTAAATATACCCACAGATTCACCACTCCGGTTTAAAAAAAAAAATCTTCCTTACTTCTGTTCTAAAAGGTCACCCCTCTAGTCCTGGATACCCCCACCAGAGGAAAAATCATCTCCACATCCATCTTATCTATGTAGTCTTTTCAACATTCAGTAGATTTCAGTTAGATCTCCACGCATTCTTCTAAATTCCAGTAAGTACAGGCCCAAAGCTGCCAGACACTCCTCATATGTTAACCCCTTAATTCCCCGAATCATCCTCGTGAACCTTCTCTGGACTCCCGCCAATGACTAGTACACATCCTTTCTGAAATAAGGGGCCCAAAATTATTGACAATACTCCAAGTGTGGTCTGACTAGTGTCTTATAAAGGCTTAGCATTATCTCCTTGTTTTTATATTCTATTCCCCTTGAAATAAATGCCAACATTGCATTTGCCGCCTTTACCACAGACTCAACCTGTGAATGAACATTCTGGGAGTCTTGCACGAGGACTCCTAAGTCCCTCTGTACCTCTGATGTTTGAACCCTCTCCCCATTTAGATAATAGCCCACACTATAGTTCCTTTTACCAAAATGCATTATCATACATTTCCCAACACTATATCCCAACCACCACTTCTTTGCTCATCCTTCCAATTTTCCCAAGTCCTTCAGCAATCATATTGCTTCCTCAGCACTACCTACGCCTCCACCTATCTTTGTGTCATTTGCAAACTTTGCCACAAATCCATTAATTCCACTATCTAAATCATTGACAAACCATGTGAGTAGCGGTCCCAATACTGACTCCTGGAGAACACCAGAAGTCGCCCAGAAAAGGCCCATTGTTTGTTCATTATGTGCCATGTTGTATGACATGGGTGATCATGGTCCTTCCATGACCATGATTGTTCTTGGTAAATTTTACTACAGAAGTGGTTTCCCATTGCCTTCATTTGGGCAGAGTCTTTACAGGACACGTGACCCCACCCATTATCAATACTCTTCACTAACTATCTTCCTGGCATCAGTGGTCCCATAACCCAGACTTGTAACAGGCAGCAGCTGCTAATACAGCCATTCTCCACCTGGTCCCATGGCTTCACGCGATGCTGATCGGGGGAGATAAGCAAGTTCTACACCTGGTCATGGATTACCTGCAGGTTAGTGGAGGGAAGGAGCACCTTACACCTCCTTTGGTTGAGCAGTATCTCCACCCCACCACCCAATCATTTCATCATCTCAGTATATTGAGGTCACACAGGGGAAATCAATATCAGAATGCAGAATAAAGTGCTACAGATACAGAGAAAGTGCCCTGTAGGCAGACGATAGGATGCCAGGCAAGATAAATTGAGGTTGAGTATACTTTCTTGTCCTAAGGAATCATTCAATAGTCTTCTAATCTTTGAAATTGGAAGTACGTGTTGGTTACTGAAGCTTGTGGAAGTGTAAAGACATATGTGGCTTGACCAATTAAACATGGCTCCCTTAAGGAGAGAGTAAACCTCATGTTTTTCCTGTGACGCACTAAAGACCTGAACAGAGGAAGTGGGAAGGAGAAAGGCATCAAGGATAGGGAAGGAATGGGAGGAGAAATCCCAGAATGTGAATCTCAGTGTAAAACCTGCCTGCATTTTCTGCAGAGTCTAATGGCTAAAGTCAGTATTCAGACACATTCAATTACATCTTCAGCTGCAACATACCGGCAATGACACAGCAGTAACCAGATCTGGGGGATACTAGGTATTCCAGTAGCCCTGGAGCAAGCAGCAACTGCTTGCGCTTCAGGCTACACCCCTCAAGTACATTGAGACTTGGTGATCTAGAAGCATCAAACATAGTTTTACTCCAAGCAGCACACTACACTGCAGAATAATTATCCTGGTAACTGATGATCCCGTTGAATACAGATAAAAATAAAGATAAAGGTTAGCTTTATTTGTCACATGAACACTCCAGTACCTAATTAAAGTGGCCACTGAATTTTTATCTCTGGTCTTCTGCTGCTATAGGCCATCCACTTCAGGGATTGAAATGTTGTTTGTTCAGAGATGCTCTTATGCACACCACTGCTGTAGCATGTGCTTTCTTGAGTTACTGTCACCTTTTTGTCAGCTTAAACCAGTCTGGCCATTCTCCTCTGAGCTCTCTCATTAACAAGGCATTTTTGACAACAGTACTGGCACTCTCTGGATGTTTTTTTTTGTTTTTTGCACAAGTCTCTGTAAACTCCAGAGACTGCTGCATGTCAAAATCCCAGGAGGTCAGCAGTTTGTGAGATACTCGGATCACCCCATCTGATGCCAACAATCATTCCACGGTCAGAGTTACTTAGGTCATATGTCTCCTCCAGTATGGAGTTTGCTCTGAAAAATAACTGAATCTCTTGACCATGCCTGCATGCTGTTATGTGTTGTGTTGCTGCCACACGATAGGCTGATTAGATATTTGCATTAGTGAGCAGTTGTACAGGTGTACCTAATAAAGTGGCCACTGAGTGTACATCAAAACTCATCGAAACTTACAGTGAAATGTGTCACTTGTGTTCAATCAAACCAGCATGGATTGTCCTGCGGGCTGCCCGTAAGTGTCACCATGCTTCCTATTGAGGATGCGAGAGTACCCTTCTACTCCTAAGTACTTTATAGATGCGTGTGTGTTGGACACATGAAGTTAACTGTATTATTGAGGTTCAACTTGTTGGTGCAAAGTATTAAATGGGCAGAGTACACTGATTGACATAATGATCTACCTAATCTGGGATCCCTTCCAAATCAGAGATCAAAGAAACTTTTGCAAATAGATCTTAGTTTGCACATCACAGCCACATTGGAGATGGCTAAGCAACTTTGGCAGCAAACAATGAAATACTTCAGGCAATATTTGCAGCCTAAAAGACTGCCTGTAATCCATGTTAGACCAGCCACAGTTACCATCCACATTGTCCAGCACTATTTACAGTTCAGAGGGTATTAATAAAACTGCTCTCAAAATCCCTATTGCCAACACTCTGTCTTTTGAAACAGACCAGGCTGAGTGTCATTAACATTTGACAGTTTAGCTAGTTTTTTTCAAAACCAGTTCTTCTCCATCAGTACTTATAGACAATTCAACACCCACCTCCAAATTGACATTCTCCCATTCTCGATCACAGTGAATCTGCTCACTCTTAAATTGTGAATTGGTCCGTTCGTAATTCATTGACAAGCAGAAAATAGCCCTCTATTCTGACGACAGTGTAACAAATATCAATGTGTCAAAATGCTAGACATGAACAATTCTATTTATATGACTTTGCAGTGCGAATTATCAGCCTTTCATGTCACTTCCCATCAGGTGTCCTATTTATTCAGTAATGTTAACAGTATATCACTTTGGCTTTTATTAGTTATCCTATTTATATGGAAAGAGTGGGAGGAATCGGAACTTATCAAACAGGCACCTGTCAGCTAAATAATTTTAAAAGGTAAAGCGGACTCTGAGTGGGGGCGTGTAGGCATTAAGATTTTGAGCTTCTCTAAGGATCATCACCATGTTGTGATGGGGAGGCCGGTGAGTTGCCGAGATCCCGAGAGTGATGCTGTCTGGAGCTTAGTTCCTTGGGGTCACTCATAGCAAGCTGAAAGTTCCAGACAAAGAGCGATCCAATCAAGACCTCAATGGTGGAGGTGACAGAAGATGATGCCACATCACAATGCCAGTGAAAGATCTCCACTCATCTTGTATTCTGTGCTACAGGACCGTGATCCCGATCTGTCAAGGACCATGTGGTGGCTATCGGTGCACCAGCCTCCCCACATTAAACAATATCATACACAGGTGTTCTTCATTACAGGAATAACCCCTTAGGAGAACATTATACTTGACCTGAGTGATCGCACTACTAATTCTATATTTTGGGCATGTGGAATCTGAAGCCTCGGGCCTCACTAACATGCTGTTATGTCCACATCCCACTTGGAGTTAGAAGCCACAGTACAGGTGAGGAAAATCAGGCTTGCAGGGAAATTGTAGCAAGGAGGTTTCCTCACTTCCCTGGGAAGCAGCAGAAAGTGAAAGATCGTACTGTAGGCCCTAAAGGAGCAGTGGTGGCATCCTCACGGAGTTCCAGTTCAATTGCCTTCAAGACCATTTGGGCATTTGCGGACCACAGCATCTGGCTACCAAAGTCTCTAATATTAAAATGGTCACAATGGAGTATGAAATGGAGCCACTCGATTTTAGCTGCTCAGTAGGGTTCAAATCCCTACCCCCATTCTCCACTCTAATGTGCATTTGACAGTGCTGCCTGATTTTTCTTGCTTTTATTGTCCCCGTCCTTCAGTCTAACATATCATAATGACAGACCGGTGTTCCTTTCACTCGCCAAGGTCCAATCATCAGCCTGTCGCCTGGCACATGAAGGAGCAAAACATCACTGATCTGAAGAATGAAGGAGAAAATCAAGCTAACAGATATCACCAACAGCTGCCACACTCCAGAATGTCTGAACTTATTGTGTATTGATCATTAAGGAACCCATGTCCCTTGGAAACTTCCAAAACCTCTTCATTTGCTGTAAAATACTCTTGAAGTGTAGCTGCAGAGTTTTGAAGGCAAATTTGGCAGTTAGTCAAAGTGCAATATGGTTTGATGTACAGCAGGTGAAATGAATGAGCATTTCATCAGCTTTTGATGGTTTCAATTGCTTGTGCTTTTGCAACAGAGAGAATGTTCTGTTTTGTGTAACACAATGCTGGGGGCTTCTTAAGTGCTTTTCACTGGATGGTGGTATGGGGTCTTTTAAGTTCACCTTGACCATTAGAGCATGTATGTTGGATCACTGTTTATTGCAGCATCAGGATAAGGCTCAGCCATTATTGTGATACAATCAACATGCAGAGACTTCCATTTCAGATGTATTTTTTCCAATAAAGTGCTTCTGTGAAAATGAAATTACCTTCATATTACAAAGAAAACTTTCCTACCCTGATGTATGTTTTGCACCAGTTCCGTGCAGCCACTTTCACGTTATATGTAAATATGAGACATTATAAATAAATCTTGCATCTGGCATACAGCTGTGACTGTCATATTTGGAATGTCACACTTATGGAAAACAATCTTAAAATGAGTTAATTGCTAGTCACTTTCTGTCAGTTTTTCTGACCTTGGAAAGAGCCATTGATTAACGAAAACACTGGCAAATGACAGCCAATTACATGCAAATCAATCAAAGAGAAATCAACCTCCATTTGACCTCATAATATGACTATTTATGACAAATAGGCCTTGTGGCCTCAAAAGGACATTATACAACACTCCTCAGCGTCAGAACATTCTGTTTTGTGTCAAGTGGCATTATGTTCTTGTCCTGATAATGCAACACCCTAAAATGAGCATCAATTACTAGCATTTTATAAATATCATTGGAAATAAATACTATCTTTTTAGACACACATGCAAAATGTATTTAATAATTACCTCTTTATTGCTTCCTCTTGCCTTCTCCTTCTCTCACTTTTTTCCTTGAGGTAAGCCAAATTTGTTTCATTCCGCATGCGATCATTTTCACGAGCAATGTCTGAAGCATTCTGAATCACCAAAGCATCATAAGCTCTCAGTCCCTTATCTTCAATGAACTGAAGAAAATTGGCTAAGGCAGCATCTTCCTGCTTAGAAGTCATCTTCCTTCAGAAAGCAGATGATAAGGGGAGTAGCTCGTCCTGTGATGTAGAAACAGCAAGTGTGTTCAAACAATTCATCAGTGGTATTCTTAGTAGTTCCAAATATTTAGCCATTTGCCTAAAGGGATTACTTTTACTGTCCACTATAAAAGTACAGGCCCACTAAATAGGATTATGCGTAAATGGTCGATTGGCATAAAGAATTTCAATGAATGCATTCCCCAAGAATTGAAACTATTTTGTCACTAGGAAGATCACAGCAAAATATTTGGCTTCTTGTTTGCAACTTCTAAAAACCATTATTGGAATATCAGAATCTTAGTTAAACGGATCCTGGAGTCCACTCAGTTTTTGTTTTAATCCGAAAAACCCATTGAAGATTTGATGGGAGCCAGTCTGATTACTATACACATTGCCTCAGCTGGATGCAACAAATTGATACAGAAACAATTTAGAAGTCATGCAATATTGCTGTGCCTCCTGATGAAGAGTCTCGGCCTAAAACGTCACTGTTTATTCATTTCCATAGATGCTGCCTGACCTGCTGAGTTCGCCTGGTATACTGTGTGGGCTATCTCTATGGATCTGTGTTTCTTGCTCTTGGTGGACAAGAGGGTACAAAGTAATAAAGAAGACATCTGAAAGTGGCAAGAACTCCTGTATGCTTACCATGGGGATTGCAGATATGTGACTATGAAGTTTCTGGAGGGTATTTGAGGGAACTATTGACCCCAATTGCTCTCTTATAGAATTCCAGAGCCGAGCAAGAATACATTAAAAGTAATCTCAAAATCAGTTATGTTTCATGTGACTTACAGTAATGGCTGTGAAATAAACTGAACACTGAAAACAAAATGGATTCTGCAGCATTTAGGATGTACAATACTAGTAATACTGCAATCCCACTTTACTAATGGGCTGAACATTTGGCTGAATGTGTAAGAAATAATTCCAGTGCAAAGTTGTAGTGTCTGGTGAAAATTGGATGACTCAATCATGATCTCAGCATTAATGATTGATAAACTATACAGGAATACATTGTTTTCACTTTGCTGGCCAAAATGAATTATTAATAAAATATTGGCTTATTAGTAAAGAGTGACCTTTGCAGGCAGAATGTAGTGAAATGTTTAATTAAAAAAATACTTTAATTTCTTTTTTTTTTTAAGTTTACGTCATTATGAAGCTTGTCACTAGCTAGCAAGGAGAATTTATACCACTTAACCTTCTGAGCATTGAAGGACCAGTTTTGATTTTATAGCACACGCCCTTCCAGGTGTGGCACTTGAAAAATTACACTTCCAACAATGAAGTAAATCAAATGACACAGTTAAAAGTAAATCTATTGAGACGAAACAATACACATGGAATTCATGAAATCAGCTGAGTATTAATGACCTTGATCTATTTTGCATCAGTACTGAAATGCCTTTACAGCCATGAAACAGTTAATAGAAATCTGATAAACCCACGAGCAGATTACACACACAGTCTCTCTTTTCCCCTCTGCCTCTCCCACTCTGTCTCTCACAGACTCAGACATAGACACGGACACATACACATACACACAATGAAGAGAGAAAAAAAGCAGCAAACGTACCCACATATGCTGAGATAGGAAAACAGCTAAAAGACCTGTATCTGCTACATTTGCAATGACTAATTAACTTTTAGAGAAAGCCTTTCTCCTTTCCTGTCGACTACTGCACAGTTTGAAGGATTCTCTTCCCCAGTATCATAAATGTGGTGACTGCTCAGAAACACTTTTCAAATCAATCTTTCCATGCAACACATTGTATGAAAGCTTTAGGTCTTCCAGACTCCCGTAGTGCACGGAGGAAAGAAAAAAAGAAGGAAATTGTCAAGTGGATTTTTTCCCTTCTAGATTGCTTATCGAGCAAAAATAAATTGTCCTTGGGTTCTTTGTTGCAGGATTTAGCTCAGATTAAGAACAGGTGTTGCCATCCTCTTATCCACATCCATAACAGAAACCAAAGGGGGAGGCTGCCTGTAAATCATACCCTGTTTATCAGTCTAGTGAAGAGACAGCCAGATCTTTTTCACCCACTTTAAAGCATCGAAGGAAGCGACACTGCCCTAATGCAATCACCTCTAGTTCACAAACAAGCCTCATTTGCACACGGTGTTTCAGCCAGGCAAAAAGAGATGAGAATAACAAATACAGGGCAGCATCTTCTAATGGCTTCCCCCTGGAGCAGACAGACGTTTCCTCAATCTCCTCATTCTCCCGTTCAGATCCAGCAGGTTCTGTGCATTCTGTCTTGTGGCATCGTTTCTCCTCCCCCATCCTTACCCACAACCACCAGCCACCACCTCCTTCCTCCCCTCCCCCTCCACCCCCCGCCCACCCCCCCCCGGCCGTAAACACAACTCCTTAATAAGTACTGGCAGGCTTACAATCCTCAGCTGTTTTAGTCCCTGAAACTAAATGCGGATTAATCAAGGATCCTGAATGGTAAATCAACAGTCGCCAACGGAGCCTACCTTCCGGTAAAAATAGCAGCCCTGTTTAGATCTGTGTGCAGTCTGTAGGTATTTACTGACCATGCAGTCAACATGCCAGCACTCTGGACAGTGCTTGGCTAGACCCATCAGTGAGGGGTAGGGAGACAGTGCCTGTGGTGCCGGAGAAGGCAGCAAAACCAGTTTACTTTGCTTTCAATTTCAGCTCCCAGGGGTCTCAAACCTCATTAGAGACTGCTGTCAAGGCAGCATCTTGTGCTCTCTCCTCCCCACAACACTCCTCTTTGATTAGTGCATTCGGTTACACAGAATTAAAACAATTCCACAGTGTAGCACTCCTTGTCTTCTCCTCTACAGCTAGGAAAATAGCCCAAGTGAATCTTTCACTGATTCACATCGTTCTCACGTGACAGCAAAGGTGAATTTTATCACGTGATGTCACTGTGAAAGGAGCAGCCAAAAGGCATTTGATGCTGAATATCTCCCATCAGTTCCCTTTATTTTTCTTTCTGCCACATATGGAGTGACAGGAACTTAAGCGTCATGTAGATTAATAAGTTGTTGAAAAATGGAATAGAATGTGATAGGGGTTGGGGAATATTTTTATTTTATCAAAACAGGCTAGTCTTCTCCTGCTGTCCAGATTGGTTATTGTGAAGAGTTTATTTCCCAGCATCATTTTCTGTAGAAGCTAATTTCCTCCCTAGTTTGTAGCACCATGGACAGCAGCCCTGAGTCAGTGTCATGCTGTAGCTGGTAAACATGATACTTCTTTTACCCTTCAATACTAACAACATTTTATTAGTGAATTTATGAGATATCTTAACAAAGACCACAGTCCACATAATGATTTGTGCAATTCCATTACCTTCCTTTCTTGAGTTAATTACAATTGTAGCTCAATCCACATTATGCTTTCTAAAGACTTTTAAGCTGTGGCTGCAGCTGCTGGTCTGTAATGCAGTGTCAGCTGGAATCCAAACAGGAGAGCCCCAGATTCCTCTGGGAATATATGCCCTTTACCTTAAAAGCCAAAATGTTAACATGTCCTTTATTTGTAATATCTTCTGCTGCTGGATTCCTTGCCTTTGCAAAAACGCCTCTTGCAAATGACTGCTCAGATCAGTGAACTTGAAGGCAATCAGCCAATCAGAACAAAAAGCCTTGAGCTGTGAATTATTCCAAATTCACACTCCAATAAAGAACAAAACAAAACATTTATCTTGGTCTTTTTCTTTTTGATACTTCTACTTCTCTCTTTGATCTCTTTTCTCCTCTTGCGCCTTGGACTGCACACTTCATGCACAATAGTGGGAGATCGGGCAGCCTGATGCCAAAGTCATTGTAACAGCAACCTAAGAAGCCGATGAAAACAGCTGAGGCTTGAGTCATTTTTGATCTTTGTTCCTTACACATCTGGTGCAGCCTCACCCTCAACATCACACTCTCACTCCCTGCATTATAGAATGAACTTCTGGGTATACATTCTGTACCTGAGAAAGGACAGATTTTTCCATTGTTGTAGCTAAGTGCAAAGCACCATCCAAGTGCTTTAAATCAAAAAATATTGAACAAGGATGCTTGGATATCCTAGACAGACACTTTTCCAAAACAATACTCTGTAGCCATTTTATTAAGTTCTCCTGTAGACCTCATTAATGCAAATATCTAATCAGCCAGTTATGACTCATTGAATAAAAGCATGCAGACATGGCTCAGAGGGTCCATTGTTGTTCAGACCAAATGTGATCTCAGCGACTTTGACTGTGGAAAGATTATTGGTGCCAGACGGGGTGGTCTGTGTATATCAGAAATTGCTGATCTCTTAAGATTTTCAGCCACAACAGTCTCTAGAGTGAGTGGCAATTCTATGGTCAAAAATGTCCTGTTAATGAGAGAGGTGAGAGGAGAATGGTCAGACTGGTTCAAACTGACAGGAAGGCAACAATAACTCAACTAACCATGTTTTACAACAGTGGTGTGCAGAAGAGCATCTCTGAATTCACAACGTGGTGAACATTGAAGTGGATGGGCTACAGCAGCAGAAGACTATGAACATATAATTAGTGGTCACTTTATTAGGTACAGGAGGTACCTAAGAAAAGTGGCCACTGTGTGTCAATATGCTCTATTACCCTGTGCAATTATACTTAACAGTTTTTCCTTTATGTGTAAGGTGTAAGCTTGCTTTTTTACCACTAAATTGAAAAAAATTGTATCATTTGAAAATTTTGGATTTGAACATTGCTTCTTACTGCAATGTCCTGAGTTTGAACCTAATAGTTGGAAAGTATCAGTTTCGGAACAAGGAGTTGAAACTAAACTACAATATCTTCCTTCCATCAAAACATAAATACAGGTTGGCCATCCTCATCCCTGCATTCAGTGAGACTTGCTCCAATTCAGAAGACACAACAGACTTAATAGCTTCCACACAGCTGCCAAAGTCAATGCATTCAACTTAGTCTGTACTGTTAAATAAAGCATCATTTAATTGAGAGTTTCCACTCACTACAATAAAAAAGCCATTGATGTTATCTATCATCAGTGCACTGCATACTAATACTATATGGGTACTCAGCCAACTCAGTACTAACTGGACACATAATTGACTGAGTGGAAGACATGTTGAATGCTAGCTATGGGTGTATCCTTTGCTCCTTTGAATGCTACATATAAGCATACTTTGGGGAAATTTTCAAATAAATTCTTTGGTAGAAGTTCTGTGTAAGAAACTGCTAAATTTGTGTGCCCATTTTTAGGCATTCAAGATGGAGCTGAGTACAGGCATCTCTTCAAATGCTGAGTGTGCTTGGACCACCTGTTTGAACTTAGTGGACTCCATATTAATAAATGTGTTGTTATTTTCACTAAAACCCTTCCAGTGGACCTTGGTGCAGCAGTGATACTCAACTCCACTAAGCTCATAGTCACTTCCATCTCTTGTAGCCCACATTAATTCCACCCTAACCAATCAATCCCCATGCTCACCAGTCCTCTTGTCACTTCACGATTTACCTGAGCGATAGTATCAGTAAGACACATAATCTTCTTCTTCCTTTGGGCAAATTGTGTGTGAGATATGAACCCCAGATCCTCTTGATAATAGACTTGAACACTGAGGAAATATTCCTAACCAACCTCAAGTCTGTTCAGGTATATAGTACTGAAGAGTCCCTGTACCAAAATCCTTTAAAAAATGGAATGTGGAATCAACATATGAAAAGTTCAATGATCTCATATTTGAGCTTAACAGCAGAATGAATGCACTGGAAATCTACAGCCTTATCTAAATCCACTTAAAGGTCCTATATTCCACCCTCATAAGGAAATTGCATCTACTAACTTTTAGACATATTTCCACTCACTCTTTTTAATGATCATTTTTCACATAATTCTTACTAAATTCTGGTTCACAGGGATGCTTGTATTTAATCCCTTCTCTTTCTGCAAAGACAAGTTCCTGGAAGTTATGAACAACTTCTCAATTTATAATACATTTGTTAATGAAGTTGGTAATTTGGTAAATATTAACCTGCATTAAAATACCTCTCACAAAACCATGAATCCTTTTCTCTTGCTTTGAGGGAAATTTGATCCTTCTTGCAGAACCTCTACATGCCCTCTATGTGATTACATCAATATGTTGGGCCCAGGAGAGATCCTCGAAAATGTCAACACCAAGAACATGAAACTGCCCACCCTTTCCACCACTGGCCATGCAGTCAGGGCTAGTGCAGGTTCTCCCAACATCCCTTCCTGAAGCCCACAGTCAACTCCTTGGTCTTGATGATGTTGAGTGCAAAATTGTTTTGACAACACTCAACCAGCCGATCTATGTCTCGTTTGTATGCCTCTTCATCGAGATCATCCACAAATTGATAAAAGGTGTTTGAGAAGTTGATCATATTCAGTAAAAGGTGGAATGTGAGTGTTGGGTCCCCCGATGCAGCTATTACTCAATACATTATTTGCTTCTTCTTTCACATGTAGCTTGATGTACTCATATGAGTCTTTCCATTGAAAGGAATTTCTACTCTGCTTCACATTTGCTGCCCAGTTTTGTCACACTATTACTGCAATTGATAATGCTCACTTTAATTGTAAAAAGAATTCAGTCTTTGTGGGCAATCTTTCCTTTGTTGCTTTTGCAGTGTTTTTCATGCTTTACTGTGTTACTGACTTAGGTATTGGTAAGTGTTTCGGGTGAAAAAAACATTCCGGGGCAGGAACAGACAGGCCCTAATAGAAGCTCAGTGCTTTGTTTAATACTCTGCCCTTTTTTTCAGGGACCTGATGATCTGTCAATCCTTTCCTGCAGTTTCCATTATCTGTCTAGACTTATTGCCTCCCTTTTCTACAAAGAGGACACAACATCACATGGTTTGTCTAGCTTCTTTCATTTTGACTGGTGCACTGGCCGTAATATCGTCTGCCTTTCTTATAGCTTCTTTACTACAGAAAATTTCCAATGTTTACCAGCTGCCCCACTTTTCTGTACCCTACCGCAGGGATTTAAATGAACATTTAAAATTGCTAACAGATGTTAGCATTCATTATTGATCTTCTCACTCCATTGAACAGCCCACTGTATGGGCATTATTGTGAATTAAATGCAGATCCAAAACGAAAAGACTGAAATCCTTGACAATCAACAGGAATAGAGAAACAGGCAAACAATTACATCAGTGTCTTTTACAACCTCAGGACAGACCAAAAGATTTTATGGTTGATTAAATGCATTTGAAATGTACTCATTGCTATCATGTAGGAAACTCTACTTGAAGAGAGAATTTAGGGAGTTAGGTAGAAAGCTGGAAAGCATGACCTCCAGGGTAGTAATCTATGGATTGCTGCCTGTGCTACACGCCAGTGAGGGTAAAAATGGGAAGATTATATTAGATTATGAGGACACTCAGTCCTCGTATATTGTCGTTTAGAAATGCATGCATTAAGAAATGATACAATGTTCCTCCAGTACGATATCACAGAAACACAGGACAGACCGAGACTAAAACTGACAAAAACCACATAATTATAACATATAGTTACAACAGTACAAAGCAATACTGTAATTTGATAAAGAGCAGACCATGGGCACGGTAAAAAAAAGACTCAAAGTCCCGATAGCCCATCATCTCACGCAGACGATAGAAGGGAGAAACTCTCCCTGCCATGAACCTCCAGCGCCGCAAACTTGCCGATGCAGCACCCTGGAAGCACCCGACCACAGCCAACTCTGAGTCCGTCCGAAAACATCGAGCCTCTGACCAGCCCTCCAGCACCGAGCACCATCTCTGCCGAGCACTTCGACCCCACCCTGGCCGCCAAGCAACAAGCAAAGCTGAGGACTTGGGGGCTTCAGAAGCAGTGGCAGTGAAGCAGGCATTTCAGAAGTTTCACCACATGTCCCTCCGTGCTCTCACGTCTGTCTCCATCAAATCAGGATTGTGCACGGCACCCTACTTGACAGATAACAGATATTCATCACCGGAGTGGCCGCAGAGCTCTGCGTCACGCTGCTATCTTCTCCTCTCCTGATTTGGTAGATGAATGCATAGCTGAGGAGCTGGTGCAGGAGGCAGGGCTATAAAGTTCTGGATCATTGGGATCTCTTCTAAGAAAGGTATGTTCTGCACAATATGGATTGGTTAAACCTGAAGTCGAGGGGGATCAATACGCTTATGGGCAAGTTTGCTAGAGCTGTTGGGGAGGGTCTAAACTACTTTTGCCGGGAGATGGGAATCAGAGTGATAGGGCTGAAGATGGGGCGGTTGGTATACAACTAGCAGCAGTGCGTAGTGAGACTGTCAAGAAGGACAGGAAGATGATAAGGCAAAATCGAAGTTAATAAGATGAGTTGCAGTGTAACAAGGTTAAAGTAAAATTTATTATCAGAGTACACACGTCACCATATACAACCCTGAGATTCTTTTTCTGCTGGCATACTTAGCAAATCTATAGAACAGTAACTGTAAGCAGGATCAATGGAAAACAAACTGTGCTCATCTAGATATAAATTAAGAGCAATCAATATTGAGCATGAAATAACAGGATAAAGTGAAAGCATTGGTTCTGGGAACATCAGAAGTAGAAAGAGTGTAGTTATCCTCTTTTGTTCAAAAGCATAATGGTCGAGGGGTAGTAACTGCTCTTGAACGTGGTAGTGCAAGAAGTGTGTATGACTGTAGACTGCTTGAAGCAGGTGGATACCACACGCACATGGGGACAAAATTGAAAAGAGTCATGAATACAGGACTGAAGAATTCACACAGTATATGGAATAAGGTAAATGTTCTTGTAGTGTATTTAGTGATTGGTAGGTATGACGTGGGCATCATTGAGTCGTGGCTGAAAGATCATTGTTGGGAATTTAACATCCAAGGATACACGTTGTATTGAAAGGACAGGCAGGTAGGAAGAGGAGGTGGTGCGGGTCTGTTGGTAAAAAAAAATCAAATCCTTAAAAATAGGATCAGAAGATGTAGAATTCTTGCGGATAAAGTTAAGAAACTGCAAGGGTAAAAAGATTCTGATGGGAATTATCTATAGGTCTCCAAACAGTAGCTAGGGTTTGGGCTACAAATTAAAATGGGAGATAGAATGCATGTAAAAAGAGCATCATTGTGGTAGTTATGGGGATTTAAATATGCAGGCAGATTGGAAAAATCTGGTTGGTGCTGGATCCCAAGAGAGAGAATTTGTAGAATGCCCACAAGGTGGCTTTGTAGAGAAGCTTGTGGTTGAGCCCACTAGGGGAATGGTTATTCTGGACTGGGTGTTGTGCAATGTATGAGATTTGATTTGTTGTTGATTGTTAAGGATGAGGTCTCAGGATACTTGGAGACACACAATAGAAGTTCAAAGTCCAATGTTTAAAGTAAATTTATTATCTAAGCACATATCTGTCACCACATACAACTGTGAGATTCATTTTCTTGTGGGCATGCTTAATAAATGCATAGACTAATAACCATAACAGAATCAATCAAAGAATGCACCAACTTGGGCATTCAATCAGTGTACAAAAGACAACAACAGTGTAAATACAAAAAGAAAGAAATAATAATAATAAATAATCAATACATATCCAGAAAATAAGATGAAGAGCCTATAGGTTGAGGAATGTGAGTCCATAGGTTGAGGGAACATGTGAACATGGGGCAAGTGAAGTTTTCCCCTTTGGTTCAAGAGCTAGATGGTTGAGGGGGGAATAATGGTTCCTGAACCTGTTAAGGTGCTTCTTGAAGCTTCTGTTTCTGCTTTCTGATGGCAACAGCAAGATGAGAACATGTCCCAGGTTGTGACGACTCTGATGATGAATGCTAGTCAGTATACTCTGATGGTGGATGCCAGACAATATACTCTCCACCACACATCTATAGAAGTTTGTCAAAGTTTTAGATGTCATGCTGAATCTTTGCAAATGCCTAAGTAGAGGCACTGCATTGCTTTCTTCGTAATTACACTTATGTACAAAGCTCAAGAAAGGTCCTCCAAAATAACAACACCAAGGAATTTAAAGTTGTTGACCTTCTCTGCCTCTGATCTTCTGATGAGCACTGGCTCATGGACATCTGGTTTCCTCTTCTAGAAGTCAATAAACTGCCTGGTCTTGCTGACATTGAGTAAGAGGCTGTTATTATGGCATCACTCAGCCAGATTTTCAGTCTTCCTCCTCTATGCTGATTCCTTTGATTTAGCCTACATCAGTGGTGTCATTGGCAAATTGAAAATGACATTGGAGCTGAGATTAGCCACACAGTCAAAAGTGTAAAGTGAATAAAGCAGGAGCACTAAACCTTCTGGTGTACCTGTGCTATTGGAAATTGTGAAGCAGATGTTGTTGCCAATCTAAAATGACTGAGGTCTGCAGGTGAGGAAATCAAAGATCCAATTGCACAGTAAAGTACTGAGGCCAAGGTCTTAGAGATTCTTGATAAGTTTTGAGGAGTTGATAGTTTTCAAAGCTGAACTGTAGTCAATAAAGGGCATCCTGATGTATGCATCATGGCTATCCCAATGTTCTATGGTTGAGCGAAGAGCCAATGAGATGGCATCTGGTGTGGACCTATTGCTCCAGTAGGCAAATTAGAGTAGATTTAAGTCACTCCTCATGCAGAGGTTGATATGTTTCATCATCAACTTCTCAAAACATTTCATCACTGTTGATGTCAGTGCATGTACAGTACTTGGCCAATGCCCCATCTGGGCAGGATGCTTTTCATGGGTTAACCCTCCTGAAGGTGGCCTGCACGTCAGCTGCAGAGACTGAAATCATAGGATTATTGGAGGATGTGGGAGTTGGTGATGCTTCCTCTGTGCTTTGACAGTCAAAGCAAGCATAGAAGACATTGAGCTTATCTACAATCGAAACCCTTCTGTTGCCTATGTTGCTTGACTTAACTTCATAAGAGGTGATAGCATTCAAGCCCTGCCACAACTGTCGAGCATCTTTTGTTTATTCAAGTTTTACCACTTTGCCCGTGAGATGGCTTTGAGGAGATCATACTTGGACTCCTGTAAATTCGTTGACCTCTTGTAACCTGAATGCATCTTACCTGGCCTTCAGCAGATTGCAGGTCTTGTAGTACATTTAGCACTTCTGGTTGGAGACGACTCTGAATATGAATACTTTTACGGGAACACAAAACTGTTTCAATAAAGTCCTTGACAACCTTGGGAGTATTCTCTTGGATCCATAGATGAATCCTTGAGCACGGGCCAGTCCGCTAACTCAGAACAATCCCATAGCCACTCCTCTGCTTCCTCAGCCACCTCTTTGTTGTCCTGATCTCTGGAACTTCGCTCCTTAGCCACTGCCTGTATACAGCTAAGAGAAGGACAGCCAAATGACCAGATTTACCAAAATGTGGTCTGGGCAAGGAACAATAGGCATTCCTTACTTAGTATAACAGTGGTCTTGGGTTTTGGGACCTCCAGTGCTACAAGTTATATGCTGATCGTAATTGGGTAAGCCTTTTTTCAAACAAGCCTAGATGAAGGCCCCAGCTGTGATTTGAAATGCACTGGGATGGACTGTTGTTTGTTTGGAAACAACATCATGCAGTATCTCAAATACTTGATTATAGTTGGCCGCTGGTGGCATGTAAACTGCAGTCAAGATTATGGAGGAGAGTCTGAGTCAGAGTCATCTGTTGGTCAGAGCTGGCCATGGATCTTGAGTCCTAGCTGTCTAGATATGCAAGTCTGGGCAGTATGATATGGAAAGCAAGCTGTTGCCCATTTTGCAAGCCTCCCCTCTCCCTGCATCTAATGAAGCCAAAGGAACAGCAGAGACTGATTCAGTTTGGTGCATGAAGAATCTCAGGGGTTGCCAGTCAGCATTGAACTCAATGTAGGACTGCCTTAGAAACTCCAGCTCTGGATTTTTCCCTTGGGGTTTACTCCCGAAGCCTTCCCCATGAGTAGATACAGCTGCAAGGCAACGGAGGTTTGAGATCAGAGATTTCCTTCTCCTAGATGAGCTACCAATCACAGCTGATGACTGACGGGTCTTAAGGCACCAGTAACCCACCTCTTCCCCTTGTTCTCTCAGTAGAAACGGTTCCACTGGGCTTAGTAGCTAAGCCACACGTGAAGGCCAGGAGCTGGACTTGGTTGTCAGAGGTTATTAGAGGCACACACACCATTAGGAGCATTTAATAGGTAGTGGGAGCTCATCCCCATTACCAAACCCAGCTCTAACAACCTCAAGGAACCTGGAGGAGAACTGCCTAGGTAAGTAGCTCTGGGCAAGATGGCGTCAGTGACCAACACAACTATCAGCAACGTCCTGCCGGCAATTCACAAAACTACTTATTCTCTTCTCCTTCTTTTAAATATACTTCTACAAACCAGTATGTGATTGGAACCTGTAGTTTATACTTTGACGATGTGCTTTTTGGCTGACTGAGAAACCCGAAGCTTTTGGGTCAGAATGTAGGCAGAGACAAATTCGTGATGGCACTAAATTGCGACTCCTTCACGTTCATCCCTGAAAACAGCTTAGTTTCAATTTTTGATGTTTCTCCTTTTTCCCTTCAGGGTGCATAGGGTTCTGTTGAAGACCCTGACCAAGAGTTACGCCCAAACTTCGGTTCTTTGCAGTGGTGGAACCTGCTCCTGGGGATGACAATCGGCCACTTTTCAATATCCCAAGGACGCGGCCTAGAAGATGAGCACACCATCGGGGTTCTGAGGTTTTGCCGCACTGTGGACAGGCTGATTCTAAGCCGATGGCCACTGACTGAAACATCAGGGGAGAGAACAGAACATCAGATTAGATGTCAGCGGCTATGTACTGGACAAGGTGTGTTCGTTCTCTCTCTCTCTCTCTCTCTCTCTCTCACACTCACTCATGAGTGAGGGATTGTTACGAATTCTCGGATCACAGGACTCAGTAAAAAAAAATGATGCAACAGACTTCTAACATGGTAAGTTAACAAGACTTTTATTTTATTATGTCTCTCCTCTCAATGTTAAAGAGGACACCTCTTTTTTCCTTTATTAGAGAGAGGGAGCCTGTGGCATGTCAAATTGTCAGGCGATCGATTAACTTATGTTGTACTGCAGATCATGGTCTTATTGGGGGCTTTGCTACTGTATGCTTGGTGGGTGAAGGGTGCTGATGCTTTTATACAGAAGCAGGTTGGGGTGGGGGAGAGCCATTGCTTTGCTGTTGTTTGTGCGTGGGAGGGGGAGGAGGGGGCTTTGGGGTTCTAACATTTTAACTGTCACTCATCCTTTGGGGCACTCTTCTATTCTCATGGATGTCTGCAAAGAAAAGGAAGTCAGGATGTGTATTGTATACATTCTTCTGATATTAAATGGAACTATTGATCTATTGAAGTATTTTGCTGTCTCCAAGGGAATTCATTGTGATTTAGTGCGAGGTTGGGAATGGAGTGTGTGGCCTAACAGCAGAGCAGAACCTATTGGCTCCAATTCTTGACCAATTCAACGTTAAAGCATGGAGCAAAACTGAAATCAGTGAGGACGAGATCAGAAGGCGAAAGTGTGTTCAGCGCCCTCACCTGTGTTTGACCGGTCTCCCTCAGCCTCTTGTTCACAACTGCTGGAGGAAGGTGCAGGAGTCTCGGGTCTTGGGCAAGATTTGAATGGCACAGCTTGTGGATTGGACTCATCTTTAGTTCATGTTATATGTGTTATATATCTGGTTTCTGGTTACTTTTTTTATTGCTATGGTGTATGATTTTGATTATGGCAGACTGGTTCTGCTGCCTGCAGTCAATGAATGACACAGCTTTAAATGGAACTGAGCTAGACTAAAATGAACATAAATAGACTGTTTCAAGGACTCTATGGTTTGATGTTTAATATTCTGTGTGTTTTATGCTTGTTTTGTTTTTGCTATTTGCATGGCTTGTTTTTTTTTTGCACAATCTGTGTTTGATGTTTTTATTCAACTGGTTCCATGGCTGTCTGCAGGAAGATAAATCTCAGGGTTGTGCACTATATGCATACTTTGGTAATAGATGTACTTTGGATTTTTGAATCTTTGAATCTCTGAACAGACAGCATTTGACCATTAGGTGCACAAGGTCGGGGGAACACGACATCAACAAAACAGTCACATTGGCGCACCACCAAAGGTTTATCATGAAACGCACCCCCCCACCTTTTGCCTTTTCCGAATCAGCAGTTGATCCAAATGGAAAATTGAGAAGCCTTCTGGTTTGATCACTGTATCTGGCACACTAGGAGAAAGCCAAGTCTTACTCAGACATAGAACACATCAGTCTCTCATTTCCGTCTGAAATAGGCTAAAGTCAGAATGATTTACTTAAGGACAAATCTTGACTGACTACTCTGTTGGAATTCTTTAAGGAAATAAGCTGGATTGACAAAGGAGAATCAATGGATGTTGTGCAAAACTTGGGTTTTCAGATGGCCTTCGACAAGGTGCTGCATATGAGGCTACCTAACAAGATAAGAACATATGGTATTATAGGAAAGATGCCAGCATAGCTAGAGGTTTGACTGATTGCAGAAGCAAAGAATGGGAAGAAAGGGAGCCTTTTCTGGTTGGTTGCCAGTGACTAGTAGACCGGGGTCTGTGTTAGGCCTGATTCTTTTTCTGTTTTATGTCAATAATTTGGATAATGAAATTGATGGTCTTGTGGCCATGTCTGTGGGTGACATGATGATAGGTAGAAGGGCAGGTAGTATTCAGCAGAAGGATTTAGACAGATTAAGAGGATGGACAAAGAAGTGGCAGATGGAATGCAGTGTTGGGAAGTGTATTGTCATGCACTTTGGTGGAAGGAATAAAAGTGTAACCTATTTTCTAAATGGGTAGGAAATTCAAAAATCTGAGGTGCAAAGGGAATTGGGAATCCTCATGCAGGATTTCCTAAAGGTTAACTTGCAAGTTGAGATGGAGGTGAGGAAGACAATGTTAACATTCATTTCATGAGGACTACAATATAAAAGCAAGGACGTAACGCTGATGCTTTATTAGGCACTGGTGAGGCCTCACTTGGAGTATCATGAGCAGTTTTGTGATCCTTAAAGTATGTGCTGATATCAGAGAGGGTTCAGAGGAGATTCACAGGAATGATTCCAGGAACAAAAGGGTTAACATATGAGGAGCATTTGATGGCTTCATGCCTGTACTGACTGGAATTTAGAAGAATGAGGGGTAGGTCATACCTCACGAGCCCGATTGAGTAAGTGGCAAAACGAATTGATGAAGGTAAATCAGTGGGTGCGGTGGACATGGGTTTTAGAAAGACATTTGATAAGTTTCCCATGGTAGGCCCATAGAGAAAATCAGGAGGCATGGGAACCAGCTGCATGGATTCAGAATTGGCTTCCTCACAGAAGGCAGAGCAAACTACTACTTGGGGTGTATTCTGTTTGGAGATCAGTGACCAATGGTGATCCACTGGAATCTGCTCTGAGACCCCTGCTTTTTGTGATTTTTATAAATTATTCAGATGAGGAAGTGAGTTTGTGAGCTTGCAGATGACATGAATGTTGGTTGTGCTGTGAAAAGTATAGAAGGCTGTCATA
Source organism: Mobula birostris (assembly GCF_030028105.1). Lineage (NCBI taxonomy): Eukaryota > Metazoa > Chordata > Chondrichthyes > Myliobatiformes > Myliobatidae > Mobula > Mobula birostris. The sequence continues at coordinate 30,603,288 of NC_092373.1, forward strand.
AGTTACAATAGGACATTGATAGGATGCAGAGCTGGGCTGAGAAATGACATATGGAGCTCAACCCAGAAAAGTGCAAAGTGATACATTTTGGAAGGTTGAATTCGAAGGCAGAGTACAGGGTTAATGGCAGGAATCTTAGAAGTGTGAAAGAACAGAGTAATCTTGGGATTCACATCCATAGATCCCTGAAAATTACTGTGCAAGTTGATAGAATAGTTAAGAAGGCATATGATATGTTGGGCTTCATTAGTCAGAGGATTGAGTTCAAGAAACGTAGGTAATCTTGCAGCTCTTTAAAACTTTGGTTAGAACAAACTTGAAATGTTATGTTCAGTCTGATTACCTCATAATAGGAAAGATATCGAAGCTTTAGAGAGAGTGCAGAAGAGGTTTACCAGGATGCTGCCTAGATTCAACTACTGCACAGAGTCCTGTCATCTTCAAAAGTTTTTGGATGACTCTGCTATAGTTGGATGCATCAGCAAGGGAGATGAGGTTGAGTACAGGGCTACGGTAGGAAACTTTGTCACATGGTGTGAGCAGAATTATCTGCAGCTTAATGTGAAAAAGACTAAGGAGCTGGTGGTAGACCTGAGGAGAGCTAAGGTACCGGTGACCCCTGTTTCCATCCAGGGGGTCAGTGTGGACATGGTGGAGGATTACAAATACCTGGGGATATGAATTGACAATAAACTGGACTGGTCAAAGAACACTGAGGCTGCCTACAAGAAGGGTCAGAGCCGTCTCTATTTCCTGAGGAGACTGAGGTCCTTTAACATCTGCCGGCCAATGCTGAGGATGTTCTACGAGTCTGTGGTGGCCAGTGCTATCATGTTTGCTGTTGTGTGCTGGGGCAGTAGGCTGAGGGTAGAAGACACCAACAGAATCAACAAACTCATTCGTAAGGCCAGTGATGTTATGGGGATGGAACTGGACTCTCTCACGGTGGTGTCTGAAAAGAGGATGCTGTCTAAGTTGCATGCCATCTTGGTCAATGTCTCCCATCCACTACATAATGTACTGGGTGGGCACAGGAGTACATTCAGCCAGAGACTCATTCCTCCAAGATGCAACACAGAGCGTCATAGGAAGTCATTTCTGCCTGTGGCCATCAAACTTTACAACTCCTCCCCTGGAGGGTCAGACACCCTGAGCCAATAGGCTTGTCCTGGACTTATTTCATAATTTACTGGCATAACTTACATATTACTATTTAACCATTCATTACTATTTTTCTATTACTATTCTGTTACTATTTGTTATTTCCATGACTATTACTATTTACTATTTACTAATAGTAGTATTACTATTTCTATCACTATTTATTATTTATGGTGCAACTGTTACGAAAACCAATTTCCCCCGGGATCAATAAAGTATGACTACTACTGTATCAAGGCATGTGTTTTGAGGAATGGTTGAGTGAGCTAGGGCTTTTGTCTTCAGAGTGAAAGAGAATGAGAGTTGACTTGATGGAGCTGTACAAAATGATAAAAGGCATAGATCGAATGGGCAGACAGAGACTTTTTCCCAGCACAGGACAGGATAGTAGAAGAGGGCATATTTTTAAAATAATTGGATAAGGGGACATTACAGGTAAGTTTTTTACACAGAAAGTATAGGTGCTTAGAACATTCTGCAATTATTTGGTGGTGGTAGAAGAAAGTACATTAGAGACATTTAAGAGACCCTTAGATAGGGTCATGAATGATAAAAAGTAGGGCTATGTAGGTGGGGACCATTAGATTGATCTTGGAGTATGTTATATAAGGTCAGCACAATATTGTGGCTGAAGGGAATGTCCTATACTGTGCCGTTCTATATTCTATAATTTCCTTTTGCCTTGTTTTTATTTTATAAAACATATTTTCAAAGTAGCACCGCCAAAATTTCAAGCTTTCTGGAGAGAGCACTTCAACTCAGTAAATGTAGAGAATAAGCCTGATAGTTCCTTCAGAAATCGATCTTTCATATTCCCTTTGGATGGTAAAAGGAAAATGAGCAGCTGGGTGATATTCACACTGGGAAATTAGTATCACTGAATGCATTCAAAACCTTTGAGAAGCTAACCCGTCAGGAACTACTGTACAGACCATATAGCTCAGTTTGCAACATTGCTCCTCAGTTAAAATTCCCAATTCTTCCTTTGATTTATGAAGTTCTGAGAGATCGTTGTGTCCAAGATCAATGTGTGCAAGAATGATCCAAAGACAATTTCTGCAAAGGCTGAGTAATAATATCTTTTTTTAAAGCACTAGATACTTTAGTTTAATAATGCCTTGCTTATTGCAGTTTCATGCTGCCAGAAAACATGTTAGCAAACTATTATTTTGTGGAATTGCCACAGCTCTTGGAGTAATCACGTGTTTAGGGTTACTTTCAGCTTAATCATTTTGCTTGCTGTTCAGGAATTTAATTTATTTAGTATGCAACCAATGTATGATATCAGGTAATATTTTCTCCAAATCCTCAGCGGCCTTATCTCCCTGATCACTTTAAAGGACGGCTTGGTGAAAAGACTTGCAAATACTGATTTGACTTATGACACAGAGGGGAAAGAGATGCAGTGCTAGAAAGGAAACATCTGAATTAGAATCATAATAAAAAAGGTAAATGGTATTTTGAAAGAAAGACTCTGCTGCCTTGAGAGGTAGTGACTCTCCATAGTGATTGCTCTGAGTGCAAAGGACAGAATGGTGATGCGTGAACTGTGTTTCAAAATGCAGCTATTCAAAGAAAGACTTTTAGATAACCATTCCTGGGGAGGAAAGGAAAGCGTTCACTGAAACAATCAATCCGGAATGCCAGGGCATGGAGAAGATTTGATTGCAGCACAGTTAGACACAGGTCAGGAATATTGTTTCAGGCACAGCAGGTGAAAGAAAACTTAAAGGATGCAAAATAATTAAATTGGGGAGAAGGAAATTAGAAGCGTGTGAGTAAAACATTAGTAGTTAAGTACTAATTAAAGCATGTGACTCAAGAAGGCATCCTTAACCAAATGTATGGAGCCATTATTTCACATTCAGCTTTTCTTCCTTTCTCTCGTCCTGTGATTGCTTTGTGTTCTGTGGCATTCCATTATCTGCACTTGTTTATTCAGGCCTGATGTTTTTACTAACCCAAAATTTTGAAAATATTTTTAAAAAATTAAATGAAAAATTCTAATCCGCTATTTCATAGTGACTGAGAGTGGGAGGGTGTGGAATATTTATTGGTGGTACCCTATGCTGTTGGGCGCTGAGGTGAAGATACGGCTCTTCCAAAGGAGGTGTAAGGCGCTCTTCCCTCCACAAGCCTGCAGGACAGCCTCGGGCAAGATGTGGCACTTGCTTAGCCCCCCAATCAGAGTCTCGTGAAACCATGGGCCCAGGTAGTGGATGATTGTATGAGCAGCTGGTGCATATCACGTCCTGGTTATGCAACCACTCACGCCAGGTAGACAGTCTCTGAATAGTATTGATAATGGCTGGGGGGGTCACACATCTTGTAAAGACACTGCCCAGAAGAAAGCAATGGCAAACCGCTTTGATAGAAAAATATGCCAAGAGCAATTATGGTCATGGAGACCATGATTTCCCACGTGATATGACACGGCACATAAGATGATGACCCTATGCTGAGGTTACTGTAATCATGCACTATAGCTTTGTGGTTGTGGTGTTTCTTTATCTGCACTGTTTTATTCAGGCCTGGTATCTATGCTAACCCACCAATTCATAGTAACTGCGAGTGGGGGAAATATTTATGGGTGATGCCCAAAGGTGAGATTTCAGTAAATCATGCACTGTTGCCTAGTGTTCTGCCTAACCTTTTATTCCACCTGTGAAGGTCTGTCACATAACATCCCTAAAGCCCATTTCATCTTCTATGTTGAAAATTAAAAAAACCCTGCAGCTGCTGGAAACTTGATATAAAAACAGAAGTACTGCAAAAACACTCAGCAGGTCAGGAACCATATATATAGAGAAAGAAACAGAGTCAATTGTTTAGGTATGAGACCCTTTCAGCCTTATAATCTTCAAATTTCTCCTTTCTCTTTTGTCCTTAATTGTTGACTTCTATAGCAATTGTCATCTTGGAGGCCTTTGATCTGCACCCTGTCACAGACTCTCTGTTCGCTCCATGCATCCCTTTCTCTACAACTTAAAACATGTCTGTATTCTCGCTTTTGCCATTATGAAGAAAAAAAATTTGACCGGAAACCATAACTCATGCTTCCCTTTCTACAGATGCTGCTTGACCTGCTGAGTGTTTCCAACATTTTCTCTGCTTGATAGGAACAATGCCTGATGGCCATTGACAGCTTCCACCAGAAGATAAGCAGCTTCAATCACAAGTCTGCAGCAGAAACTTGGACTGAATTAATACAAGCCCATTGAAACTAGAGTTGTAGGATGACAGCGTTGTCCAGTAATTAGTTGTTTGATGGATTATGGATAGCATAACCAGAGAGGACAGTTAGTGGTTCCAGGAAACAAGAGCCAAATGTCTTCTCTTTGGGCAATAACATTCGTACCCATTCCCTACAGCGGCATCATCGCCCCTGATGGTGCTTGTCAGCACTTTGCCACATCGGTGAATTCAGAACCAAGGATTATGCTTCTGAATTCTCCAACATGTAAGGAGCTTCTCACTGTCTTCCCCCTAAATGCACTGAAGGTTAACAGCCAATCACCTTCTAAGCTTCAGTCATTCAGGTAAAATGGCTTATATCATTCGGAAAAGGAAAATGAAGACAGGCACCAATGGTATGCACAAGGGTGGTTGGCTTATCTATTTCTAATGTAACAAGATTTTATTCACAAACTTATTATGGAATGCTTATTTAGTGTTGGCTTTTATCTTTGATGTTTGGTGTACAGGCTGATGGGAAGGTAATTAGGTAAGATCATTGGTGAATAGTAACCTGGAATTGCAAATGGTGAAGCTGCATTCAAATTAGTCCTTCATGTACAACACAAGGAGCTGCATAATTGCCACCTGCCTTTTTCCTTTGCCTCTTCCATATTTTTCTCCCTCCTGAAAATCCTCCTCATTCAGTACATTCTTCTCAGCTTCTCAACTGATGGGTAGAGGTGGGATCTATCCATCAGGGTGGAAAGAGCAATGTGGAGCAGCACCCCACAGACCATTCTTGACAGCCATGTAGGAAAATACTCTAAAGCTCCTCTAGGGCAAATCAGGGGATGGAATTATTGTTTTAGCGTGCCTATGGTCTCAATCACATTCCGCGTGGCAACATGGTCCTTGCTGTATGAATACTGAGCACAATGGAGATGCTCTTTTTACATCATTAGCCATCTTGTGGTTTGTCACTGTAGTTTAAATGTAGCCTGTTTCAGCAGAAGGCCACAGAATGAAAGCTGATTGCTGCCAAGACACTGGCCATGTAGTGGTGAGCAGTGAGTGGCTGCATTGAAATGTGCCACCTGTAAAACAATGTGTCTGCAGCCAATTGTGTCTTGCATGATGATTTACAATGGAAAAATATTGGAGTCCAAGGCTGAGAACAGAGAAGCTGGATCGAGAGTGGACTGGAGAATTAAAGTGATAAGGAACTGAAATACGAGGAATTCTGCAGATGCTGGAAATTCAAGCAACACACATCAAAGTTGCTGGTGAACGCAGCAGGCCAGGCAGCATCTCTAGGAAGAGGTACAGTCGACGTTTTGGGCCGAGACCCTTCGTCAGGACTAACTGAAGGAAGAGCTAGTAAGGGATTAGAAAGTGGGAGGGGGAGAGGGAACTGAAATCTTGGATAATATCTGCAGAGGGAATGGAAATCCTCTGCTAAGTAGTTGCACAATGTACATTTTGTCTTCCCATTGAGGAGCAGACTATATAACAGGCAGATTTATTTGTTCTTCTCATAGACACTAGGTTTGGTTCATCTATTTATTAATGGTTAGCAATTTTGAATGGTTTTATATTTTTCATTTGAACTTCACTATTGTGCCATATTGTAGAAATAATCATGCTGGTGCTAATTCCTAATCATTGTCAAGATATCTGTGAATGTGCTAATTTCTGATAACTGCTTTCCATTTGTAAGAACTCTTGTTGAATGGAACCAATTTCATTCATTAAATCTTGACTATTTAAGCCAAAAATAGAAGCTATTTGGGTAAATAGAAGCATGAACTGCTTCATCATGGATTTAAATCTGTTTGACATCAGACAGAAGCTTATTATTATATTATGACTGTTATCATGAATACTCCTACTGGCTATATTTACAGAAAATCTCATTTAACAAAATCAATGGTTTTCATCTTAGCAAAATACGAAGAAACTCTTTCTCTATGGTAAATGTTATTTGAAACAACATACAGTCTTCATGAGAAGAATAATATTATTAATTGTGGAGGATTGATGAAGATGTGAAGAGACTGCCGAGGGAAATCATGGATGACTTTGGGACCATTAGCTGGGAATGATAAAATGGGAATGGGGAGAAAATATCAGTGACTATGTGGTACACAGGAACATGATTAGGAGGTATCACATGGTGGTGGATGGTCTCAAAACTGGATATAACCATGTTTATAATAAAGCAGCAGCTTGGACAAAATTAGATGCCTGATTTAAAATACTGGATTAAGGAGCAGTGATGTAGGTGAGTGAATGTTTTGGAAGACACTAGTTTTTTTTTCCCCAATTATGGTCAACTATATTTCTATTTCCATGCATTATCATTAACTGAACAGAGACCTCTCAATGGAACCGGAAATTGTTGGAGAAGAATCAAGTTATAAGGTGTGGAGAATGTGTGGAAATGTGGATGAACACCTGCAAGGGTCCATCATTACAGTTACAGTATCTATTGAATTGTTACTCTGACAAGTGAGAATTCTACAACTGTGCCAAGCTATCATTTTCAATTCTCATCTCCAGTTTCAGAATGATGATTTATTTTCCTAAAGCTCTATTTGGTTATCTAATGAAAGTTATGAGCTCAGAATACAGTGTACATGTATACACATTTTTGCCCCCATTGGCTATTGAAGATTTAACTTAATTAGAGTATTTAGCAGTGATGGTTCCTATAAAGTGCTTATATGTCCAGGCAGGTAAAATGCTGAGTGTGAATATATGATTCATAAAAATTTAAGATGCTGCATTCTTCTGCAACTAGAGCAGAAGAAATATCATGGTAATGAGTTTCCCCTAGCAGCTGGATTAAGTAAATGTCATTCATTTCTCTTAACTAAAACTCTGCCCCAGACACTAATTTATTTGCAGCCCCCTGTCAAGAGTGTCCAAATGGGGAGAAGCTGGGTGATGTCAGGTGGAAAGGACACACAGTAACCAAGCACCTTTTGCAACCCCAAGACACCCTAAAGTAATTGACAGTTAGCAAAGCACCTCTCCTCTTCAGGATTCAATCATACCCTTTTCCCCTGAACTTTTCTGCTCTCCAATAATGAAATTATGTATTTAGGAGACAGGTCACTCAAGGCAAATTCAACACCAAAACTCTAAGAAGCACTCGAAGGTTTTCAGTCATAGATTTATAAGGCCATTTAGCCAAAATGGTCCATTCCGGTTCTTATGGATCACATAAACCTGCTCTAACTACCAACACAACTGTTCTTTTGTCTCTCATGATGAAAAAGTGGATCTTCTGCAACATAGGGGACATTTGGAACTAGTGTGCACAGAATAAGCTCCCACAAAGAACAATAAAATGATGCTTCAATACAAACTGATAATGAGTTTGGTGACATGGGATAAATTTTGGCAGTAACATAAGGGAAATCTCTGCTGCGCTGCTCTTCTTTGAAATATTGCCAAGGCATCTTTTATGCCTATCTGAAGGGAGTATTATCTCAAAGGTTTAACATCTGATATCGCATCTCTTCCTTCAGTGCTGCACTGAAGAACCAGCCTAAATATAGTGTAGCAGTCTGTCTCAAATGGAGCTTGAGCCAGCAACCTACTGATTCTAAGGCAAGAAATCTGCCCGAGAGCCAGGCCAGTGAACTCATTGAATGAAAATTAACCCACTAACATAATTCCTTATAATGGTATTTCCATGGACTGTGAGTTCAGTTCAAAGTAAATTTATTATCAATTTTCATATATGTCGCTATATACAACCCTGAGATTCATTTTCTTGAGGGCATACTCAATAAATCCATAATAGAATAATAAGAATAATAGAATTAATAAAAGACCACCCCAACTTTGGCGTTCAACCAGTGTGCAAAAGACAACAAACTATGCAAATACAAAAAGGAAGAAATAAATAAGCAACAAATATCGAGAACTGGGATGAAGAATCCTTGAAGGATTCACTTAAAAGCTTGTGGGAACAGTTCAGTGATGGGGCAAGTGAAGTTGAGTGAAGTTATCCCCAGTGATTCAAGTGCCTGATGGTTGAGGTTTACTAACTGTTCCTGAACCTATTAGTTTGAGTCCTGAGGCTCCTGTAGCTTCATCCCAATGGCAAAAATGAGAGGAGAGCATGGCCTGGGTGTTGTGGGTCCCTGATAATGGATGCTGCTTTCCTGTAACAACACTTCATGTAGATGTGCTTAATGGTGGGGAGGACCTTACCCATGACAGATTGCGTCGTATCTGCTACTTTTTGTAGGATTTTCTGCTCAAGAGCATTAGTGTTTTCGTAGGCTGTGATGCAGTCAGTCAATATACTCTCCACTGACATAAGAGGTTGTTGTGGCACCACTCAGCCATATTTTCAATCTCCCTCCTACATGATGAATCGTCACCACCTTTGACTTAGCCTACGAAAGTGGTGTCATCAGCAAACTTGAACATAGCATTGGAACTGTCTTTAGCTACACAGTTACAGGTGCAAAGCAAGTCGAGCAGAGGGATAAGCACACAGACCTGTGGTGCACCTGTGCTGTTGGAAACTGTGGAGAGGTGTTGTTGCCAATCCAAACTGACTAGGGTCTGAAGATGAGGAAATCCAGGATCCAATTGCACAAGGATGTATTGAGGACAAAGTATTGAAGCTTATAGTTCTGGGTCGTTGATCGTATGGAATGCCGAGGTGTAGTTTTTAAAGAGCATCCTGATGTATGCAGCTTTGCTGTCCATATTTTCCAGAGTTGAGTGAAGAGCTAATGAGATGGCATCAGCTGTGGATATGGTAAGCAAATTAGAGCAGATCCAAGTCGCTTCTCAGGGAAGAGTTGATAGGTTTCTTCACCAACCTCACAAAACACTTTGTCACTGTGGATGTAAGTGCCACTGGATGATAGCCACTGAGGCAGGTTACTACGTTCTTCTTAGGCACTGATATAAGTAAAGTCTGCTTGAAGCAGGTGGGTACCTTAGACTGCCAAACGTGAGACTAAAGATCTCAGTGAGCACTCCAGCCAGTTGCTTCAATCACACACTAACAGTCTGATCTTCTCACTTACTTCATGGAATTGACCACTTAAAAGAAGAATTGTTATGGCTAATTTAGCACTAAAATTTTGAAGACGCAAGCAAGAGAACAAAGATTGATTGAATTTGAGGGCCATTCAACATAAGTAGTCCTTAACAGTGTTTATTGATCACATGAACCTCTCTCTAACAACTGGCCTTCTGTTCCTTACACCTTATTTACCTCTTCAGCTTTCCCTTAAATACATCAAAACTATCCACACCAACTACTCCTTGTGATTTTTCAGATGTCCAGTATGCTTAAATTCCCTATAAGGCTGAGATACATTCCAGATTGCACTGTGACACTGTGATAGCACTGATGGCTCTTTTCTTTGCAACCCCCATAATGCCAAGGAGAGAGTTGGTTCTGCACAGCAAGCAGCCAGCAAAGCCTCTACACCCCTCCTCTATAGGCTTGCATCGTACCCTCTACCACTGTCTCTGTTACTGCTCTACCAGCTCCTGGTAATTGACTTCACTATGCTCTAACGCCTCCTCAATCCAGTCTTCCAAGGCATTGTCAGTTTACCATGACCACCTCCTTTGAGGTTTCTGACAGAATTACGACTTATTATAGATTACCTTTTATGTGCATTTGCTACTTTATGTTCACATAAATGGAAACAGCTCTTCTAGCTCTGATCAACGCTATATAACTCTCTCACTGTAAGCTCGTAACGGGTTAGCTATTACTGTGAATACAAACTAACAGCAGTATAACTATAATACATGGGAATAATGATGCAGAGGCCATTTCCAATAAATAAACAGGTTTAGCGTAAATATGATCCAGGTAAACAGAAAACATAAAAGTGTGAATGCTTCTTTTAGGGGCAAATAAGGCTATTAGCTCTATGAATACTGACACACCTATGCAACTTTACTCTTTACCAGGAAGCAATAATTCAGCTCATACCAGTACAATCTTAGGTCAAAATTGTGTTGACAAAATATTGTAAACTTTAACAAATCAAACCAAACTGGTTCTACACTGAAGAAAAAACTATCCACGCAACGTCCAACAAAAATGTCATCGAGCTTCCTCCAATGTTGTGTGCTAGCCACTAACTGACTGTTATCTGCCTGTTCTCTGTGAAACCATAAACTGCTTGAGGATTTTATGACATTTGTATCTGTCCTTCCAAATTTGTTTCTGTGAGCCACGTTCGTTCTCCATTACCCTTTCCTTCATCTTCCTCCTTCTTCGATCCCATGCTCTCTATAGGAAATGGCTATCTCTCTTTTTCCCATGCTCGCTCTAGAAAAAATGTTAACAAGAGAAATCCCATTGGCCAATTACAACAAGCCTGATTTAATCAAATGAATTTTTTATTTTAAACAGCAAAATGAAATACTTGATTGTAACTGTATATTATCAGTATATAATGTAATTAAAAAATCACTTTTTAAATATAGATTTATATTTTAAGGAGATCTGCAGAAAGTAAAATACTCAACAGCATAACTGCATTAATAAAATACCACCAGTCTTAAACCAGGGTATTAAAGTTATGTCATACCAAATTGTCATTGATTGATGGATCGTACAGCAAAGATGCAGGCCTTTCAGTCCACTCAGTATGAGCAGGGCCTCAACCTAACTTATCCCATTATTTTCTCCCCATATTCCTCCATCACTCACTACACAATATGGACAATTTAGAGCACTTAATTAATCTGCTAACTCCCATGCTTTTGGAAAACTGGAGCACCCAAAGAAAAACCATTTGGTCACAGGGAGGACTACTGACTCCACCTGATAACACCAGGGGCTAGGACTGAACTAGGGTTGTTGTAGCTCTGAGGTAGTAACTCCACCTGCTGCGTCACCGTGATCCCTTGCACCCCTACTCATTTTTCAGCCAAACCCATTACCGCCAACACCACAAGAGCTACAATCTTTGACCTGAACCCTAAACCTAGACAAAAAGTTGCGGAAACCATTAGGAATACAAAAAGTGGTGGCTTCCGGTGAAACAAAAAATATGTGAAGAAGAAATACAAACACAAGCAGCCTGGAAACTCAAAACCTAACTTTTCTCCTGAGCAATTATTGCTGGTGTTGCCAGCAAACCCTATATTCCATAAAAGTAAATTAGAAAAAAATAATTAGATCTAATGGACTCCATTAAATTGATCATTACATTATCTGATTATCTTTAATCTCACTCTGCAGTACATTCACTGGATTTACAAAGAAAAAATAAGCATGTTTGCGCCTGTTCGCAGAGTGTCTGCAGTTGTCTGTCAGTGTGAAAAGTGTATGTCACAATAATATTTAGTCAGAAAAGTAAGGTCAACATTTACGCAATTAGTAGATTGTTCCCTGTATTCCTGTAAAGGAACAGGAAGATAGTGGTTAATTTACCCTTATAATAACAAGACTGCAAAAACAGTTTTAATTTACAATTATTGCACTACCATATAAATCATATCTAGCTTCCTAGTCCAACTCAAAGGCCTTTTACAAAGATGAATGTGACACTACAAATAATTTTGACAAAGGAAGAAAATGGAATAGACAGTCAGAAGTGAAGTCTGAGCAAAGCCATGATAGATGAAGGCCAGAGAAATGATAAGTGTGGCATAAAATATTTCCCCTTTCCCATATATCAAATTGGTTTGAAGTCATTGGATAAATCTATTGAATGTTTGTAGTAGTCCTAGGGTTAAATGGGAGAACATGACACTCATTTCTCAGACACTATGGGCCTCCTAGGCATCGGAATGGTAGTCGGGAGCATGCATGAGCCTCTGATTGGATGTGATCCGCTTGCCATTTGGGAAGCATGATTTATGTACCTATTTCCTCCCTTGGATTGTGTCAGAGTACGCCACAGCTTCACTTTATCTGCCACTGAAAACACCCTTAGTGACTTTGTAAGTCCATTGGAACACACTTTCAGCCAGCCTCCTATATTCCAAACTACATAAGGTGAACCATCGAACAGTCAGTTGCCCATGGCCCAACTCAGACCCATTCCCAGTTATCCATGATTCCTGTGTCCAGGACCAGGATGTCTGCAGTATCCAGGGCATCTTCAAAGAGCAATGCCTCAAAAAGTTGGCATCCATCATTAAGGATCCCCATCACCCAGGTCATGCCTTGTTCTCATTGCTACCATCAAGAAAGTGGTACAGAAGCCTGAAGGCATACACTCAATGATTTTGGAACAGCTTCTTCCCCTCTATCATCTGATTTCTGAATGGACATTGAACCCATGAACACTACATCACTACTTTTTTATTTCTATTTTTGCACTACTTATTTAATATATATACTTACTGTAATTCACTGTTTTTTCTGTTATTGTGTATTGCATTGTACTGGTGCCACAAAGTCAACAACTTCCACAACATATGCTGGTGTTATTAAACCTCATTCTGATTCTGAATCTGATCCCAGTTAAGCCGAGCTTCCATATGAAAAGCTAGGTCACCTGTTTTAAAACTTTTCATTGTACCACCCTCAAATTGCCTCTTACAATTTAACGAGATATCTATCCTTGGTTGCAATTTTATTTTAATTCTAAAATATGCATTATTTATTGTATATACAGTATCTTCAATTACCACTCATTCATCGCTACCTTTGTTGTATCATAATTTCAATTCTTTCCCTTAGAATGCTTCAACATTACTCATCTTTCCTCCCTAAACAATGAAGTACTTGAAAGGCCCCTGTCTATCTAGTGGCAAGGCCTTAGACTGTAGACCTTTCTCACATAGGTTCTGTGTGCCCACAGTGAGCATCAGTGCACCACAGAGCACATGCTACTACAATTAGAAATGTGCCAATTGACAATATTCACTTACGATATTGCCTTTTACCAGAGGACCAAGAAATACTGAGTAGAGCAAAGTGCAGTCTTCACTAAGTTGTAATTACTTTGCCATAGATCGTCCTCCCTTTTAAACTGCCTCAGATCTAAGATTCCCATCTCCCTTAGACACTTCATGACATCCGTCTCATTGACAAAGCTCTTAAAGATGCCTGAATTTCAAATTTTATTTGATCATACATCTCTGAAGTCCTCTGGGACATGTTGTCTCATTATAGGTGTAAACAAAATGGAAGCTGTTGCAATAATCTACTTGTGCCTGAAATAGACAACATCCTAATTTGCTGTTAGAATGATGGATGGAATAACTATATCAAGTTCCAGCTGAATCTTTAGTTAGACCAAAGCAATTCTAGCTTAAACCTGGATGATTGACGTGAGGCTGTCTCTACACGTGGTGTCTTTTTCAGAGTGTTGGGGCTTAAGATTCATAACCAATGCTTCCTCAACTGTATTTGTATTGAGTAGAAATTCTCTGCACTTGGGTGGGGCAATCAAAAATAGATGATCCTGTACTTAACCACCCAATAGTTAATATGCAGGTCTTCATAAAGTAGATAGCTTGTGTCAGACAACTGCCATAACCAATAGTATAGCTACACCAGTGTTTTACAGTAGCCATGATAATGATAATGCAGGTTATTGTTCTAATCTGCAAAAGAGTCATGCAGCTGATAGTGAGGTAGTCTCTTAGGACTGAGGCTGTATTTCTAATACAGTATAGTAATTCTAACCTGATAAGGTCTAAGGCTTTTGAGATTCATAGTAGTGAGATATACAGACTAGACGAGGAGCACATTACAAATAGCGAGATTTTATTTCTAGACTGAGAACCCTATTACTGAAAGAGAGAAATTGAGGTTAGAGGAGATTTTCTGAAGGGCATTAGTGAACAACATAATAGCTATTTAATTTATTATCTGGATTTAAATTCCTCAGCTGCAAAGCAATTGAATGGAATACTATCCCTGTGACATAATCACTATGCTTCCATAACCCATATTGAGACCAAAGGAAAGTGAGGGGAGTGAGGGTTTCATAATGATTAAATTAATTTATCACCGTTATAATCAAAAAAAGGGGTTTGATGTGATGAGTCTGGTAAAGCACTCAGAAAATGTCGTCTTACTCTGGCAACCCAGCTATACAAAATCTCTGAGCGAGTAACAAAATTGGCAGAGCTTTCATATGGGGCATATCAATCTGCCAGAAATACTGCCGGCATCAGCAACGTTAGCAGGCAAAATCTCATCACTAAGTAGGCTGCAGGGTGAGAGGCTGAAAGAAAAGCAAATATTCGAGGTGTCATTGGGTGCAGGTTTTTGATCTCTGAAATTGGCCTTCATTGTTCCTGCTTTTCTACACATTAATGAATTAATTTCTACCCTCAGACATTGAACTGAGTTCTCATTTGCCTGGTCAGCTGGATGTAAGAATTCCTGGCACACTGTTGACGAGAAGCAGAGAGCCCTCCTGGTGAACTGAACAATATTCATCCATTAAGCAAGATTAACTGCTGTACTGCATGTGAGACCTTACTGCACATACATTCGCTTCCTTTGGATTTTCTACATAGTAAGTGACCACATTTACAATGTAATTAATTGGCTGTGAAGTGCTTGAGGCAATTCTGTCAGACTGAAAGATTTTATATAACTTCAATACGTTCTTCATTATAAAATGTGAAATATGGGAAAAAGAGTTGTTTTTTTCATTGAAGGGTGGCGGAACTGTAAATTATTCTTTATTCCTTCTGGTTCAGTTATTTCTACAATTCATGCACAGAGCTAATATAGCAATTAAAATATAATTAAAATTATGTACTTAGTACAGGAAGCAATTTGCGTGGGATATTGCATCCTGGTTTGTGAATGGGTGATCTATTTAGTAGCTAACATTTCACCAAAAGAGCCAACGTTTTACACGTCTGTAAGGAGTTTGTATGGTCTCCCCATGATGGGGTGCGTTTTCTCCGCCTGCTCTGGTTTCCTCCCATAATCCAAAGACGTACCACTTAGCAGGTTAACTGGCCATTGTTAATTATCCTGTGTTTAGGTGGATTGGAACGGCTTGTCTCATGCCGTACTTCTAAGTTCTAAAAAATAGTCATATTCCACTCAAAGTCCTCATTCACTGGTTTATGAGAGAACGTGTCTTATATTCAACATCCTTAAGACAAGTGGCTTCTATCAGAGAGCCCCCCTGTGTCTGAAACAATAAAGACTCCTGGAAATACATAGTTTGGAAATGTCTCTCAAGAGTAAAACTCATTATCACTTTTAGCGTTCCAGCAAAATCTTTGGCCTAATGAGGAAATGAATGACTGACCTCAAATTTGGCTCAAAACTCACTTTGTGTTTCACTAGTTTTTTTAAAAGACTTCCTTATTTATAATAATATATAGAAAAATATTAACAAGTTTCCTCTACATTGTCTTACAGCATGTCAACACCATTTATGTTTCAACCTTAACAAATGCACCCATGAAGTATATGCACAAAAGGCTTTCACTGTAACTCAGTCAATGTGTCAATAACAAAGGAGATAGATACAGAAAGGTGCTGGAAAAGAGCCAGTCGCATCATGAAGGATTCCACCCACCCTGCTCATGGGCTGTTCCTCCCAATCTCATCAGGAAGAAGGAAGTTTAGCATCCCTGCCAGGACCAACAGACACAAAAAAGTTACTTTCCCTAAGCTGTGAAGCTGATCAACACCTCCACCCACTAACCCACCCGTCCGCACCCCCAAGCACCATTACTTCATCGTTTCCTGTCAGTCACCTTACTGTGCCTAGCTTAATGGACTTCACTTTCGTAAATCTGTTATATAAATTATCTTATCCTTTTTATCTTATTTTTGCTTTATTTCATGCTGCCTCAGATCTGGAGTAACAATTATTTTGTTCTCCTTTACACTTGTGTACCAGAGATGACATGAAACAACCTTGAAACTTGGAGAGCATTCTGACTGGTTCCATAGCAGTCTGGTGTGGAGGCTCCAATACACAGGATTACAAGGGGTTGCAGACGGTTATAGACGCTGCCAGTTCCATCACGGGTACGACCCTCCCAACTATTAAGAAGAACTTCAAGAAGCAGTGACTGAGGAAATTAAAGATGGTGAGGAAGACTGTCACCATCTGGGATGTGCTCTTTTCCCATTACTACCACTGGGGAGGAGGCACAGGAGCCGAGCCAGACAACAATTCAGGAACAGCTTCTTCCCCTCCACCATCAGATCTCTGAATGGTCCATGAACTCATGAACACTACCTCACTATTCCTGTTTTTGCATGATTTATTTATTTTTGTAACTTCATAGGTTTTTTTCTTTGTACTCTACTGCTCTCCCAAAACAGATTTAGTGTGAGTGACAATAAATCTGATTCTTGTCTATATTCCGATCAACTTGTCACGATGTAGTAAGTTTTGCATCAAGTCAGCTATGCTAAAGATTCTCTCCTATCTATGAGAAAGTGGACAAGTGCAGTGAGGCATTATTGGAATATCCCCTCTGCCTACTTCATTTACTTACATAGTGATTGTAAGATTCAACCGCAAGATAAACAACCTGTATTTATATTACTTCTTTTAAAGAAACAAATCATCCTGAAACATTATTAAAAGAAATTAACATCGAGCTGCATGAAGACTAGTCAGACCGGGAAAGGATAGATTTTTACAGACTATCTTAAATGAGGAGTGTGAGGCAGGGAGCATCAGGAAGGGAACTCCAGAACCTTAGGACCAAGGAAACTGATGGCCCAGCTATTAGCAATACTGAAATGAACCTCAGCAACGTTGAGAAACTACACAGTGGTGTAGCAGTTAGTATAACGCTATTGCAGCACCAGTAACCCAGGTTCAATTCGGCCACTGTCTGTAAGGAGTTTGTACATTCTCCCTGTGACCGCATGGGTTTCTCTGGGTGCTCCTGCTTTCTCCCACATTCCAAAGATGTACCGATTAGTAAGTTAATTGGTCACATGGATGAAATTGAGCAGTGTGGACTCATTGGGCTTGTTATCATGTTGTATCTGTAAATAAAAGATTTTTTAAAAAGCAGAAGCATTGAAGCAGAAAATGGATGAACCCGCACAAGTGTATATCAAACCTGTGCTGCTGAAATTCAATAATCAGAGCCTGCCTGTGCTTTTCCTCCCCTAGTCTTTATTTCAGAGGAAGTGGAACAATGGCCAACTTTGAAGGCTTGTCAGTCTCCATTGTTGGTCATGCAATTCCTTTTGCTCTCTTATTTATAGCTCATTTCCTAATTAATGTCATCAAAGGTGATTATCACCTCAGAAAATTACTTTGGAGTCAAAGGATGGATGAGATCTGCTTTTAACTGACCTTTGTGAAGGTTCTGGAACCTTAGTTGGTAAAACATAGAAATCTACAGCACATTACAGGCCCTTCGGCCCACAATGTTGTGCCGACCATGTAACCTACTCCAGAAACTACCTAGAATTCCCCTACCACATAACCCTGTATTTTTCTAAGCTCTGTGTACCTATCTAAGAGTCTCTTAAAAGACCCTATTGTATTCATTTCCACCACCTTTGCTGGCAGTGCATTCCACACACCCACCATTCTCTGTTTGAAAACCTTACTTCTGACATCCCCCGTATACCAGCTTCCAAGCACCTTAAAACTATGCCCCATTGTGTTAGCCATTTCAGCCCATTTCAGAACATATGGAATGTTCTTTGAGTTTAACTAAAATGCTTATCCTACACTCACCGAAGAATGGTATAATATTTTTCTGACTGCCATTCTTTCCCTCTGTGGTCCCATCCTCTTTTATGGCTTCACTATATTTGTGCTTTCAAATTACTGTCGTCCTTGTAGTAAATCTGCTTCCACCTACTCCTGATCAAAACATATAATGTCAATAGTAGAAACTGCACACAGTGTCCAACTATAGTTTGGCTTCCATCATAGCCTTCTTGTTTTGTTCCCAATGGTGCAATTAATTTTGATCACAATGTTGTGATGAAGGAAGAAGTTGGTGCAGATGGTGCAGGTTTGAAGGAACAGAATGGGCAAAGTGTGAAGAATAATGGGCAAAGTGGATCCAAGGACCGAATAAATGAGGAACAGATCAAGATGAACTGTAAAGAGACCTGCTGGTACTGCATCAGCTGACATCAGCTGACCTGGCATCTTTGAAGGAGAGTCTGACACAAATAATACCTGCTGTGATTTGAGTCATTTAACAACAGACACTAAAGCTGTCTAGTGCTTTAGGTTGTACATGATGTGATTGGAGAATCAATCATAACTACCCTTCAAAGCGCAGCAGTGAACCAAACACAAATCTTCTGAAGAGGCTCTGTCTGAGAATAGCCTACCTTTACACTGGGTACAATAAAAAATAAATATGACATTAATCTACCTGGAGTTATTGGCATCCTCCATGCACTTAATCTTGTCATTGCCAGTATGTTCCCATCTGTGTGAATTATTGTAAAGTCTGTGGGAAGTTTTACTTCAGTTTTCAGTGTGATTATCTAGACTGATAAGAAATAGAACAAACAGGAGCCAAACTTTAGTTTCTCAAAATGTGAAACAGTCTGTAAAGATCAGTAAAACCCTGTCTGAGAACATGAAATTGCCAAAATGAAAACATTAGGCTGCTATGGAGAAGTTTGAAGCTGAAAAAAGATTCCAATGTGGATTATTGAAATGTTAATCCTGAAAGAAATGAAAGTTTGCCTGCTCTAAACCATAAGCATTCTTCTTTAAGTTTCAGTAGAAATGTTATAGTACTAGTGCGATCACTCGAATTGAGTATGAAGTTCTTCTAGGGGTTGTCTATTGGTAGGTCTTCAGATTGCTTTAGAGGCCAATTCAGGATCCACGTACAGTAGATGGGGAATGCCAGTGCATGACTTGTTTAACGGGAAGAGGCTGATCCACAGCATACACTACACAATAAGACCATATAAGACATAGGAGAGAATTAGGTCATTCAGCCCATCAAGTCTGCTCTACCATTCCATCATGGCTGAGTTATTATCCCTTTCAACTCCATACTCCTTGCTTCTTCCTGTAACCTTAGATGCCCTGACTAATCAAGAAATTATCAACTTCCACTTTAAATATACACCAGTTACTTAGCCTCTACAGTCATCTGTGGCAATAAATTCTGCAGATTCACAACACTATAGCTAAAGAAATTCCTCCTCATCTCCGTTCCAAATGGTCATCCCTCTATTTTGAGCCTGTGTCCTCTGGAACTAAACTTCCCCTGCTATAAGAATCATTCTCTCCACATCCACTCTAATTGGCCTTTCAATGTTTGATGTTTCAAAAAGACCCCTCTCATTCTGCTAACTCTAGTGAGTATAGGCCAAGAACCATCAACTGCTCCTCAAAGGTTATTCCTTTCATTCCTGGAATCATTCTCGTGAGCCTCCTCTGCACCCTCTCAAATGTCAGCACATCTTTTCTTAAAGAAGGGCCCAAAACTGCTCTCAATGTGCAGTCTGACCAATGCCTTATAAAGCCTCAGTATTACATTCTTGCTTTTATATTCTAGTCCTCTCAAAATGAATGCTAGCATTGCATTTGCCTTCCTTACCACCAACACAATGTGCAAGTTAGCCTTTAGAGAATCCTGTACAAAGACTCTCAACCCTTTGCACTTCTAATTTTTGAATTTTCTTTCTATTTAGAAAATACTTTATGCCTTTATTTCTTTCACCAAATTGTATGCCTATACACTTCCCTATGCTATATTCTATCTGCTGATTATCCCAATCTGTCTAAGTCTTTTTGTAGACTCCCTGCTCCTCCACCTAGGCTCATATCATTCACAAACTTGACCATCAATTCCTTTATCAAACTCATTGACACATAATGTGAAATTAAACAGTACGAACACCAACCCCTGCAACACACCATTATTTGCCAGCCGCCAACCAGAAAAGGCCCCCTTTATTCACACTCCTTGCCTTCTGCCAGTCAGCCAATCTGCTATCCGTGCTAGTATTCTTCCTGTAATACCGTGGGCTCTTAGCTCTTAGCTCTCATATGTAGCACCTTGTCAAAGACCTTCTTAAAATCCAAATAAACAACATAAAACCACAAGCTGCTCTAAAAAAGGATCTCACAGATGTTCTACAAATTGTCTCTCTTGGGTTCCAGCACCAATCTAATTTTCCCAATCTATTTGCATATTAAAATTCCCCCATGAGGATTGCAACATTGCCCTTTTCACATGCCTGTTCTATATTCCATTATAATGTGTAGCCTACATCTTAGCTACTGTTCAGAGGCCTGCATGTAACTCCCATCAGGATCTTATTACTTCTCCAGTTTCTTAACTCTATCCACAAGGATTCTACATCTTCTGATCGTATGTCACCTCTTTTTACCAAACTCTCTCTTCAGGACCTCATCCTTTTCCCTACCTACAGTATGTCATTGGTACCATCACGTACCACAACTTCTGCTACTCGTCCTCCTTCTTTAGAATGCTGCGGACCCGATCTGAGATATCACTGACCCTGGCATCTGGGAGGCAACATACCATCTCTCTCACATCCACAAAATCTCCGGTCTGCTCCTCTGACGTAGAATCCCCTAGCACTACTGCACTCATCTTTCCCCCCTCAGCACCCCTCCCCACTTCTCTTCTGAGCTACAGAGCCAGACACAGTTCCAGTGATGTGATCATTGCAACTTCCCCCAGTAGATTGTCCTCACCAACATTATCTAAAGTGGTATATTGATTTGGGGGGTGGGGGGGTGCAGCCAGCAGGGGAACTCTGCACTGGCTGCCTACAGGCTCCGTCAAGAGCCTGTACCTCCTCCCCTTTCCCTCTCCCTGTAGTCACCCAGACAGCTAGCTGCCTCTTACAACTTAGGAGTGACTACTCCCTGTAGCTCCATTCTATCTCCTCCTCATTCTCCTGTTTAAGCCAAAGTTCATTAAGCTGTAGTTGTACTTCTTTAACACAGTCTCTAAGAAGCTGCGGCTGGGTGTGCTTCGTGCAGATGTCGTTATCAGGGAGAGTGGAAATTCCCTGAGGTCCCACATCTCACACTAAGAACATACCACTAACACTGGATCCGTTCTCAATGCACTAGCTATGTACTACTAGACAAAGAAGCAGAAAAAAATCTTGCTAGAAATTTACTTAGAGCCTCCACCTGTTCTCACTGAAACTTGTGGAACCAAAGCCTCACAGTCCTTAATGGATCGGGTTCAGGTCCAGTGGCAGAAAATGCAGAACGACAGGGGGCCCTTCACTGCTGTAGCCTTACACAGTTTTAATTTCCCGATATGTGAGCTTTCAGATAGAGGGGAAGGAGAGCAAAGAGCAAAGGCATTTAGTTGGATTGAGTAAGCTTTTCTTGCTCCACCTAATAAAGTTGTAGAATAAACTCGAAAGCTGACAGCAATGAGTGCACTGTATGCATTAAAACTTTGCTTGAACACTCCTAACTCAGCAAGAACAGATAGTTGCAATCTCAATAACTGTGCAACAAATACTGTATTTAGCACTGCTGCTTCTATACTGGAGAGCAAATATATAATGAATAAACAGCAAGGTCCATAAACAGGAAACCCTGATAGAATGAAACTCTTAACCTGATTCTTCAAAGAACAAACACCTGTAACTTTGCTTAGGACTTTGTTGTAATAGACATTAGTAGGTTAGACTCAGGTATGTGATACTTGTTAAAGTAAAGTCATTTGCCTTTTTAGAGGTTCCTGTGTGTTCACTGCTGATATCATTATGGTGTATATCATTTTTGATGGATTCCTGAAAATAGATAAAGATAGAGCTCAACACATCACAGAAATCAGCCTCACAACATGAGAAAATCTGCAGATGCTGGATATCTAGAGCAACACCCACAAGATGCTAGAGGAACTCAGCAGGCCAGGCAGCATCTATGGAGAAGAGTGAACAGTCAATGTTACAGGCCAAGATCCTTCATCAAGACTGGAGAGCAAGAGAGAAGTCAGATTAAGAAGGTGGGGGGAGGGGAGGAAGAAGTACAAGGTGGCAGGTGATGTGTGGAACTGGGAGTGGGGAGAGGATGTTGTAAGGAGCTGGGAAGTTGATTGTTGGAAGAGATAAAGGACTGGAGAAGGGGGAATCCAATAGTAGAGGAGAGAAGACCATGGAAGAAAGGGAAGGGGGAGGAGCACCAGAGGGAGGTGATGAGCAGTTAAGGTGATAGATAAGGTGAGAGAGGAAAACAGGGATGGGGAATGGTGAAGGAGTGAGGGGTGGGGCAGCTACCAGAAGTCCGAGAGGTCGATGTTCATGCCATCAGGATGGAGGCTACCCAGACGGGAGATAAGGTGTTGCTCCTCTAACCTGAGTGCGGCCTCATCATGGCAGTAGAGAAGCCATGGACTGACATGTCAGAATGAGAGTGGGAAGTAGAATTGAAATGAGTGACTACTGGAAGATCCCACTTTTTGTGGCGGACAGTGTGAAGGTGCTCAGTGAAGCATCTCCCAATCTATGTTGGGTCTCGTCGATATACAGAAGGACACACCGGGAGTATGGAACACAGTAGGTGACCCCAACAGACTTACAGGTGAAGTGTGGCCTCACCAGGAAGGACTTTTTGGGGCCCTGAATATTAGTGAGGCAGGAGGACTAGGAGCGGGTGTAGCACTTGTTCTGCCTTCGAAGATAGGTACCAGGAGGGAGAAAATAGGGGAGGGACGAGTGGACAAGGGAGTCACATAGGGAGCAATCCCTGTGGAAAGTGGAAAGTGGAGGGAGGAGGGGAAGGATGTGCTTGGTAGTGGGATCCTGTTGGAGATGCCGGAAGTTACAGAGAATTATGTGCTGGACACGGAAGCTAAAATGGGTGGTAGGTGAGGACAAGAGGAACCGTCACTGGTGTGGTGGTGGGAGTATGGGGTCAGGGCAGATGTGTGCGAAATAGAAGAGATGCAGGTGAGAGCAGTATTGATGGTGGAGGAAGGGAAGTCCATTTACTGGAAAAAGGAGGACTCCTCAGTTGGTCTAGAATGAAATGCCTCATCCAGACATCAGATGCAGTGGAGACAGAAGGACTGAGAGAAGGAGATGGCATTTTTACAAGTGACAGTGTGGAAAGAGGTATAGTCCAGGCAGCTATGAGAATCAGTGCGTTTATAAAGGATATCAGTAGATAGAATGTTTCCAAATATGGAGACAGAGAGATCAAGAAACGGGAGAGAGGTGTTGGAAATGGATGAAGTAAATCTGAGGGCAGGGTGGAAGTTGGAGACAAAGTTGATGAAATTGACCAGCTCAGCAAGTATGCTGAATGCAGTCATCAACTCAGTGTAGGAAGAGTTAGGGAGCGATGCCGGTCTAGCCGACAAAAAGGCAGGAAAAGCTGGGACCGATGTCAGTGCCCACGGCTACACCTTTAGTTTGAGGGAAGCAGAAAAAGCCAAAGGAGAAATTATTGAGGGTGAGGACCAGTCCCACCAGACGGAGGAGAGCAATGGTGGAGGGGAACTGGTTAGGTCTGTGGTCCAGAAAGAAGCAGACGGTTTTGAGACCTTCCTGATGGGGAGTGGAGGTAGATAGGAATGAGACATCCATAGTAAAAATGAGGTGATTGGGACCAGGGAACTTAAAGTCATTGAAAAGATTAAGAGCTTGTAAAGTGACACAGGTGTAGTTAGAAAGGCACTGAACCTGAGGGGATAAAACAGCATCGAGGTACGCAGACACAAGTTCGGTGGGGCAGGAGCAGGCACAAACTATGGGTCTATCTGGACAATCAGGTTTGTGGATCTTGGGGAGGAGGTAGAAACGGGAGGTGCAGGGTGAGGTTGGTGACAGTGGAGGCAAATCCCTCGAGTCAATAAGGTCGGTGATGGTGTGGAGGACAATAGCCTGATGCTCCTTAGTGGGTTCCTGCTTAAGGGGTAGCTAAGAGGAGGTGGCTGAGAGTTGCTGTCTAGCCTCAGCAAGTTAGAGGTCAGTCTGCCTGATTACTACAACAATGTCCTTATCTGCAGGTTTGATGGTGAGGTTGGGAAAAGTGCGGAGAGAGTGGAGAGCAGTGCGTTCAGAGGGAGTGTGTTTAGGACTGGAGAGAGGAGTGTTAAAGTCGAGATGGTCGATGTCTCTTCAGCAGTTAGCAATAAACTGATCCAGTGCAGGCAGAGGCCAACAGCAGGGTTTGGAGCAAGAGAAGGAGGGTTGGAGATGGGAGAAGGGGCCATCGGTGTGGGCTGGATAGTCCTTCACAAAGAAGTAGGCACGGAGACATAGGTGACTTAAGGAGAGCTCAGTGTCATGGTGGGCACAGAACTCACTGAGGTGTGGGTGCGAAAGGACAAAGGTGAGGGGCCCTTACTGAGGGTAGAACATCCTGCTTCAGAGAAGGGAATGTCGGAGGGAATTGGGAAGAGCCGGGAAGGATGAGAGCTGGGATCAGAGGGGGGAAGAGGGTTGGTAGTGTCTAAGGAGAGGGGAGGCTTGGGATGTTTAGGGAAGGTGGGGTGAGAGGAAGATGGAGACTCCAAGGACCCAGGAGCTGACAGTGGGGCCTGAGGACACAGGATTGCAGAGTGGTGCTGGAGGCTGGGGTTCCAGCAGCAGCACATACAGTCTCTGCCTGGAGGTGCTATCAGTCAACATCCAGGCTGAATTCGGAGCTAGAGGTTGCACAATTAGCAGTTTGAAGATGCCTGGGTACACCGGAACTGGCGTAGATGGCAGTAGAATCCGGCTTCTGAATTTGCTTGGGATCATTTGAAACAGTCTTCCCTCTATGGGCACTGCTTACACTTCTCACTACGTCAGTAAAGTTGTCAGCAAAGGCCCCACCCAGCATAGACTTTCATCTTCTCCCCTGTTCCATTCAGCAGACATACAAAACCCTGAAAACCCCTACAACCAGGCTGAAGGACAGATTCTACCCTGCTGTTGTAAGGCGACAAAATAGTTCCTTAGGATGATAAGGTAGACTCTTGACTAGATCATCTACTTCATTGTATTCATGAACTTCATTGTTTACAGGCAAATGCTGTTGCACTTTATTCTGCATTGTTATTGTTTTACCTGGTTCTACCTCAACGTACTGTGGAATGATTTGATCTGTATGAACAGCAGACAATACAGATCTTTTACTGTATCTCAGTACACGTGAAAAACTTGATTGTATACTGTTCATAAAGATCAAATAGAAAACTAATTCCAATCCTTTTGAAATTAAAAAAATATATACAATCAGTTAAACTACTTAGACCTCTGAAGTTGTAAGATTGATTTAGAGTAAAATATAGCTGTATAATCAGCTAATCATACCTTCAGTCATTTAATTGGTCTCCTTGTTCACTGAATTCTTCTGTGCAAGCTGTAACTAGTGTCCTTTGGATCTTTACTTAATGCAAATAACAGTTGATTCTTAAATGTTCCTAAATATAAATGCATTACACTTTTTCCCCTTGAAAAGTAACTAATTGATAAAAACCATTAACTATCTGCATACTCTCAGTGGCTACTTTATTCGGTACACCTGCACACCTGCTCATTAACGAAAATATCCAATCAGCCAATCATGTGGAAGCAATTCAATGCATAAAAGCATGCAGACATGGTCAAGAGGTTCAGTCTTGTTCAGATCACACATTCGAGTGGGGAAGAGATGTGATCTATGTGACTTTGACAGTGGAATGATTTTTGGTGCCAAATAGAGCGTTTGAGTATCTCTGAAACAGTTGATCTCCAGGGATTTTCATGTAAAACAGTCTCTAGCGATTACAGAGAATGGTGCGAAAAACAACTAAGAAAATCCAGTGAGCAGCAGTCCTGTGGGTGAAATGCCTTGTTAATGAGAGAGGTTGGAGGAGAATGGCCGGACTGGTTCAAGTTGACAGGAATGTGACAGTAACTCAAATCACCATACATTACATCAGTGCTGTGCAGAACAGCATCTATGAACATGCAAAATGTCAAAACTTGAAGTGCATTGGCAGAGTAGCAGAAGATCACATTGGGTTCCACTCCTATACCTAATAAAGTGGCTAATGAGTGTATATTAAACTATAGCAGCAATTAACTATTTATTAATTTTATGGGGTGTACAACTCTTGGACTAAATTTAATATAAATGTATTCAATTCATTATATTAGAATCTTTTAACACCGATTCTACCTTAAAGGTTTAACAAAAATCTCTGCAGTTTCCATTCAAATTGCCAATAATTCCTATAAACGCTTTCACAAATAAGCTAACTACATCATACAGCCTGTGCTGCAATTCCTACTTACTATACTGCACTACAAAAATACTGCATATTCCTGAACATTGACTGCACCACTAAACTTAACACGGGCTAATAAAACTTAATAACCATTACATAAGGTACATTATTTCTGCAATTTACTGAGAACCCAGCCATGGCTTCAATTCCGTTTTAAGGCTCTTTATATTCTGGCCTTTGCTCTTACTTTGTACCGGCCCCTGATTTTCTATGACTTTGAAACTTTTCTCTTTTCTGATGTCAGAAAGCCATCAGTTCCGACTTTTCTACTTTGGATTATTTCCAATGCTCTCAATTTGGCCATAAATGTTTTTGGACTCTGTTAGTTCATTTTGACCTTATTAAACTGACATCAGTCCAGGACTAGTGTAGCATCACTCAAGAGAGGTTGAATCATCTCCACCATGAAGTATATTTCTCCCTCAAGACATCCACAAAGTCTGAACTTGATCCAGTCTGTTCATAACTTTGTCAGTAAAGGAAACACTGTAAACATCAAACTCTTCCTCAAGGGCCATGTAGTTTCATCTGCTCATACAGCAATATCTGATTTTCATGAAATAACCTTGCTACAGCAATTTTCCATCTTTCGTCAGGCCTGTGGATCCTAACCACACCACAGCCAAGGTCCTAACATGCCAATTAGCCGGTTATTGCATTCTGCCAAAACAGATAACAGATTCTTTCTCGGAAATGCCTATTTTATGGTATTTTGAGTATTCCATGCTCTGAAAACGTTTTGACATGGTCAAGGTGGCACTCTGAACTAAGTCTGCTCGAATGACCTGTTCTCCACTTTGGAACATCTCACTATCATCTACTAGAACACAGAATATAGAAATCCACAGCACATTACAGGCCCTTCGGCTCACAATGTTATGCCGACCATGTAACCTACTCTAGAAACTGTCTAGAATTACCCTACCAAATAGCCCTCTATTTTTCTAATCTCCATGCACCTGTTTAAGAGTCTCCTAAAAAAGACCCTATCGTATCCACCTCCACCACCATCGCCGGCAGTGCATTCCACGCTCCCACCACTCTCTGTGTGAAAAACTTACCCCTGACATCCCCTCTATACCCACTTCCAAGCACCTTAAAACTATGCCCCCTTGCGTTAGCCATTTTAACCCTGGACAAAAGCCTCTGGCTAGCCACACAATCTACTATTTTAGACTATAAAACTATAAGACATAGGAGCAGAATTAGGCCATTTGACCCATTTAGTATTCTCCGCTATTCCAACAGGGGTTATTTATTATCCTTTTCAACCTGCCTTTCTGCCTTCTCCCTGTAACCTTTGACACCCTTACTAGTCAATAACACTGGACAACAAATTTTTTCTGAAGTGTTGCTTCCTTGGAATTTTCTTGTTTGAAACTGAAACTGAACACAAGCCTAATTTCAGACTACTTGTATCATGTAGGAATTTGGAGAGACAGGAAAAATTAACTTTTATCGAATATAATGCATTTAATTGCATAATGGTGCTGACGTTTTGCAATAGTTCAACTCTAAGCTAAAAATGTTTTGTTGATGATTTTCACTTGTACTTGGTGTAGGAGGCTTCTCGCTTAAGTGTCCTGCAATAATCAGCCAGCACTGGTGGATTCCTGTTGCCCTGATACCGTTTCTCCATGACCGCAATGTCCTGGTGAAACCTTTCACCATGCTCGTCACTGACAGCGCCAAGATTTGCAGGGAAGAAGTCTAAATGGGAATGCAGAAAATGAATTTTTAGTGACATGTTGCACTTCATGGTTTTGTACGCTTGAAGCATGTTATCAACCAGCTGAACATAGTCTGTAATTGCCAAGAGAACTTTCAATAGGATCCCTGAATGCCTTCCTTGTGATTTTCTCCAGTCCTACTAGAAGTTCTTCGAATCGCTTGTCATTGATGGCCTGCTTGACTTGTGGACCAACAAAGTAAAACTTTTCTTAACCTTGGCATCAATTATTCTGACTTGAATTACAAATTGAAATAACAAATGTAGGCAATTTCAAAAAAATAGTGCATGATAGAGAAATTTCAAGGTGATTTTCCATGATCAGCAGCCCAAACTCCATAAGATACACCCAAAAGTATTCAGGAAGCAAATTTTTTGTTGTAACTACCAACCTCTCTTAAAAATACCCAATGACATGGTTTCCACAGCCATTTGTGCCAATGAATTCCTCAAATTCATGACCCTCCGATTCCTCCTCATATCTGTTCTAAAGGGATGTCCTTGTATTCTGAGGCTGTGCCCTCTGATCCTAGTCTCTCCCACTACAGGAAGCATCCTTTCCACGTCTGCTCTATCTTGGCTTTTCAATATTCAATAGGTTTCAAAGAGATTCTGCCTCATTCTACTAAGCTGCAGTGAGAACAGACCTAGAACCATGTTGTTTAGCTCGTTCAATGCATTGCTCTGCAAATCAGTTTTTCCACATCCTGGTAATATTTGTTTGAACTGCCATTGTGATTACATCTGCCCATTTGCCCAGCTTCAATTATAATATGGTGTTTCATGAACTTGGAGTCCTAAAATAAAGGAAGCATGTGCATGGTTCTTGATGACAACAATGTTTAGGACCATTGAGTTATTCTGCATGGAAAAATTCCCAACTTGTCTTTGTCTAACACAATGTCTTCCTGAGCTAATCCCATTTGCCTGCATTTTGGCCCATATCCTTCTAAACCTTTCTTATCTGTGTGTCTGCCCAAACGTCTTTTAAGTGTTGCAATTTTACCTGCTTCTACCTCTTCTTCTGCTAGCTCATTCTATTTGCACACCACTGTCTGCATGAAAATCTTGTTGCTTAGATCCACTTTAAGACTTAACCCTCTCAACTTAAACCTACCATTGATGTTACACTTACTGGCCTGCAGTCACCTGACTTAGACTTGCAAGCCCTCCTAAACAAAGATACAGATTATTGAATCACACAAATGCTAGAGGAACTTAGCAGGTCTGGCAGCATCCATGGAACTGAACAAACAGTTGACATTTCTCACAAAGACACTTCTTTGGGACTGCAAAGCAAGGGGGAAGATGCTAGAATAAAATGGTGGGGGGGGGGAGAGGAAGGAGGATAGCTAGAAGGTCATAGGTGAAGCCGGACGGTTGGGAAAAGTAAAAGGCCAGAGAAGAAGGAATAGACAATAGACAATAGACAATAGGTGCAGGAGTAGGCTATTTGGCCCTTCGAGCCAGCATGGCCATTCACTGTGATCATGGCTGATCATCCACATGGTAGGCTTATTCAGAAAGTGAGAAGGCATGGGATCCAGGGAAGTTTGGCCAGGTGGATTCAGAATTGGCTTGCCTGCAGAAGGCAGAGGGTGGTGGTGGAGGGAGTACATTCAGATTGGAGGATTGTGACTAGTGGTGTCCCACAAGGATCAGTTCTGGGACCTCTACTTTTCGTGATTTTTATTAACGACCTGGATGTGGGGGTAGAAGGGTGGGTTGGCAAGTTTGCAGACGACACAAAGGTTGGTGGTGTTATAGATAGTGTAGAGGATTGTCAAAGATTGCAGAGAGACATTGATAGGATGCAGAAGTGGGCTGAGAAGTGGCAGATGGAGTTCAACCCGGAGAAGTGTGAGGTGGTACACTTTGGAAGGACAAACTCCAAGGCAGAGTACAAAGTAAGTGGCAGGATACTTGGTAGTGTGGAGGAGCAGAGGGATCTCGGGGTACATATCCACAGATCCCTGAAAGTTGCCTCACAGGTGGATAGGGTAGTTAAGAAAGCTTATGGGGTGTTAGCTTTCATAAGTCGAGGGATAGAGTTTAAGAGTCGCGATGTAATGATGCAGCTCTATAAAACTCTGGTTAGGCGACACTTGGAGTACTGTGTCCAGTTCTGGTCACCTCACTATAGGAAGGATGTGGAAGCATTGGAAAGGGTACAGAGGAGATTTACCAGGATGCTGCCTGGTTTAGAGTGTATGCATTATGATCAGAGATTAAGGGAGCTAGGGCTTTACTCTTTGGAGAGAAGGAGGATGAGAGGAGACATAATAGAGGTGTACAAGATAATAAGAGGAATAGATAGAGTGGATAGCTAGCGCCTCTTCCCCAGGGCACCACTGCTCAATACAAGAGGGACATGGCTTTAAGGTAAGAGGTGGGAAGTTCAAGGGGGATAATAGAGGAAAGTTTTTTTACTCAGAGAGTGGTTGGTGCGTGGAATGCACTGCCTGAGTCAGTGGTGGAGGCAGATACACTAGTGAAGTTTAAGAGACTACTAGACAGGTATATGGAGGAATCTAAGGTGGGGGCTTATATGGGAGGCAGGGTTTGAGGGTCGGCACAACATTGTGGGCCGAAGGGCCTGTACTGTGCTGTACTACTCTATGTTCCATGTTCTATGTTCTGTGTTCTAATCAGTATCCAGTTCCTGCCTTATCCCCATAACCTTTGATTCCACTATCTTTAAGAGCTCTATCCATCTCTTTTTTGAAAGCGTCCAGAGATTTGGCCTCCACAGCCTTCTGGGGCAGAGCATTCCATATATCCACCAGTCTCTGGGTGAAAAAGTTTTTCCTCAACTCCATTCTAAATGGCCTACTCCTAATTCTTAAACTGTGGCCTCTGGTTCTGGACTCACCCATCAGTGGGAACATGCTTCCTGCCTCCAGCATGTCTAATCCCTTAATAATCTTATATGTTTCAATAAGATCCCCTCTCAGCCTTCTAAATTCCAGAGTATACAAGCCCAGTTGCTCCAATCTTTCAACATATGATAGTCCCGCCATCCCGAGAATTAACCTTGTGAACCTACGCTGCACTCCCTCAATAGCAAGAATGTCCTTCCTCAAATTTGGAGACCAAAGCTGCACACAGTACTCCAGGTGTGGTCTCACCAGGGCCCTGAACAGCTGCAGAAGGACCTCTTTGCTCTTATACTCAATTCCCCTTATTATGAAGGCCAGCATGCCATTAGCTTTCTTCACTGCCTGCTGTACTTGCATGCTTGCTTTCAGTGACTGATGTACAAGAACACCTAGATCTCGTTGTGCTTCCCCTTTTCCTAACTTGACTCATTTAGATAATAATCTGCCTTCCCATTCTTACCACCAAAGTGGATAACCTCACTTTTATCCACATTAAACTGCATCTGCCATGCATCTGCCCACTCACTCAGCCTGTCCATGTCACCCTGCATCCTCATTACATCCTCCTCACATTTCACACTGCCACCTAGCTTTGTGTCATCGGCAAATTTGCTAATGTTACTTTTAATTCCCTCATCTAAATCATTAATATATATTGTAAACAGCTGCAAATCCCAGCACTGAACCCTGTGGTACCCCACTGGTCACCGCCTGCCATTCCGAAAGGGACCTGTTAATCACTACTCTTTGTTTCCTGTCAGCCAGCCAATTTTCAATCCATGTCAGTACTCTGCGCCCAATACCATGTGCCCTAATTTTGCCCACTAATCTCCTATGTGGGACTTTATCAAAGGCTTTCTGGAAGTCCAGGTACACTACATCCACTGGCTCTCCCTTGTCCATTTTCATAGCTACATCCTCAAAAAATTCCAGAAGATTAGTCAAGCACGATTTCCCCTTCGTAAATCCATGCTGACTCGGACCAATCCTGTTACTACTATCCAGATGTGTCGTAATTTCAAATTTTATAATTGACTCCAGCATCTTTCCCACCACCGACGTCAGGCTAACCGGTCTATAATTCCCTGTTTTCTCTCTTCCTCCCTTCTTGAAGAGAGGGACAACATTAGCCACCCTCCAATCCACAGGAAATGATTCTGAATTTATAGAACATTGGAAAATGATTACCAATGCGTACACAATTTCTAAAGCCACCTCCTTAAGTACCCTGGGATGCAGACCATCAGGTCCCGGGGACTTATCGGCCTTCAGACCCAACAGCCTATCCAACATCATTTCCTGCCTAATATAAATTTCCTTCAATTCATCCATTACCCTTGGTCCTTTGGCCACTATTACATCTGGGAGATTGTTTGTGTCTTCCCTAGTGAAGACAGATCCAAAGTACCTGTTCAACTCGTCTGCCATTTCCTTGTTCCCCGTAATAAATTCACCCGCTTCTGTCTTCAAGGACCCAATTTTGGTCTTAACTATTTTTTTTCCTTTTCACATACCTAAAGAAGCTTTTACTATCCTCCTTTATATTCTTGGCTAGTTTACCTTCATACCTCATTTTTTCTCCACGTATTGCCTTTTTAGTTACCTTCTGTTGCTCTTTAAAAGTTTCCCAAACCTCCGGCCTCCCACTCGTCTTTGCTATGTTATACTTCTTCTCTTTT
This sequence comes from Mobula birostris, assembly GCF_030028105.1. Classification (NCBI taxonomy): domain Eukaryota; kingdom Metazoa; phylum Chordata; class Chondrichthyes; order Myliobatiformes; family Myliobatidae; genus Mobula; species Mobula birostris. The sequence goes on from NC_092373.1 coordinate 30,636,071, forward strand.
ATTTTTATACTGTCCATTACTTCCCTTGTCAGCCACGGCCTCCCCTTACTCCCCTTAGGATCTTTCTTCCTCTTTGGACCAAGCTGATCCTGCACCTTCCGCATTAATCCCAGAAACACTTGCCATTGCTGTTCCATTGTCATCCCTGCTAAGGTATTGTTCCATTGAACTTTGGCCAGCTCCTCCCTCATAGCACCATAGTTCCCTTTGTTCAACTGTAATACTGACACTTCCAAGTTTCCCTTCTCCCTCTCAAATTGTAGATTAAAACTTACCATATTTTGGTCACTACCTCCTAATGGCTCCTTTACCTCGAGGTCCCTGAGCAAATCTGGTTCATTGCACAACACTAAATCTAGAATTGCATTCTCTCTGGTAGACTCCAGTACAAGCTGTTCTAAGAATCCATCTCGGAGGGACTCCACAAACACCCTTTCTTAGGGTCCAGTACCAACCTGATTCCTCCAGTCTACCTGCATGTTGAAGTCCCCCATAACAACTGTAGCATTACCTTTTCGACATGCCAATTTTAACTCTTGATTCAACTTACACCCTACATCCAGACTACTGTTTGGGGGCCTGTAGATAACTCCCATTAGGGTCTTTCTACCCTTAGAATTTCTCAGTTCTATCCATACTGACTCTACATATCCTGATTCTATGTCCCCCCCTCGCAAGGGACTGAATATCATTCCACACCAACAGAGCCACTCCACCCCCTCTGCCCATCAGTCTGTCCTTTCGATAGGACGTATAACCTTGAAAATTCATTTCCCAGGCCCTGTCCACTTGAAACCATGTCTCTGTTATTCCCACAACATCATACTTACCAATTTCCAACTGTGCCTCAAGCTCTTCCACTTTATTTCTTATACTCCATGCATTCATATACAATACTTTTAATTCATTACTCCCCTCACCTCCCATATCAATTCCTATATCACTTCGCCATACTGTACGATCCCTTCTTGAGCTTTCTGCTCTGTTGATTCTGCTGTCATTCTTAACTTTTCTTATTCTCACTTTCCCTTTATCTCCATCCTTATATTTCCAGTTCGTCCCCTCCCCCCCCCACTACTTAGTTTAAACACACCCGTGTTGCAGAGGCAAACCTGCCTGCCAGAATGCTAGTCCCCCGCTTATTAAGGTGCAACCTGTCCCTTTTGTACAATTCATCCTTACCCCGAAACATACCCCTGTGGTCCAAGAATGTAAATCCTTGCTTCCTGCACCAGTTCCTCGGCCACACATTCAGATCCATTATCTCCCTGTTCCTGCCCTCTCCAGCATGTGGAACTGGAAGCAAACTGGAGATAACCACCCTGGAAGTCCTGCTTTTCAGCCTTCTTCCGAGTTCTCTAAAGTCACACTATAGCATATCTTTCCTCTTCTTCCCCACGTCATTTGTGCCGACATGCACCACCACTTCCGGATGTTCACCTTCATTCTTGAGGATTCCCTGCAATCAGTCCATGACATCCTGGATCCCAGCACCAGGGAGGCAACACACCATCCTTAAATGTCACCTGTTGCCACAGAAACCCCTTTCTGTACCTCTCACTATGGAGTCCCCTACTACCACAGCTCTGCCTGACGTCTGTCTCCTCGGCTTTGCCTCAGCGTCAATTGTTGACTCGCAGACCCGTCCGCCTCTCAGACTGGCACTGTCTTCTGTCCCGACAGCTTCCAAGAGGGAGAACCTGTTTACGAGAGACACATCTCCAGGGGTCTCCTGTACTTCAAGCATCCTTTCCTTGCTCATCGTCGTCCTCCTTCTCTCTTCTTGTATCCTGGGTGTAATGACCTCACTGTAGGTCCTGTCCAGAAAACTCTCGTTCTCCCGGATGAACCTAACGTCATCCAGTTGCCTCTCCAGTGCTGCAACACGGTCCTTCAGAAGCTGAATCTGGACACATTTTCCACAGTTGTAGGATCCAGAGGCACTATCAGTGTCCCTGACCTCCCACATCATGCACGCAGCACACTGAATCAGCCTAGCGGTCATTTCCTCACCACTTCTCACTCTCTCCAACTGTGGCGTAGTCTCCTCTCTCAGCCTCCTCGCCAAAGATTTGCACTTGATGGCTTCATCATGACCAAGAGGAGACCATAGACTGACATGACGGAATGGGAATTGGAATTGGAATCTGATAGGAGAGGAGAGTGGACCAAAGGAGAAAGGGAAGGAGGAGAGGCACCAGCGGAATATGATAGGCAGGTGAGAAAGGAAAGAAGCCAGAGTGAGAAGAAAAGGGAAGGGGGAAGATTTTTTTATAAGAAGGAGAAATTGCTATTCATGCCATCAAGTTGGGGGCTACCCAGGTGGAATATAAAGTGTTGCTCCTCCACCCTGAGGGTGGCTTCATCATGACCAAGAGGAGACCATAGACTGACATGGCGGAAAGGGAATTGGAATTGGAATTAAAGTGTTTGGCCACCGGGAAGCTCTGTTTTTAGTGGATGGAGCGGAAGTCCTCAACGAAGTGGTCCCCCAGTTTATGACGGGTCTCACCAATGTACAGGAGGAGGCTGCATCGGGACCATTGGATACAATAGACGATCCCAGCAGATTCTCAGGTGAAGTGTTGCCTCAACTGCAGCCTTGAACAGAGGTGAGGCAGGTGTAACACATTGGCTGCTTGTAGGGATAAGTGCTGGGAGGGACAAATGATTAAGGGAATCATGGAGGGAGCCATCGCTGAGAAAAGCGGAGATTGGGGTGGAGGTAAAGATGTAGGATCACTTTGGAGTTGGTGGTAGTTGCAGAATGTTGTAATGGATGTGGAGGCCTGTGGGGTGGAAGGTGAGGACAACAGGAACTCTATACCTGTTAAGGTGGTGGGAAGATAGATGAGCGTGGATGTCTGGGAAATGGAGGAGATGCGGGTGAGGACAGTATCAATCGTGGAGGAAGGGAAACCCCATTCTTTGAAGAAGGAGGACATCCCTGATGTCCTGGAAAGGAAAGCCTCATTCTGGGAACAGGTGCAGCAGAGGTGAAAGAACTGAGAAAAGGGAATAACATTTTTATAGGAGACAGGAAGGGAAGAGATATAGTCAAGATTGCTGTGGGAATTAGTAGTTTTATAAAAGAAGTCAGTCAACAGTTTGTCTCCAAAGATGGAGACAGAGAATGAGTTTCCTGGTACCTCACCAGTGGCTAAGGAAGATAGAAGAACTTCTGCCTTAGCTGCTACGATTCCTTCCCTTCCTTCCAAAAACATCGCAGCATATACTTGTTCAGACTCTGTGGATTTATCCACCTTTATGCATCCGAGTACCTCAGCACTTCCTCTTCAACAATTACAAGAGGTTCTGCAGGTGCTGGAAATCCAAAGTGACCCACACAAAATGTTGAAAAAACTCAGCAGGTCAGGCAGCATCTATGAAAAGGAATAAGCAGTCGGAGTTTTGGGCCAAGACCCTTCAGCAGGACTGGAAAGGAAGGGGAAAGAAGCCAGAATAGGAAGGTAGGTGGAGCGGAAAGTATACAAGCTAGAAGTTGATAGGTGGATCTAGATGGGAGGAAGGGTAAATGAGTGGGGGAGAAGGGGATGAAGTGAGAAACTTGGAGGTGATAGGAGGAAAAGGTAAAAGGCTGAAGAAAAAAACAAATGTAACTGGAGAGGAGAGTGGACTAACATTAGGTATATGTTATAGACCCACGAATAATGAGAGTGATTTTAATAAACAACTGGATCAGAATATTTAGAAAAACAAGTAATGTGGGTGATATTATAGTTATGGGTGACTTTAATTTCCCAAATATTGAGAACCCAGACTCTAATGGGTTACAGGAAAATGAATTTATTGAGTTATTGAACGATTGTTTTATTATCCAGTATCTTAATGCACCAACAAGGGGGAGGCATGTCTAGATTTGATATTCTATAACAATCAGGATAAAATTTTGAGTGCGGAAATTGCTTGAGGCTTAGTTAGTCTCGAAGTTTTTTTGGGAGAGTATATCATTAAAAACCAAAGCCATTAAATCGAATTTCAGAAAGGCAAAGCTTGTGCAGACGCGGTAAAGACTCAGAAGGTAAACATGAAGGAGCTGCTTGACATTGAGTCAGTTGAGGAACAATGGGGTCAATTTAAAGAGGTAATACACGCAGTACAGAAAATGTTCATGCAAGGTCAGGTGAAGCAATAGAAACAATAGATCAACTACATGAATGAATAAAGATATACATTAAAAATTATTGAAGAAAAGACAGTTATATAAGGAAGACAGAGACAAAGAAATGATGTCAACCATAGGGCATATGAAATATGAGAGTTATAACCAAGACAGAAATTCAGTTTGTCAAAAGGCAGCTTGAGAAGGATATTGCTGATAGTGCTGAGATTGGCCCAGTCTGTGGTTGATATCACTTACTTGGATTTTCCGAAGTCTTTTGTCAAGGTACCGCAGGAGAGGTTAATACTGTAATCAAGTTACAGGAGGTGGGGATTCAGGGTTAAGTGTGTGAATGGGTGCAGAATTGGCTCAAAAACAGAAAACAATGAGTTATGGTGAGAGGATCATTTTCACACTTAGAAGATGTTAAAAGTGGGGTTCCACAGGGATCAGCTTTGGGGCTGCTGCTGTTTTTAATCTACATAAATGATTTGGGTAAACACATAACGTTAAACTAGTAAAGTTTACCTGTGACTCAAAATTAGGGGGTTGGGCTGATAACATTCCAGCAGCAGAATCAATACAGTTAGATCTAATCAAAATCCAGATGTGGGCAGATAAATAACAGATGAAATTTAATGTAAGTGAATACAAAATATTACATATAGGAAGTAGAACTAATAGGTATAAATATACAATGGGGGTCTTGAGTAGGAAAGAGCAATGTGTGAGAAGGATTTGGCCATCCTGGTCGACTCATCACTATCAACATCTAGACAATGCACAGAAGTGATTAGGAAGGCTAATAGAACGTTATGGTACATACTGCGCTCAGTGGAGTTCAAGTCTAGAAATTCTCCTTAAGCTGTATAATGCACTTATGAGGCCACACCTTGAGTATTGTGTGCAATTGTGCTCTCCATATTGAGTGAGGGATGTGATGGCACTGAAGAGAGCCCAGAGAAGGGCAAGTAGACTCATTCCAGATCTGCAAAGCACAAACTATGAAGGAAGATTGAAATAATTAAATATTTTTAGCCTAAGTAGACATAGAATGAGAAGAGACATGTTAAAAGTGTTCAAAATCATTAAGGGTATAAGTAAGGTTGATGCTAACTGCTACTTCAAGATTATATATAGGTATCCGTTAGTCTCTTGAGACCATGGATTTGCTCCATGGAAGGTTGCCAGGGTGCAGGCCTGGGTAAGGTTGTATGGGAGACTGGCAGTTGCCCATGCTGCAAGTTTCCCCTCTCCATGACACCGACGTTGTCCAAGGGAAGGGTACTAGGGCTGATCCAGCTTGGCACCGGTGTCGTCATAGAGCAATGCGTGGTTAAGTGCCTTGCTCAGGGACACAACATGTAGCCTCAGCTGAGGCTCGAATTAGCAACCTTCAGATCACTAGACCGACGCCTTAACCACTTGGCCACGCGCCAAAATTAATGCATCATAAAGGATATAAAGCCATACGTAGAGACTGGTTAAAGGGAGTTTTCAGACTAACATCAGGAAGTATTTCTTTTCACAATGTGTTTTGGACACAGGGAACAAACTATCTAGTTGTGTAGTTGAGAGAAGGACCTTAGAGTCTTTCAAATCTAAACTCAATTGTTATTTCAACACACTATGTGAATGGGAATTCAGCAAGTTTTGTTGGGCCGAATGGCCTGCTCTTGTCAAAAACTTTCTAATGGTCTAATGGGCCATGTGGGGAAGAGGAGAAGCGGCACCTGAGAAGACATAAAAGGGGGGCCAGAAAGTGGAATGGAAAAAGAGAGAAGGGGCAGAAGGGAAAATTACTGTAAATTAGAAATCAGTGTTCATGCTGTCAGGTTGGAGACGACTCAAATGGAATATGAGATGTTGCTTCTTCAACCTGAGAGGATATTCATCATTTCAGTTGAAGAGATGAAGGACCAACATATTGGAATGGGAATGGGAATTGTAATTAAAATGCTTGGCCACAGGGAAATCCTACTTGTTGCAGACAGGGAGAAAGTGCTGAAAAAAGTGGTTCCCCCAATCTACATCAGGTCTCACCGCTGTAGAGGAAGCTACACTTGATACAGTAGATGACCCCCAACAGACCTGTAGGCAAAGTGTTGCCTCTTCCAGAAGTCTTGGTGCATATTGGCACCAAAGACATATGTAGACAAGGTGAGGAGATCCTGAA